>NC_133456.1:89600725-90200725 GCF_048565385.1 Saimiri boliviensis
AGGACATTTTTAGACAGGGCTGATAGCTGAGGCCTTTACCAACAGCAGGTGCAACAGCTGTAGGAAGTGAAGTCCTTCAGTCCTGAAGAGGGGATCTGGGCATGGCATCTGTTAGTGTAACTTCATAGACTCCTGGAAAGTCAAATCAGTACTAGAGGAATGAGTCAGACAAATGCCTAGATAGAGAGGTAGATTCCATAAACCAAAGATCAGGAATCAAAAATAATTTACTAGAAAACTCTGGAAAAACTTACCAAGTAGACATTACCTAGGTACTTTAAGCTAATCAGATAGCTTAAATTGTGTCAAATAAATAACTTGGACTTACTAAGTAAGGTAAAAACCCAGGGGAAGATAAATGTTATTTTTATTTGAAAAGTAAAATGTAATAATTATGGAAAATAAAAACTATATATCCAAGGCTGAAGACAGCTACAGTGTTAAATGTTCCTTGCCTAGATTGCATACATATGCTCATGTTTGCATACAAATGTAAGTATAGTCTGCATGCACATGTGTACACACACATGTGAGCGTGCACATGTATCAGCCAGGTATTCGATTAAAGTTTTTTGCTTTGTTTCCAGTTGGCTAAAGAAAACCTGGATTGGGCTCTCAGTTGATGTGCAACTTAAATGTGATGATTAGTTGAAGTCACTTTGTTATTATAGAAGAGTAAAGTCTTAGGGCAGAATTTTATCTTATGCTTTGCCCTGTTCAACCATGTTAGTAATGGTTTGAATGATGCTACAGTTTACTTCAAAGAGACCTTGAGTCTACACGCAGCAGGTAGAGTATTAGGTTATCTATATGCATTATATAATCTAAAGACATATTTGACATATTCATAAAATGTACAGGTGATCCAAACCAGAGATGTCAACCAGTTATTATCATAGTTCATATCAGAAAAAAATGAAGCATCATGACTATAAATCTTAAAACTTGGTTTCAAAAGGAGATTCATAAACAAAAGGTAAAGCTGATATGAGTAAGAGAAACACATGGAGAAAAATAACAAATTAGTTTAATAGTGTTGTATGAAACTGCTAAAATTTACGTTAAGTGCAACAAAGTGTACCACAGATAAGACCATTACTCTACACTGATAGGGTCTTGCACGTAGAAAGCCAAAGTCCTAATTAAGCAACACACTCTTGGGCCAAACTCTACCTGGTCAATTCTGCATTGAGCTAATAAATTATCTTTTCTTTGCTTAATCTAGTTTGTACTGGTTTATTGTAGCTTGTAGCAAATCCTCTTCATCTGGAATTTGAAAGAATAAGAGTTTTTTTCATATAATCCTAAAAATCAGGACAAAAATTAATTACTAGCATTTCAAAAGAGAAGCATTGGGATTTCGTGCAATAAAGAAGCTTGTCTAAAATTAAAGTTACTTTGATTCAGAATGCCTTGCTCAATAAGATAGTATGTTCTAGGTCACACAGCGTGTTCAGATGTTAGAAAATTTGGAGACAACTTAGGCATCAGATGAAAAAATATACCAGATATCCTCTGACACCCCATCCAACTCTAAAGACCTCAAATTGCAATTAATAATTTTGTAATCAATCATTCTGCCATTTAAAAAGATTATTTCATATACGGCCAGTCAAAGAGCTATTCTGTAATAAGCCTTTAAAGTTTCTCTTCAAAATAAAGTGAATGTCAGAGCTCAGTGTTATAAAAATGCATAATCACCAGTTAAATAATTTCATTTGCTTTAAGAAGATTCCTTGTAGATATGTGATTATATTCTCAAAAATTTTCATAGGTTTAAATAAAATGAAACCTATAAAAAGCTATAAAATCTCAGAGGATTGGATACATGATGGTGACCAGAATCTTCTGCCACCAATGTCCTTAAATAGCTGCCAATTTGGAGCAAAAAAGCTTTTTAAAATCTAATTTAGAGCATACATACCAGATTGTCTATAAAAATCATACTATAAACATTCCCCTTTAGCAAATAACTTTGAGAACATAAAGATCACTTTTCCCAATTGGAAAGTATTGGAGACATGAATGTAAATCATAAGTTATTGATGAATATTCACATTTCTGACAGTGCCAGCAGGACTCTCTTCAGAACAAATGAATCAGGATATTTAAAACATTTGAATAAAAATTTCTAGATAAATGAAAAGTCCATTTTTCTCAGGAAAATCTGATGGTGATGGGGGAATGATACTGGCAATATTTTATTTTATATTATTTATCCCAATATCTTTAAATTAAGATACTGATTTTTCCCGTATAATGCTAAAATATGGTCATTCATTTAAAATAATACCTTAAAACATTAAAACATTAACAAATAGAAAAAGAGACTAAAAGTTACCTATGAACAGATGACTACTGTTTGTTTACATTATGATACATTTAAAATCTTTAGTAAAATTTTTATGGAAGTGAGATGTTATGGGATGTCTCTACCTAAATTTTTTCTTAATTTTTAATCAACATTATTTTAAAAGTACTCTTCAATGTCATTAAATATTGACCACAATTTTACTGCCAGTATATATAGATTTATTTTTTCATCTCTAGTTCAGTTTGGAGAAAATCACAGATATCTCTAGCCATCTGGTGAAAAAAATGGACTCTCTCCCCAGAAAAATACAAAGTCATATGAAAATTGAGTAATACTTCTGGGATGCATGAATTCCTTAAAGATAATACACTGAAGATTGATAAGCCCTGGTTCAAAAGAAACTAGTCCTCCTTCATGTTCTAATTTGTAGTTAGGACAACATGGAATCTCATATGCTCCTAAACTCTAATAAGGTAAATTAATAATACATTTAAGAAATTAATTTAATTTTCCTTGCATATACTACACATTCAGTGTTTCATAACTTTTCATTTTCATCATTATTTTAAACATTTTTATTTGCCTAATATTCCTAAAGCATACTCAAAAATTTTGAGCATGTGAATATTTCTGGAGAGCTGGTCATAGCTGGCCATCAAACAGACGGATTCTGTGTTCTAAAATAGGAACTTTTCTATGCTAGAAAAGATTTCAAGGACATTTGTGAAATTCAGGCTTTGTTCCCGCAATGATCTTTGTTCAATTCAAAATGTTTTCTATGTGAAATTGTATTGTTACTAAAAGAGAAGTAAAATTGGTCTACTTGATAAACCTCGACATTTTAATAGTATTTACCAATATGCATTAAGCCAGTTAAGAAAATAAGTTTATATTATAATAAACAAGAGTAAGAAAAATTTTGTTTGGTATTGGGTAAAATGTAAACTGTGAATTTATCTGCTTTCTCTTTTCACTTTACTTTAAGTATCTCCACTGAGAAAGATTTTGAAGGCTGTATAAAATAGAGGCTAAGTGTATATACGTAAGTTTTGAGGAAGACCTGGGATCAAACCACAATTCCTGTATTGTCTACTAGTAGGTTCTGCCTGAGCCTTTGTTTTTTCATCTGTAAAATGGGCACAGTGTTATCCTTCACAGCATAGTTCTACAGTTAAGTATTGATAATATATGCATTACATTAAACACTGTGTCTAGCATACTAAAAATATGCAATAAGTAAAATTACTAATAAAAAAACAAAGGCAATGAAGCTCAAAAATTTATCTCAGTGACTCTGGTAACAAGTGTGGGATAACAAGTATGTGAACGGGTACAGTGTATTAAAGTATTTACCTTAAAGTAAATTCCAGTGACAATGCCTTACTTGTTCCTAGTCTCCAGGCATAGTGCGTATTCGTCACATACCTGTAATCATCACTTTCTTTTCTTTCACTTCTTTTATTTTACTCCAAAAGAAGGGACTAAGGTACCCTATCCATATTTACCTGATTATGCTCTAGTTTTCCTCTTTAGCTATTTCATTAGATTGTTTCTAGCCTTGGGAAGGAATGAGCTGATTATAGACTGTTAGAAGCAGAAATATGTTAGTAGGCATGTTTCTCTAGGAATCTCTGTTAAGTATGTGTTCCTTACAGATGCTCTCAATTTAGTTTAGAGGAAAATGTACAATTAATGCTAGATTGCACAGGTGACCAGTTACTTGTAAATCCTGTGTCTTCCTGACATCATAGAGTACTGTTTGACAATTCAACCTTAAAAGCACATTTCTAACAGGAGCAGACAACAAATAAACATGCCTTCTACGACTGAACTGCATTTGCTCATGAAATCGATCATTCCTTCCATGGTGCCATACCCTTTTAAACCATGGTTTTATCTAGGATTGCCTCTTTACTCCTGGGGCTGCCATCTACGGCTTATAGTCATTCATCATCTAGCTCTTGAGACACTAGCTCAGTGTCTGGCATATACGGTAATGCCCCTCTTATCCTCTGTTTTGCTTTCCTAGGTTTCAGTTACACCCAGTCAACAACAGTCCAGAAATCATAAATGGAAAATCCAAAAATAAAAATTCACAAGTTTTCATTGCATGTCCTTCTGAGTAATGTGAGGAAATTTTATGCCATCACACCTATCCTATAGAAGACATGAATCAGCTCTTTGTCCAGAGTCTCCATGCTAACATTACCCACCTACTAGTTATTTAGTAATCTTCTTGGTTATCAGCTTCACTGTGGCAGCATAACAATGCGTGTTTTTTTTTTTTTTTAAGTTGCTCTTATTTTACTTAATAATGGTCCCAAAGTGCCAGAGTAGTAGGTCTGGCATATTGTTATAATTGTTCTACTTTATAATTAGTTGTTATTAACCTCTTACTGTGCCTAATAGATTAAACTTTATCATACATATGTATGTATAAAAACATGGTATATATAGATTTCAGGCATCCCCTGTGGGTTTTGCAACCTATCTCCTGTGGATTAGAAGAGATATTTTGCTGACATCATTGGCAAGAACATAGCAAAGACCAGGCAAAAGGTTTGGAATTAAGGAGAATGGGGTGGGGAGGGGACAAGGCAGACCACTGACCCTCATGAAATTTAGAATCTAGTGGAGAACATGTATATCAAAATGATTATATTCTTGAGAAAAGAGACTCTTTTGTAGTTATGCTAAATATGTTGAAGGATGATAATAGGATGCTGTGGTCGGTATACTGCGGAAGTACTTATTTCAAGGATACAGGGAAAGGCATTTTTGAGGAAGTAAAATTTTAGCTAGAGATTGTAACTTATAACCCTGCATGTAGAAGCAAGTGATCCACCCAAGTGAAGCTGGTTCCAAGTGTGTATGAATATATTTAAGGGGACCCAGACCTTTAGAACACAATTCAAAGGGATATTCATCTGCAAACATTTCCAGTTGTGACAAACATGATCTCAAATGTTGCCCAATCCTTATTTTAAAAGAGATGCCTGAAACTGGATTATTTTGTACACAATGGTGTCTCTAATGCATATAACATTGTGTGTTCAACACAGAAGGGTGTGACCTATATTCAAGCTGATGCTTAAAGAATATGTTAGAGGGAGGAATGCATTAAAAGAGGAGAGGAGAATTCTGGAAAAAGTGAAAAGAATCAGAAAGAAACCAGAGTAGAGAAAGGTTAAATGTGGCCAGCTGGTAGAAGTAAGGCTGGAGATCTGATTGGGTCAGGTTATGCCATGCCACATATTCATCTTAAAAATTTTGGATTTTATTCCTAAGAAGAGTGGGAAAATGCTGCAGGGTTTTACGTGGGATGTGAGGGATGGTAATTACTAGATGCCAGTATACAATATCACATAGACAGGTACCTTTCCCAGGAGTGGATCACTCTAGACTTTTTTTTTTTTTTTTTGAGAAAGAGTCTCACTGTTGCAGTGATCTTGGCTCACTGCAACCTCCATCTCTCAGGTTCAAGCAACTCTCCTGCCTCAGCTTCCTGAGTAGCTAGGACTACAGGCACACACCATCATGCCCAAATAATTTTTTTTTTTTTTTTGTATTTTTAGTAGAGATGGTGTTTCACCATGTTGAACAGGCTGGTCTCGAACTCCTGATCTCATCATTTTCCCATCTCAGCCTCTCAAAGTGCTGGGATTACAGGCAGGAGCCACCAGGCCCAGCCCATTCAGGGTAAGAATTTTAAGACAACACTTCTATGGTCATCAACACTTTTATGATCCGCATAACATTTATAAACAATTAAAAGTATAAAGTTCTAAGTTATTCATAGAGAAAAAAGAATGCCAAAGCTGTCAGTAATTTTAGGGATAACCTACTCCAGACCTGCCATATTAAGCGGCAAAGAATAGATTTAAATGTATTAACCAATGTATCAAATAGATCACACATGTACAGGCAGATAGACTAGAACTCCAGCATCTACTAGACTCCTTCCTTTTCACAAACACATTGCACTCTCTAAACATTTTCATTATTTGAAAAGTAGAAAGCACAGTTACAATACCACTTGTCCATCAGAATTTGCTTTATGAAATATTCTAAAGGGTGCAGAAATCACACAATAAGTGTTTCAATGTATAAATAACAAATATAGGATATATATAAGCTGTGTATTTAGAATATGAATACATCTATAATTCTTTCTGTTCAACTATCTACATAAAACATAAATTCATAGGCAGTTACAGGAACATTAGAAGACTATGGTAAAAGTTTTGTCATTCACTCTGTGCAGAGCTATCATTAGTTATGATAAAATAGCCAATACAAAACCGATCAGTGGAAAGCACATTGCTTTGTGCGGGAAATGATTTTTATCATCATCTTTAATACTATCTGGGAAAGCTATCTGATTACTCTGTGCTTTATTTTTATCATAATGGTAATCGTAGGTAACATTTCTCAGCACTTATGGACACACCGTATTACTGTTGCAAAATTAATGTTTAAAACCGTTAAATGCCTTAAAATCTTGAGTCCATTAATCATTTTCACAATCTTAGGGTGCAGGTATTATTATCATTTTTATTGTAGAGTCAAGGAAACTGGGGACCAGACAAAACTTACACAGCTAAGAAGTTTCAGGATTGGGATTTAAACTTGGGCAGTGGAACTTCAAATCTAATAATTTGTAACCATTACACTGTTTTAATGCCTACTTCTAGATTCCTATATTATATTTGAAACATGGGAAGAACGAGAATGAGGTTTTTTTTAAAGAGAAAACACAGCTACTCTTAGATTCTGAAAAATGAAGTAATGTACCTGCTTTTAGATTATGTCATGCTTATGGCAGAAATTATTTGAGGAATATAAGAAAGACCTTAAAAATTTAATGAACACAATTTTCTATATAAAGTGATCTAAGTGATTTAAAAAAAATGGTGTACCAGTCTCAAGGCAGACAGTAGGAGATGGTGGAAAGACATAAAACCAACTGTTCAGCATGGTTTTGCACTTCCCCCAGGAAAGTGTCAGGGATTTCAGATTTTGAGGCCTGCAGTGTTGGAGTCTACAGTTTCTCCACTACTTTAACCCTTGTGATTTATGACATCTTCATTTATAAAACTGAAATATTTTAATCAATTTCACAACATGGCATTGGACATTAAACAACATAACATGTGAAAAACACATTGCAAGCTCTAGAGTGAAAAGTACATGCTTTGTATGATTAATTTTACTATTAGTAACTAATTCTTTAAAGCTCACAGGAAAGTAATATCAATATGAAGCAAAAGAGAAGGAAAAATTGCCTAAGGAATTAGCATTAATTATGCATATAAAGTATGAATATTAAAATACATTTTTAAACAAAAATGTATATGTAAATAATATATATCTATAAACTTAGTGAAATGAATCACTGTATTCACATAATCAAATTGTAAAAAGATGTTTTCTTTTAGTGGTGATAACAGAAACATTAGAGTGGTGGGAAGACACCCTTTTACATAAATATATATATATATATATATAAAATGGTAGATATGATTATGCATACACACATGCACACACATATACACATACACATCTAAACTTGACACATATACGCATACATATACACATCTAAACTTGCTACAGATACATGATAAAATTGTGAGTGACTTTAATTGTTTTGTTCTGTATTTTAAAAAAATTATTTGAAAGGAAGAATGGCAAAATGTTATAAAACAATCTACTTATAAAGAATAGAATTACAAAGTTTTACGTAAGAAGAAATTATCAAGCCTTTAAAAGCCTAAATAGATAAAGTAAGATAAATCACTGACATAATATGAGGGCATGTTTCACAAATAGAAACTGTGTGATGTTGGAGAAAGCTCTGGATATACTTGTAAAAAGAAATAGCCAGCATTTATTGAACATTCTCCAGTGCACATTCACAAACACAGACATAATCCTCCCAATAACTTTATAATTGAGTAACTATTATTTTTCATAATTCCAGGTGAAGAATCTAAGGATGAGAGCAGTTAATTAACTCAGGAAGGTGACCAACCAGTCAGTGACAAAACTTAGATTTCTACTCAGGTCTCTGCCAGACTCCAAAGACCTTGGTTTACCATGTCTTTTATGTTGTAATGCTATTGACTGCTGGAAACACTAAATACATAAAAACACAACTTTTGAAGAAAAAGGAAATTAATAATAAGGCTCGGAAGGCAAGGTACGGCCCCTGAAATAAATGTGCTCACCACCGTATGTTATAGTTTGCAGCACTTAAGCAAGCTCTTGGCAGGCCATTTCAAAGACAAGGGACATAGCAAAGTCCTTGAAACAAAGCCGATCAACTATATGGAGACTCCTGAAATGCCAGGTAATGGAAATCATTCCTGCTGCTGAACTCCAACAATAAAGCCTTAGCAGAGATTTGCTTTATGACAGTTACTAAAAGAATGGCTACATGTGGCAAATAGAGCAATGGTTAAAAAAGACAAAGCACACACTTTTTTGTTACACTCTGAGGAAATACGCCGAGTATAAAAGAGGTTGACGGAAAAACTATGAGGATAATAAAGGAAAGTGAAGAATGGAGTAGAGGACTCTGAACAGTAAGTAATCTGGAGAATAAGGCACTAGTAAGAGTTGCAAGAGTATTTCAGTAAACCAGATTACTCCTGAAAAGAAGGCAAGGTAAAATAAGGAATTCTTTTGAAGAAAAGGAGTAACCCTTTCCTGGAACAAGTGGGCAAAAAATGAAGGAGAGTCCAGCAAAAGAAGGTGACATTATTTATGTCTTTGGTGTAAAAGTTTAAAATAGAAAGAAATATATTTTTTAAAACCTTCAAGCAATATATCTCATGCACAGTTATCTTAAAAAAAATGTCTCTTATGAATGTGTTTGCAGAAAAAAAAATGTGTTAAGGAGCAAAGGTATTGTGGAAAGCTCAGCTATCATTACAGTACAGGAGGTAGAAACTGTCACAGCTTGAAAGACAATTGGTCTGAATAACAGACATGTCCCTTAGCACTCAAAAATAAAACTGCATCCTATTTTTATATTGAAAGAACTCTATGTTCTCCTGTGGGGGGAAAAATGTCTGCCTTTCATAAAGTCAAATGTCTGTCACCTATTAGTTCTATTAAATTATCCCTTTGGGCCAGTTATCTCAGTTCTTTAGAGTGTCATTAATAGTGAGGTAGTGTCAAAGATAATTAGAACAAAGAAGCTGGTTCCCCTGAGTCTACTCTGGAAAGAGACTCTACAGGTGAATTTGGCATAAATGAAAAACTGCAGTCTAATATATCAGTTGAAACAAAACATAAAACATGAAATGATTAGGCAGCCATTGAAAGGAAAATAAGTTACAGAGATAAACTACGATGGTACGAGGCTGGTTTATATATCTTATGTAATGAAGAGTTGCATTAGAGATGAGACGGAGAAGAGGAAGGACAACTAACCTCTCCTCCTTGACAGAGGGGAAGGCAGAGCAATTATGATAAAGGGAAATTCTGCATGTCTATATATTGCGAGCATGAGTATCAGGAATCTAATCATGAAAGAGAAGGAAAATACGAGAGAGTAAAAGAACATAGCACAAGGACTATAGAAGCTGAAAAATAAAACTCATTAATTTAAGCATCAATAATCAAGACACATATTTCCATGGAGCATCTACATCTAGCCTGGATTCGTGATTGCAGAGTAAATATTGGATAACAAAAGCACATGAAAATGTTACTGAACTGAACAAAGGAAAGTCTTCAGACTACTGGGAAGATGGGGACACTTTTATGAAATATGTTCGGATGGATAATATGAACTTCGAGATACTCAATTCAAAGAAGGCTTGTGATTGGGCTGATGTATTCAACCCAATGCTCCTCTGCATGGATACAGAGAAAGTGACTGGTTCCCTTTGGGGTTGAAGTGCAGGATTCTGAAATCTAGACAGTGTTGGGTAAAAGGGCATAATCCATGCTGCTCTTGGAGGCAGCCACAATAGAATAAGAGGAAAAAAATGTACTCAATTACTTCCACTTAGTTCTAGAGCACAGAGAACTGCAGAGGATAAGAAATCAAATGATAACCACTGAATCACACTACATGATCCTTCATGCCCCAACCCAGCTCAGTCCCTCCTCCAAGTTGAAGCCTCATGTCTCACACAGTCCGTGGTCTTTCGGTGTTGTACAAGGGCTCTAAGATGGAAAATACCCAGAAAACGCGAAGGGCCCTGTAGTACTAGGTAAAAAGAAGGCAATGATTGAAGAGAGCAGGGAAGCAGAGAAGGACTGGGAGAACCAGGATATAGTGGGTTGAATTGTGACCCCAAAAAAGAGGTTCAAGTCCTAATCCCTATTGCCTGTGAATGCGACCTTATTTGGAAATAGGGTCTTTGCCAAGTTAAGGTGAGGTCATACTGGATTTGGGTCGGCCCTAAAGCTAATGACCGGTGTCTGAATAAGACAAAAAAAAGAGAGAGATTGGATACAGAGACATAGAGGGAATAAGACCTTGGATGATAGAGGTGGAGAGTAGAGTGATGTAGTTATGAGTCAAGGAGTGCCAATGGTTGACCAAGAGCTAGGAGCCAGGAAAAGGCAAGGAAGGACTTCCCTAGAGCCTTCAGAGGAAGATGGCCCTACTGCCATCTTTGTTTCAGATCTTTGCCCTCCCAAACTGCCAGAGAATAGATTTCTATTGTTTTAAGCAACGCTGTCTCTGGTACATTGCTATGGCAGGCCTAGAAATTAACATAGAGGGAGCTAGAGGGAGGGAGGACACTCTCACTCTATAAACACAAAAACACAAATTCCTTGTCTTTCAACCAACCCTCAATCTATGGCTTCTGCAAAGGAATTAATACATTGTCTCAGAATCACCTTCACAACAAAATCAGTAAGATGACTTTGAAAATTCATCAAGAAGATGCTTTTAAAAAATGTGGTCCTTTCAAAATGTTTAGAAACAATTTTTGACATTAAGGTCTGACATTAACGCATACATAGACAAATGTACTAATATACTAACATTTATCAGATATTATAATTAAACAAAAATAGTAATTAATAATAGATGAAAGATAAAGGAATATTTTAGTTACTACCATTATATTAATAAATACATTGTCTTTTTCTCTCTAAACTGATATTATATGACATATTATTAGTAATAACTTCTCAGTGAGATAAATCAAAGAACCTATACTTTAAAATTTTTAGTAAATGTTTACTTTAACACTTTGTCATAAAACTTTGAAAAGCCCCAGTTCAAATTAAGTATATTTCAGGTCATGGTCCTAATGACTGTCAAATCAGAAAACTATGTCACAGAGATATATGGGTCCATTTTTGGAAGGGGTTTTTTGACTGTTCTCTCTAAATCATAGGACTCATTTTTCTAGACTCAACTACCAACTAATATAAGGTTCTAATTGAAAAAATAGGCTAGTAAATTTCATCTCCTTTTCTGTCTATATGAATTGCATTTTTAAACCAGTCAGAAAGTGTATATATTTGTGTTTGATCTAAGTGATGAAAATTCACTGGAACTTCTCCTTTAAAGAATACTGAAACACTTTAGAAAACCAATTTCTGAGCATATGTCCAGATATGAGAGGTTTTGTAGGTGATACATACACTCAGTAAGTATTTTTCAAAACAAGTGATTCAAGTGATTCTTCTGCCTCAGCCTCCCTAGTAGCTGGGATTACAAGTGTGCACCACCACACCTGGCTAATTTTTTGTATTTTTAGTAAAGACAGGATTTCACCATGTTCGTCAGGATGGTCTCGATCCCTTGGGCTCGTGATCCATCTGCCTCAGTCTCCCAAAGTGCTGGGATTACAGGCCTGAGCCACCGCACCCATATTTTTACTTTCTTTTTTTTTTTTTAAGAGAGAGAAAGAAGAAAGATCCCAGCTTAAAATTAAATGCTCCTACCAAACCTCAGCAGTATCTAGCAATTTCATACAATCCTCACAACGGTTTATGAGAACTAAGGATTGTTACTATCCTCATTTATAAGGGAGGAAACTCAATTTATAAGGGATGTTAAATTGATTAAATAAGTTGCTATGGGTTATATTGAACCAGTTCTCAGGGCTTGGCATTGAAATCAGAAGTGTCTGACTCCAGAACTAATGCTGTGATTCCATCTCCATTCTGGCTTTCAGGTTTTAATGGGTTTGTGGATATGGAGGTAAAGAACTCAAACTTACTGAGGTTCCCACGAATGTTCAGTGTCTCAAATGGGGTAAAATCAGGGGATGTAGAGTTATTTGGAGTGGCCAGAGGCTGATAATAAAATTTGCAATAGTCTATTACAAAAATTTGCTAGAGGTTCAATTCATGATCTCTATAAAAACAGTTAAAATGGACACCATTACATAGGAAAAGCGAGGGCAGAAAAGACAGAACATCCGCATGCTGTTGTGCCTTGAGACTTTTGCAATACTCAAGAGTGGATCTATACAATGTATATGACAACTTTATGAACTGGAGCAAAATAATAATTCAGGGAAAAAGATTAAGTGCCGTCAACTTACTTTTTTTTTTCTTTTAGAAGTCACATGTCCCAATTCAGTGACGTCTAGCCTGCTCTTTGGACATCTATTAGCATATACAAGGAAAAGGATCACGAGGTCAAGAGATCGAGACCATCCTGGTCAACGTGGTGAAACCCCGTCTCTACTAAAAATACAAAACATTAGCTGGGCATGGTGGCACATGCCTGTAATCCCAGCTACTCAGGAGGCTGAGGCAGGAGAATTGCCTGAACCCAGGAGGCAGAGGTTGTGGTGAGCTGAGACCATGCCATTGCACTCCAGCCTGGGTAACAAAAGTGAAACTCTGTCTCAAAAAAAAAAAAAAAAAAAAAAAAAGACATTGGTCAATTGACAGGAATAGCACTGAATCTGTACTGTAGTTTTCTTTGAGCAGTATGGGCATTCTAACAGTATTGACTCTTCCAATTAATGAGCATGGAATTTTTTTGCATATGTTTGTGTTATTTTTATTTATCTCAGGATTGTTTCATAGTTCTCCTTGTAAAGATATTTCACCGCCTTGGTTACATGTATTCTTTTTTTAAAAAAATTATTTATTATACTTTAAGTCCTGGAGTACATGTGCAGGTTTGTTACATAGCTAAATACGTAATTGATTTGACTCTCAGCTTGAATGGTATTAGTATATAGAAATGCTACTGAATTTTGTACATTGATTCTGTACACTGATTATGTCTTGGAGTCAATTGTCAGTTGCAGGAGACTGTTGACAGAAAGTTTAGAGTTTTCTAGGTATACAAGACATTGTCAGTGAAGAGAGAGAGTTTCACTTCTTGTTTTCCCATTTGGATGCCTTTTATTTCTTTCTCTTGCCTGATTGTGCAGGTTTCCAATATTATGTTGAATAGGAGTTGTAAGAGAAGGTATCCTTGTCTTCCACCAGTTTTCAAGGAGAATGCTTCCAACACTTGCCCATTCATATGATGTTAACTGTGGGTTTGACATAAATGGTTATTTTTTTGTGTTATATTCCTCTGATGTCTAGTTTCTTGAGGGTTTCTACCACAATGGTATGTTAGATTGTATTGAAAGCTTTTACTGTATCTTTTGAGATGATCATATGGTTTTATTTTGTTTTTAATTCTTTTTATGTGGTGAATCACATTTATTCACTTGCATATGGTTGAATCAATCTTGCATTCCAGGAATGAAGCTAACTTAATCTGACGTATTTATGACGTGATGCTGAATTCAGTTTGCTAGTATTTTGTTCAGGATGTTTGCATCTATATTCATCAGGGATATTGACTTTAGCTTTCTTTTTTCATTGTGTCTTTGCCAAGTTTTGGTTTCAGGGTGACGCTGGCTTCAGAGAATGAGTTAGGGAGAATTCCGTCCTCCTTGATAGTTTTGAATAGTTTCAATAGGATTGGTACAAGCTCTTCTTTTACATCTGGTAGAATTCAGCTGTGACTCTCTCTAGTCTGGGGCTTTTTATGGCTGGTAGGTTTTTTATTACGGATTCAGTTTCAGAACTCTATATTTGACCTGTTCAGGGTTTCAATTTCTTCCTGACGCAATCTTGGAAAATTGTGCATTTTCAGGAAATTATCCATTTCCTCTAGATTTTCTAGTTTGAGTGCATAGCAGTGTTGCTAATAGTCTCAGAGAGTCTTTGTATTTCTAGAGGATCACTATAATCTCACCTTTTTTACTTCTAAATGTGCTTATTTGAATTTTCTCACCTTTTTTTCTTAAAAATTGTGTCATGTTATGTCTCAGTTCTTGTTGTTTATTTCAAAGTTTTAGAAAATTTCCTCCTTTTATTGTTTACCCCAAATCATTCAGGAGTAAGTTGTAATTTTCATGTAATTTCATGGATTTGAGAGATTTTCTTGAATTAATATCTTGATATTTTTATCCTATTGTGGTCTGTTAGTATGGCTGGTGAGATTTTGGTAGTTTTGAACTTATTGATACTTGCTTTATGGCATAGCATGTAGTTGATCTTGGAGTATGGTTCATGTGCAGATGAAAAGAATGTGTATTCTGTGGTTGAGGTGTATTCTGTAGATATGTATCAGATACAATTGGTGAAGTGTCAAATTTACATCCAGAACACTTTTGTTAGTGTTCTGCCTCAATGATCTGTCTAATGTTGTCAACGGGGTGTTTAAGTTCCTGTTATTATTATTATTATTATTATTATTATGTGACTGTCTACGTCTTCTTGTAGATTGAGAATTACTTGTTTTAAAAGTCTGGTGCTCCGTTGCTAGGTGTGTATGCGTTTAGCATAGTTAAGTCTTCTTTTTGAATTGAACTCTTTATCACTATATAATGCCCTTCTTTGTCAATTTCTACTGCTGTTGGTTTAAAGTCTATTTTATTTGCTAGAAGAATAACAACTCCAACTATTTTTTGTTTTCCATTTGTGTGACAGACTCTCCTCCAGCCCTTTACTTTGAGCCTATGGGTGTTGTTATGTGTGAGTTGACTCTCTGGAATATAGCAGACGGATTTGTCTTAACTATTTTATCCCACTTGCCACTCTGCCTTTTATGTGGAGTGTTCAGATCATTGACATTCAAGGTTAATATTGATACGTTAGATTTTGATCCTACTATGTAGTTCTTAGCTGATTGCTTTGTTGTTTCTATCATGTGGAAATTTTATAAGATCTGTGGGCAGTGTACTTAAATGTGTTTTTGTGATAGCAGATATTGTTCTTTCATTTCCACATTTAGAGCTCCCTAAAGGATGTCTTGTAAAGGTGATCTAGTGATAACAAATTCTCTTTGTGCTTGCTTGTCTGAAAAGGTTTTTATTTATTCTTCACTTAAGAGCTTTAGTTTGGGGGAACATAAAATTCTTGGTTTGAATTTCTTTTCTTTAAGAATACTGAAAACAACCCTCTATTCTCTTCTCTCTTACAACATTTCTGTTGAGAATTCTGCTGTGAGGTTGATGAATTTCATTTTGCACATGATCTCATCTTTCTTTCCAGCTTCCTTTTTATTTATTAATTTTATTTTTCCAGTTTTCTTTAAGATTTTATAATTTAGCATTGATCTTGGAGAGTCTATAGACTATATGCTTTGGTGATGTTCATTTTCTATTGTATCTGGCAGATGGTCTCTGGCTTCCTTATATCTAGATTTCTACTCTCTGGCAGGACTAGGAGAATTTTTTTGATTTATTCCCTCATATATATTTTTCATGTTGTTTACATTTTTTCTTTCTCCCTCAGAAACATCAATGATGCATAATTTTGGTCACTTTGCATAATCCCATATCTTTCAAAGGCTTTGTTCATTTTTAAAAAGTTTTATTATTTTTCTGACTGAGTTAGTTCAAAAGACCATCTTTCAGTTCTGATACTCTTCTGCTTGGTTTAGTTTATTGATAAAGCTTTCAACTGTATGTTGAAACTTTTTTTTTTTATTGCATTTTAGGTTTTGGGGTACATGTGAAGAACATGCAAGATTGTTGCATAGTTACACACATGGCAGTGTGGTTTTCTGCCTTCTGTCCCCCTCGCCTGTATCTGTCATTTCTCCCCATGCTATCTCTTCCCACCTCCCCACCCCCATCCCTCCCGCATTTCCTTCTAACGGACCCCAGTGTGTAGTGCTCCCCTCCCTGTGTCCATGTGTTCTCATTGATCAACACCCGCCTATGAGTGAGAACATGCGGTGTTTGATTTTCTGCTCTTGTGTCAGTTTGCTGAGAATGATGGTTTCCAGGTTCATCCATGTCCTTACAAAGGATGTGAACTCATCGTTTTTGATGGCTGCATAATATTCCATGGTGTATATGTACCATGTTGAAACTTTTAAGTGAGTTTTTCAATTCCAAAAACTCTGATTTTTAAAAAGATGTTTATCTCATTCTTTCTTTTCTCTATTACTTTAGTGTACTTGTATTGACTTTCCATCTTGGGTTGGATCTCATTAAGTTTCCTTATAATCCATGTTTTGAATTCTTTATCTGTTATTTCTTAGTTTCCATTTTGGTTAGGGAATGCTCCTGGAGAACTAGTGTGATCCTTTAGTGGTATCACTACATTCACAATTTTATGATGATGGAATTATTGTACTGGTTTCTTCTCATCTGAAGATGATGGCACTTTAAATTTTTGTAATTATTCTTTTCATACAGGTAGGATTTTTTTTTTCTTTCTTTCACTATAATATTGCTTATTTTGTTTTTCTTTCCCTTCACCACTCCTTAGAGCATGTGACCATACAGAAAGTTGGGTAGAGTCTTTTGCCTTCCCTTCTATAGTCCTATGCACCTCTGTTGGCAGGTTTTATATTGGGCTGTGTGGCTCAACCTATATTCCAGTAGTTGACACTTATGAGTAAGAGCGGGCTTCAGCCAACCTGGCTGGGGATATACTACATCCTAGTCTACTGGGAGAAGCTCTCTGGTGCCTCAGGCAACAGGCTGATCCATAGATTATACAGTGATCTGAGTTTCCTGCTCAGCCCTGCTGGGGGGCAGGACAGTTCAGGGAGCAAGATGGGCATGGCCAGATTGAGCAGGCCTGCCTAGAGTTCCCCTAATCTCCTAAGTATCAGCACCAAGGCAGAATCCAGGAAGTGGCCAAGTTCCTGGTAGTGTACCTAGCCATGGAGCTGGGGAATCTCTTGTCCTCAAGTTCTCTGCATGGGGAGTGGAGGCAAGCTAGAGTCCTCAAGTTCTCTTCATGGGGAGTGTCGGCAACCTAGACTCCTCATTCAGGGAAGGGGATGCTCCAGGTACCTGGTGATCTGTCTGGGTGTGGAATGTAGAGGGCCCTGATCACCCACAATCTCTATACAGGGAGGGAGAGATTGTTACCTCTGCAAATCCATGCAAATGAGTGCTTTGAATGCATGTAAATACACCTAAACCTGGGCAGGGAAGGCCCCACTTTACCACACTATGTAAAGGAAGGATGGACCAGCTCAGGCTGCTGATTCGAGCAAGTGGCCACACTAAATGCCTAGCGATCTGCCTGGACATGGAGTAGAGAGGATCCTGCTTCATCATAATCTCTGTGCAGGAAGGATACTTTAGCTTAGGCTGCCAATCCAGGGAAGCAGGCACTCTGAATGCCTGGGTATCTGCTTTGGCATCAAGTGGAGATGGCTCTGCTTCACCAAAATCTCTGCACAAGAAAGGTGGGGAGGCTCAGACTGCCAATCAGGGCAAGCAGTTTCTCTGAATGCCTAAAGATATGCCTAGGCATGGAGTGGAGAGGGCCCTGCTCCACAGTGATCTATGCACAAGAAGGGTGGGCAACTCATGCTGCAAGTCCATGGAAGAAAGTGCTCCAAATGCCTAAAGATCTACCTGCATGGTGGAGCAAAAAAGGTTCCACTGCACCATGATCTATGCACAGGAAGGTTGGGGCAGCTCAGTCAGCTGATTCAAGGAGGGAGGCACTTGGAATGCCTACAGACCTGCCTGGGCATGGACTAGAGAGGGCCCTGCTGCACCAGGATCTCAGAGGAGGAGTCTGAGGCACCCAGAAGTGATATATACAGACCAGTTCCAGGTCACCAAGCTGGCTCTGGCTGTAAGTCTCATCACCCAAGAGAAACTACAGCTATAGCATCTCTCCTCCTGACCAGGCCTGTGACATTGGTGTTTCCACAGCCAAAACTGTGGAAAGTCTCTCAGTAGTAGGCACTGAAATTGTACTCAGTGCCTACTGCTGTGACACCTTCCACAGTTTTGGCTGTGGAAGCACCTATCCCGCTCCAGAGCAGGTCTTCTAATCTCTGTCCCAAAACTAAAATGCCTATGTGGCCATGTTTCTGGGTTGCCAAAGAATGGCTGATTTTTGTATGCACCCAGATTAAAAACATCCTTTTCCTGGTTCCAGATCTGGGAAAATGTTCGGATGATGTCTTCCCCTCTCAGCATCTCCAAGCCTCTCCCCAAGTTAGCTCAAGGGTTTGGGATAAACAGTGTGCTCTCTTTTACCCTGGGTTGCTTGGATCCCCAGTGGAAAGGTGAGCCACAGAAGGAGGCTCCCTGCCTCTCTCCGGTATTAGGGCTTAACTCACTTTTATCAGCCAGACACCATCACAGGGGTTGTTTGCCCATATTCTACTCTCTGGGATCTGAAGAGTCCTGCGTGATTCCAGGGGATTTCCATTTTGCTTATTGAATTAAAGCCCACAGAGGTGATATTTATGTACTATCTTGCTATTCCCAAGTGACTAAGGCATGTTAAATGTCTCTAATTTACCATCTTGGAAAAAAATAATCAATAGCAGTATTTAATCTAATTCACACAACTGTTTGAGCTAGGTGATAAACAACTGTAGATACATTAGGCCTTTCCCTTTAACTTTGTATATGTTTAAAATTTTCTACCTCCTTTACAAAAGGGGGACATCAACAATACCTAGGCATAGAGAATGATGATATACAGCTTAATGAGAAAATGTGAATAAAGTACTTAGCAAGTTACCATAGTCCATAAAAAAAAGTTAAAAAGTTATTAGCTATCATTATGAATATAAACTTTGTATTTTAGGTTTTCTAGAGGGGCTTATATTTTAGCTCAGTCTAGAAAATTGCAAGGAATTCAACTAGTGAATAAAGGGATAGGAAACGGCATTCTAAGAAGAGGAAATACCAAGTGTAAAGCTTAAAAGCATGAATATCATAAGAATCTCATGCTTTGTGGCTAGAACATAGATGAGGGTAGTCACAGGAGATAAACTTGTAAAGCTGGGTGATGACCATCTTGTAAATCCCTTGTATGAAACACCAAGCTGTGTTGACTAGAGTACAGTACTGTCATAATTTCTGATAAAAAACATCTGGGGTAAATACAGAGTATGTAGAGAAACAGAATTTATTCCTATCAATTGTGATTTTCTTAGGTCTGGGTTAGAGCCCAGGAAGGTGTTTCACAAAAGTATTTTGAAGATTTTTATCTTCAGAAAATGTTAAGAACATTAGGTTTCAAATAGATATGTATTATATATATATACAAATATATAGAAGATATGTATATATAACATATATACTATATATTTTATAAATGTATATGTAATATATATCATGTATGTATACATACCTATTTTATAGTTTATATATAGATTATTTATATGCATAGTCTATAAACAAATTATATTTTCTGTGTTCTATAAATCATATTCATGATTCAATATATAAATATGCAACATTAATATATATAACCATATGTTATAGACTGTCCCTACAAAGAAAATGTTTATATATTTCCTATGTAAATACTTTGAGTAATAAATGATATATAATTAATATAAATTATAAAAATTTATATTTTATATAATCTATATATAAATAAAACAAAATTAGCTCATACACGATTTTGTTTTTCACCAAGGATGAGAGAGGGAATGATATATAAACATCTGAAGAATAGAGAGACAGTGCAACCTCCCAAAACAAGGATGATGTCTGATCATCGAGTGATTACCCAAACATTTGCTCAAAAGACTTTCTTAATGTCTGAGTATTCTTAACTACCATCCAATGAGTCACTTAAAGGACATATTATTGGGCTTGAGGTCAGACAAAGAAAAGAGAGTCTTCCTTGATGTTTCGCTTAAAAAAATTATCTAAATCAGATGGTATCTTATCTTTTAAACTGAAGTATGCATTTCTTCAAGGAAATCGACAATCTCCATCTCTTTCATGATACACAGTAGCTAATTTTCACTAATAAATGAATATTAATTAAGATATCAGGCAGGGAGGAAAGAAAGTATGTTGTTAGAATTGTCATAGGTTAACTGAACATATCTAGGGCTGCTGAGAGTTTTTCCAGCCAGTATGCCAAATAGCATGCAACATCTGCAGCCTTACAAATTAAATGGGAAAAAATCAGTTCAACGTGTAAGAAATAGAGACAACAACATGGGGAAAAACAAAAACATAAAATAAAACCAAATATTTTAAAACATGACTACCCCAAAATCTACAGAAGCTATTGGATACTAAAATACTAGAAGTCATAAGCACTAATTCTTCAAATAACTGAATGAAAACATCAACGACATGTGCAGAGATGTTTTTGTGCTCAGTTAAGAAATTATTATTTTTCAGACATGGTAATTTTGTGCCATTTTATTATATAAGAAAACAGCTTTAAAAACAAAATTTCTTAAACAAACCACAGTACTAAAACATAGCCAAGATAAAGACTAAAGGTATGTGCTGCCCATAGCTATCTTATATGTAGATGGTCAGCACCGCTATACAAGGGTACCTATAAAGGAGCACGGTCAAGAAAATTTCTTGCATTTTATTAGAAAAATGAACTTTAACATCATCCACAGATAAACATACAACAATTGGAACGTGTTGGTGGAAAATAAAAACTAAATCTTGCTTAATAGTCTTTAAAAAAAAATACTCTTACAAAATAAAGCACCGTATTTTACCTGACAAAGTCTCTTACTTGTCTAACATTATCAAGTATGGTAAATTAGTTTTCTAACTCCCCTATTATTATTCTTTCTGGAGACCAAGCTGAGGTTTTAAAAGGTAATATGAGAAAAAAAAATTGTAACTGTCAGTCTACCTGCAAAAAAATTTCAATATGGCTTTAAATAAAGGGGAATGTCAAAGACATTTATAACTTTCCCTTGTTCAAAAATCTTAACATAGGAGAAGGAACATATGTTTCAGCTCTTTCATAAAAATGAGGAGGGGTTTCGTGTCATTTTACCAAAGATAGCTCTCTCTTTCCCTAGAAAAAAAAATCATTATGAAACCTGGGAAAATAAAGGATTAAATGAAAAGTCAGATAAAAAGAAATTAACAACTATATTTAAGCATTATTTCACCTAAAAATGTGAAAAAGATTTAAAAACATTAAAAACAAAACTGAGTTCTAAAATTTTCTAGTTTAATTCAAATTAAAAGTATGAAATATAACCATAGATTTGGGGCTGGGACAAAAAGTTCAAGCAATAAAGCATGTTCCATGATGTTACATAAAAAGCCAGAGAGAAGTCAGTTCTGGTTTTAACATGAAACTATGGCCATTACAAAACTAAGCAGAAGAAAGATCTCATCAATTAAGTTCAACACCATTTAGTGTTGGGCAAATGAAAAGAAACAATATTAAATGCCCTTTGTAAGTCTCTTGAAATGCAACCACGAACTAAGGCTGTGAATTGCTGAACATGTTTATTTACATTGATAAAATGGTTGGTACCTGACATATATAAAAAATATTGCAGAATATTACAAACTAGACAATTAACAAATATTTAGGACTATTTTAATGTCTATTCTGTAATCTCTAAATACACAATAGTCAGATAACATACATCATGTGAAAATGTCAAAGCAAGCAACAAATTTGACAGCAGAAGATGTGCTAGGGAACAGTGCAGTAAAGAATGATAAGGAAGCCAGAATGTTTCCTTTGATAATAGGCATATTTAATCTTATGCCAATGAGTATATTAATCTCATACTTATGCCAATATTGCGTAAAAAATTTATGCCAGGTGCATTTGGGCATTCTACATAAGGTAAATACTAAATAAAATAAAACCTGCTTCTTGTAGTCTTTGTCTTTTGTAAAGCATCACTTAATTTCCCAACCTCTTTCCTGCTGTGGTCTGTCTCTGGGGGCTTACTGCCCAAGCTTGTAGGTGTATGGTAGGTAGACACACAAGAAACCCATGCATGGCAACTGAATAATAGCTCAATTGGTTAATGATTTCAAACAGTATATACCATTGATATGGACCATATTATTCTAAAATTTCAGGCAACAAAGTAATTATGACTTGTGATCATTTACTGTTTTTACTTTTCTAAACCAGCTGTATTGACAGTTTGGTGGTATACAAAAATAATTTGATATATGCAAAAATGCTAACCATTTAAACAGAACATTTTTAGGTGAAGAGCTGATTCCTGTGGGTTATAAATAGAGGTAGAGAAATAAAGAATCCAACATATAAGTATAAAACAGGCTATAAAGTTTTACTTTTTAAAAAAAATTTGACAAATTATCTTATTTTTCTACAATTAGTTATTATTCAAGGGAAATACATACAGTATGTTTAATGTAGCTGACCACACACTAATCAGATATTATAGTATATTATGTACTAAAAATACACTGTAGTATACCCTATACTAATAATAAAGTGTAGTGTAATGTGTTTTAAAGTTTATGGAAACTTTTACATCTCTAGTGTAATACAGGTCTGTCTTTTGTTGACCTCATATTTGATACTGTAGAGGAGAAATGAGATGAAGAAATAAAGACTTTCTTTGAATCTATATTCTAGTTTTACTCTGTTGAATTGAATAAGTGATAGATATAAGTAAACAATAATTAGCTGATTGAAACTTGAAGCAATTGCTGACTTTTTAAAAATGAAAATGTGCTCTTTAAATTTTTTTTTTTTTTTTTTTTTGGAGATGGAATTTTGCTCTTGTTGCCCAGGCTGGAGTGCAATGGTGTGATCTTGGCTCACTGCAACCTCCACTCCCTGGGTTCAAGTGATTCTCCTGCCTCAGTCTCCTGAGTATTTGGGGTTAGACATGCGCCACCATGCCGGGCTAATTTTGTATTTTTAATAGAGGTGGTGTTTCTCCATGTTAGTCAGGCAGGTCTCTCGAACTCTGGACCTCAGTTGATCCACCTACATTGGCCTCCCGAAATGCTGAAATTACAGGTTTGAGCCATATTTTTAAGAGACCTATTAAAACAGAGCTTTTAATTGTTTAATTTCTTAATGAAATATCTTTTGGACATCATGAAAACAATGTTGATAGATAAAGATATAGAATGACAAAAAAAGCAATACTCACATTTTAGTGCTAACCCTTCACTTTCTTTATATTTCCAGACTGGGTATGTGTGCACGTGTGTTTCTCTCTTTCTTTCTTTCTTTCTTTTTTTTTTTTTCTTTTTTTTTTTTTTTTTTTTTTTTTTTTAGACAGAGTTTCGCTCTTGTTACCCAGGCTGGAGTGCAATGGCACGATCTCGGCTCACCGCAACCTCCGCTTCCTGGGTTCAGGCAATTCTCCTGCCTCAGCCTCCCGAGTAGCTGGAATTACAGGCACGGGCCACCATGCCCAGCTAATTTTTTGTATTTTTAGTAGAAATGGAGTTTCACCATGTTGACCAAGATGGTCTGGATCTCTTGACCTCGTGATCCACCCGCCTCGGCCTCCCAAAGCTGGGATTACAGGCATGAGCCATTGCGCCGGGCCATGTTTCTCTCTTTCTTTCTTTCCCTCTCTGTCAGTGTATCAGGAGAGGTGGAGGAGGGCAGATACAAATTACCTACTTGAAAATTTTGCCTATTTCATGCCTCAGAAGATATTTCCATATAAATAAAATGATCCCAAGGACATGTATAATTTATACTATCAGTTAACGTTATGGAAAGAAATTAACCAGAATATATAAGCTTAAAAGTTAGATTGTGTTTCTATAAATTAACAGTGAAAGTTAAGAAAAAAATCAATTTTTAAAATATCCAAAACATAAGACCTATGGTGATAAAAACCCTAGAAGAAAATATAGGCAAAACCATTCAGGACATAGGCACAGGCAAGGACTTCATGACTAAAACACCAAAAGCAATGGCAGCAAAAGCCAAAATAGACAAATGGGATCTAATTAAACTTCAGAGCTTCTGTACAGCAAAATAAACAAGCATTAGAGCAAACCAGCAACCAACAGAATGGGAAAAAAATTTTGCATTCTACCCATCTGACAAAGGGCTAATATACAGAATCTACAAAAACTAAAACAGATTTACAAGAAAAAAGCAAACAAACCCATTCAAAAGTGGGCAAAGGATATGAACATATATGAGGCCAACAAACATGAAAAAATGCTCATCATCACTAGTCATTAGACAAATGCAAATCAAAACCACATTGAGATACCATCTCATGCCAGTTAGAATGGCGATCATTAAAAACTCTGGAGACAACAGATGCTGGAGAGGATGTGGAGAAATAGGAACACTTTTACACTGTTGATGGGAGTGTAAATTAGTTCAACCATTGTGGAAGACAGTATGCCGATTTCTCAAGTATCTAGAAATAGAGATTCCATTTGACTCAGCACTCCTATTACTGGGTATGTACCCAAAGGATTATAAATCGCTCTATTATAAAGACATATGCACACGAATGTTCATTTTGGCACTGTTTACAACAGCAAAGACTTGGAGCCAACCCAAATGCCCATCAACAATAGAATGGACAAAGAAAATGTGGCACATATATACCATGGAATACTACACAGCCATAAAAAATGATGAGTTTGTGTCCTTTGTAGAGACATGAATGAATCTGGAAACCATCATTCTCAGCAAACTGACAAAGGAGCAGAAAATCAAACACCACATGTTCTCACTCATAGGTGGTTGTTGAACAATGAGAACATGTAGATAAGTATTTAAAATAATTAGTTAGAAATAATTGTAACCAAGAAGGTGAAAGTCTCATGCATTGAAAACTACAAATTACTGATAAAAGAAATTATAGGAGACACATATAAAAAGAAGACATCTCTTGTTTATATACTGGAAGACTTAACACAGTTAAAAAATCCACACTACCCAAAGCTTTCTACAGATTGAATGATATCCTCATTAAATCCCAATGGCATTTATAACAGAAATTGAAAAAAAATCCTGAAATTTACATGAAACTAAAAAAGATACGAACTATACAAAACAATCTTGAGAAAGAAGAACAAAGCCAGAATTGTCATACTTCCTTATTTCAAGGTGTATTACAAAGCTACATTAATTAAACAGTATAGTGCTGGCATAAAAACAGACACAAACTATTTAAACAGAATAGAGAGCCCAGAATACAGTCAACTGATCTTGGAAGCAGTCACTGAGAATACACAATAGGGATACAATAGTCTCCTCAGCAACTGGAGTTGGGAAAAACTGGATATTCTCACACAAAGAAATAAGATTGGATTCTTAACTACACTATACAGAAAAGTAAACTTAAGATGTATCAAAGTCTTAAACATAAGACCTGAAACTAAATCTCCTAGAAGAAAACATAGGAGAAAAGTTTCTCAGTCTTGGCAAAGATTTCCTGGATTTGGTATGAGGCACAGGAAAAAGCAGCAAAATAGACAAGAGAAACTACATCAAATTATAAAAGTTCTGCACACCAAGGGAAACAACACAATTGGAAAAGACAACCTATGAAATAAAAGATAAAACTTTCAAGCCATATATATGATAAGGGATTGATTTTTTTAAATATGTAAGGAACTTGTAAAACTCAATTGCAAAACCCAAATGAACTGATTAATAAAGAAATGGGCAAGGCACTGAGACACTTAATTAAAGAAGACACATAAGTGGCCATCAGGTACATGAAAAGATGCTCAGTACCATTCATGATGAGGGAAATTCAAACAAAATACTGTGAGAACTTGCTTCCTACTTGTTAGAATGTCTACTGTCAAAAAAAACCAAAAGATAAGTGTTGGTGAAAATATGGAGAATTTAGAAATCTTAAACACCATTGGTGGGAATGTAAAATAGTGCAGCAGCCATGGAAAACAATATAGAATGTCCTCAAAAAATTAAAAATAGAACTACCATATGATGCAGCTACTCTACTTCTTCGTATACATCTAAAATAATTGAAATCACAATCTTAAAGAGATATATCTGCACCCTGATGTTCATTGTAGTGTTACTCATAATAGCCAAGATACAGAAACAACATATGTTCATTAACAGATATATGGATTAAAAAGTGTGATAAATACATACAATGAAATATGATTCAGCCTCAGAAAAGAAGAAAATTCTGACATTTGAGACAACATGGATTAATCTGGGGGACATTCTAATGTCCAGAAATAATCCAGTCACAGAAGAATCCAGTCACAAATGCTATATAATTTTATTTATGTGAGGTATCTAGCATAGTTAAACTTACACAGTCAGAGAATATCATTGTGGTTACCAGGGGCTGGGAGTGTAAGAAATGAGAAATTTTTGTTCAATAAGTATAAAGCTAAACTTCTGTTAAGTGTTCTTATCATAAACGCTAATACAAACAAAAAACAACAAAGAGATGCAAGAAAACTTCTGAAGGTGCTGACTATGTCAGTTGCATTGATTGTGGTGATGGTATCATAGATATTTGCATGTGCCTATATTGATCAAAACTGTACACACTAAAAATCTGCAATTCTTTGTATATCAACTATAACTTAGTATAGCTGTTAAACATTTACTTACAACTGTTTTTTTCCGTCGTTTTTTAGTCAGATTTCAAGACCAACTCCTGCAAGTTCACTAAAAGTTCTCCATGCCAAATATCTCTAATTCATTTTCAATGAAAAAATGCAATATTCTCAACCAATTAAATGTCCCTCAATGAGTTTCACAATGTAATATAGATTCCTGATTTTAATTCTTTATTGAGATGTCAGTTTTATTATGGGCAAAGTATTTGTGTATTATCATTATTATCCATAAATAGGAATATGTGCCTCTCCTTTATATTGGCTCTTAAAACTATGTATTTCATGAACTACAATATTAAGAAATATAATTCCTAGATAATTATATTTCAAAAGCTTCAAATAATGAAATCTATTGCAAACACATAAAAAGAAAGAATTCCATTTTCTGGCTAATGATACTCACAATAATACTTTTCATCTACCTGTGTCATATGCCTCATTGAGGGAAGAGGTAGGGAGAAGGGCCTAAGAGATTTAAAACACAGTCAAATATTGTTTGAATGGCTTTAGTAACCACTTAAGTATTTGCACAATTACAAAGTTTGGGGGAGGATGATAAAAAATTACTTAACATATACAATATACATTATTTAAGTGATGGATGTCCTAAAGTCTAACTTCACAATTTATGTGTATAATAAAATTACACTGGCATCCTATACACTTACACAAATAATTTTAAAATTAAAAAACTGAAATTGTGAGTAGACAGAGGGAAAAAAAGGCAAAAGTAAGCATATTTTCTTACAAAAACACAGGAAACAACGTAATGTTAATATTCAATAAAAGCAGATGCATTCAGTTCTTGTATTTGAATTAGTGAATAAAATATTCAATTTCCTTAAGGTATTGGATCAAAATACTTTGTGATGACTTCATAATGTTTTTTGAAAGGTAGGGTGGTGATTGTGACCTTAGAAAAGCAAAGGCATACTCATGTATTTAAAATCATGATGAATTTTTTTTTATTCAAAGAAATAATGGGTGGTAGTTACTTCTGGCTAGAAAAAGTTAAATTCCATGAATGGAAATGTTTGAAATGAGAAGTCTTACCTCTGTCCTATTTAATTTGTGTCATAATTTTGAATGTATAAATCCCAATTCAAGTTTCTATATATTTTAGTCATACAAATCCTTTAAAAATTATCCTAAAATATGAAATTTCTATAAAATTTCCTCTAAAGATTGTTTTTAGCTTAAAAAAATCAGTATCTTTGAAGAAACAATGGCAATATATTTTCAAAACCTATTAAGGTGTTTAACATTTTCAACTGTGCACGGTATTTTCTTTTCAGCAAAGTCATAAGCTTCCTCTGGTCTTCTGAATATTACCATTCTACTGCAATATTTCTTAATGTCTACCACATATCTTCGGTATTATTGAAATATAAACTTTACATTCATTGATATCTGTGAGCTAAATGAAGACAGTTTATATAGCTACCCCTTGTACCAAATTTTCCAGGACAAATGCCATGATTTCACATAATTATCTGCAATGTACTGAACATAAAACTAAAATGGATTTAATTTGTTAACATTTGAAGCTCTTTTAAATAAATACCTTACGAATTTAGGGAAAAATGCACGTGCATATGCATATATTTTAACCTACGCATCATAATTTTTGATTTACAATCTATAATCACTGCAAGAACCTCTCAGGTTGGCAAGATTTCCATTTCAATTACAATTCTTACATTCCTGTAGCATTTTGTTTCTTTTTCTATAATACATTTTATTGTATTTTTTATATTATGGAAACCTTCATTTGCTTTGTAGAAATTTAGAAAATACAGATAATCTCTTGAAAAAAAAAAAAAGAATTAGAATTATCAGTTATAATGTCACTATCCATAGTGAATTTTAATCTTGGTTCAGTTTCCTTAAACTCTTAAACACTTAATTTTAATCTTCTATTTATTTCCCACTGTCCCTGTGGTTGATGTTGGCTCCTTTCTACTTGTCTTTTATCTGACAATGTAATTTTTGTCACTCAACTCTATTTCTTTAATCCTCCTGCTCTTATGTCCTTGAGCTGGTCTTCAAAAGGCAACGTACATTTTTCACTCTTCCTGAAAGGCTGAAAACCTTTCCCTTTTCTGAGCCTGTTTCCCACAATAAGCAGAGGAACCTTGTCTCAAAACCAACTCCAGTCAATTTTCTATGAAGCCATTCTGCATATGCTCCACTTGGACAGAAATGATTTTCTTGTAATTTGAAGTAGAGACTCTCATTTCACTCTCAACATTCAACTGGGCTTTGATTATAGAAACCTGGCCTCCACTGGAGGACAAAGACTTCTCACTGCCACACACATTAAGTGATTTTCACTCCTCCCTGAGATTAAGTTTAGCATTACCCTGGCAAGTGGTAGTGCTATTCTTCAGTCCCTGAATAGCACTTTTCCTTAAAAGACCCATGCTGATTCCCTGCATGCACTCCCTCGCTCAAAACACTATGTTATTGATTAGTTTGTACCATTCAAAAGTTTAAATCGTGTTTTATAACCCATGTTGCAAAGAAATAACACAAAATCAGACATAAAGTTTATATACTGTTCAAAAACATAAAGAAACACAAAGACATTTATTCCAGAGTCTCATAAAGGCCATTAACATGTGTATGTATTTACTTTAACACATGTAAATTACATATTAAGTGATTTTTCTTTCATTGGAAATTTCATGGTAGAACTCTCAAGTTAAGAAGAGGCAGTATAGGCCGGGCACAGTGGCTCACGCCTATAATCCCAGCACTTTGGGAGGCCGAGGCGGGTGGATCACGAGGTCAAGAGATCGAAACCATCCGGTCAACAAGGTGAAACCCCGTCTCTACTAAAAATACAAAAAATTAGCTGGGCATGGTGGCGCGTGCCTGTGATCCCAGCTACTCAGGAGGCTGAGGCAGGAGAATTGCCTGAACCCGGGAGGCTGAGGTTGCGGTGAGCCGACATCGCGCCGTTGCACTCCAGCCTGGGTAACGAGCGAAACTCCGCCTCAAAAAAAAAAAAAAAAAAGGATTAATACACTGCTTGCATATTGTGTGTGTGCACGTATTTGTTTATTCTGACTTCTGACATACCTTACTGCATTCCATAAAACTCTTTACCTAGTGTTATATTTAATTTGCTTAGGTCTTATCAGCTGTGCTACTTTGTTATTCCAAGGCATTGATCAGTTTCTTGAGTTAGAGGTAATAAGCTCAGTTTAGTTTAGTTATCTATAAAAATCCCACTGTCTCAACTCTTGTAGGTCTTTCAGACTCAAGGTTAATGCCAACCTTGGGTTGCAGTTAGCCTATATGCTTACCATCATCAAAAATCATGTTATTAACGTGGGCATTGCTGTGGAGCAAATGTAAGGCTGAATTTGATAAAACTATAATAGTCTGCCCATTCTCCAGTCTCAGGGCATGTTTCTTTATTAATAATAAAAAAAAAACAGTTCTAGTAACCTATTAATGAAATACAATAAACTGCATATTTAAAGTATACAACTTAATAAGTTTTGACATATGTATAAACCCATTGAACCTTCACCTTAATCAAGATACTATTACTTACTGATCCTGATGAATCTTAAGGGAATTCCTCTCTCCATGTTTCCAGCTGGATAATTGTCTCCCTTGAGAGACAAAGTTGTGCTGTGGTATTACAAAACTCTAAAGCTCAGTGGTTTATTTTTTGCTCACACTATGTCTATTTTGGGAGGCTGGGCACTATTCTGCATTCTTATTATTCTCATTTTGGGACATAGGATATCAACACAGAAACTCTCTGGAACATTGGAAGTAGCAATGGAAGGGGGAAAAAAAGAAGAAAATGTGGAAAATAAGCACTGACTTAAAATTTCCACCTTCCACCTGCAAATAAAAACCATCTATAGTGCTCACATTTCATTGCCAGAGAAATCATAAAAGTCCAACTGAATTCAATGCAATAGAGAAATACAATCTCACCAATGTTTCCAGAGAGAGAAAGAAGAAGATATTTATGTAAAACCCCATTGTCTACCTACAACTGTATTTTAATAGCTCACACTTTAGGAAATATAAAACAAAAAGGAGATAGCTTCTTGCTCTGAATGTCTCCATTTGGCCTATAATTTGTTTATTTATTTTTTCAACTTGTATTTTAGATTCAGGAAGTACATGTGCAATTTTATCACAAAGGTCTATTACATGATGCTGAAATTTGATGTACAAACAGATCTGTCACCCAGGTAGTAAGCATAGCACCAAAGAGATAATTTTTCAACTCTTATTGCCCTTTCTCCTCCTGCTCTTGTATTCCCATTTCTATTTTTTACCATATTTATGTCCATGTGTACCCAATGTACAGCAAAAACATGCACTATTTGGTTTGCTGTTTCTATTTCAGTTTACTTGGTATAATGGTTTCTAGCAGCACTCATGTTGCTGCAAAGGGACATGATTTCCTTCTTTTTATGCCTGCATAGTATTCACTGATATTTATGTACCACATTCTCTTGATCCAATCCTCTGTTGATGGAAACCTAGGTTGATTCCACATCTTTGCTCTTGTGAATAATACTGTGATGAACATAAGCATGCATGTGTCCTTTTGGTAGAACGATTTATTTTCATTTCAGTATCTAACCAGTAATAGAACGGCTGGGTGGAATGGTAGTTTCTCTTTGAGAAACATCTGAACTACTAACCACAGTGGCTAAACTAATTTACATTTCAACCAATGGGGTTTAAGTGTTCCTTTTCTCCACAGCCTTGTAAATGTCTGTAATTTTTTAACTTTTTAACAAAAGCCTTTTAGTAGTTTTTAGAGTTTTCTTTATATAGAATCATGTTTTCAGAAAAGAGAGATTCTTAGATATATTTTTGTATTTGGGTGCCTTTTATTTATTTCTCTTGCCTGATTACTTGTCTAGGACTTCCAGTACTGTGTCAAATAGGAGTGGTGAGAGTAGACATTCTTGTGTTTCTCTAGTTCTCAAGTGGAATGGTTTGAACTTTTACCCATTCAATATGATGTTGGCTGTGGTTTAGACATAGACGGCACTTGTTATTTTGAGATGTGTGCCTTCAATGTCTTGAGAGTTTCTTGAGGGCTTTTATCATGAAGAAATGTTGAATTTTATAGAATCCTTTTCTGCATCTATTGAGATGATGATGTGGATTTGTTTTTTAATCCTGTTTATGTTGTGAATCACATTTATTGATTTGCACATGTTGAGCCAACATTGTACTCCAGGAGGAAAGCAGAATTGATCATGGGAAAATAGCTATTGATGGGCTCCTGAATTTAGTTTGCTGGTATTTTGTTAAGAATTTTTTATCTAGGCTTATCAAGGATATTAGCCTAAAGTTTTCTTTTTCATTGTGTCTCTACCAGATTTTGGAATGAGGATAATGCTTGCCTCACAGAATGAGTCAGGGAAGGGTCCCTCCTCCTCAATTTTTTGGAATAGTTTCATCAGGGTTAGAACCAGCTTTTTAAAAAATATCTGGTAAACTTGTCTGTGAATTCATGTAGCCTGGGACATTGTATAATTGGTAGGTTTTTATTACTGATTCAGTTTCTGAACTTGTTATTGGTATGTTTTGGTTTTCAATTTTTTTCCTGGTTAAATCTTAGGAGGTTGCCTGGTGCCAGGAATTTATCTATTTCCTCTAGATTTCCTAATCTGTGCCTAGAGAGATGTTCACAATAGTCTCTGAGGATCTGTTGTATCTATGTGGAATTACGTGTAGTGTCATATTATTCATTTCAGATTGTGCTTATTTGGAACTTCTCTCTTTTTTTGTTAATCTAGCTAGAAGCCTATCAATCTTGTTCATAGTTACAAGGAAACAACTTTTCATTTATGATATTTTGTACATATTTTCAAGTCTCAGTTTTGTTCAATTCTATCCTGATTTTGGTTATTTCTTTTCTTCTGCTAGCTTTGGGATGGTTAGTTTGTTCTTGTTTTGTTTTGTTTTGTTTTGTTTTCATGTAGTGGTATTCATTTTTATTATACTTTAAGTTCTGGAGTACATGTGCAGAACCTGCAGGACTGCCACATAGTTATACACATGCCATGGTGGTCTGCTGCCTCCATCCCCCCATCACTTACATCAGGCATTTCTTTCAATGTTATCCCTCCCCAACCTCCCTACTCCCTACTATCCTTCCCCTGACCACCCCCTCCGACCCCACAACACACCCCAGTGTGGGATGTACCCTTTCCTGTGTCCATGTGTTCTCACTGTTCAGCACTCACCTATGAGTGAGGACATGCAGTGTTTGGTTTTCTGTTCTTGGGTCAGTTTGCTGAGAATTACGGTTTCCAGATTCATGCATGTCCCTACAAAGGACATGGACTCATCTTTTTCTTATGGCTGCATAGTATTTCATGGTGTATATGTGCCATATTTTCTTTATCCAATCTCTCATCGATGGGAATTTCGTTTGGTTCTAGGTCTTTGCTATTGTAAACACTGTTGCAATGAACATACATGTGCTTCTGTCTTTATAACAGAATGATTTATAATCCTTTTGGTACATGCCCAGTAATGGGATTTCTGGGTCAAATTCTATTTCTATTTATAGATCCTTGAGGAATCACCACAGTGTCTTCCACAATAGTTTAACTAATTTACATTCCCACCAACAGTGTAAAAGCGTTCCTACTTCTCCAGATCCTCTCCAGCATCTGTTGCCTCCAGATTTTTTAATTATCATAATTCTAACTGGCATGAGATGATATCCCAATGTGTTCTTGATTTGCATTTCTCTAATGACCAGTGATGATGAGCATTTTTTCATATGTTTGTTGGTCACATAAAAGTGTCTGATAATATCCTTCACCCACTTTTGAATAGGGTTGTTTGTTTTTTTCTTGTAAATCTGTTTTAGCTCTTTGTAGACTCTGGATATTAGCCCTTTGTCAGATGGGTAGATTGCAAAAATTTTTTGCCATTCTGTTGGTTGCTGGTTCACTCTAATGATTGTTTCTTTTGCAATGCAGAATCTCTGAAGTTTAATCAGATCCCATTTGTCATTTTGGCTTTTGTTGCCATTTCTTTTAGTGTTTTAGTCATGAAGTCCTTGCCTATGCCTATATCCTGAATGGTATTGCCTAGGTTGTCATCTAGGGTTTTTATGGTGCTAAGTCCTATGTTTAAATCTTTAATTCATCTGGTGTTAATTTTTGTGTAAGGTGAAAGGAAAGGGTCCAGTTTCAGCTTTCTGCATATGGCTAGCCAGTTTTCCCAACACCATTAATTAAACAGAGAATCCTGTTTTTGTCAGGGAATGCTTGTTTTTGTCAGGGAATGCTTGTTTTTAAACAGGGAATGCTCGTTTTTAAACAGGGAATGCTTGTTTTTAAACAGTGAATACTTGTTTTTGTCAGGTTTGTCAAAGATCAGATGGTCATAGATGTGTGGTGTTACTCCCAAGGCCTCTGTTCTCTTCTGTTGGTCTATATCTCTGTTTTGGTACCAGTACCAAGCTGTTTTGATTACTGTAGCCTTGCAGTATAGTTTGAAGTCAGGCAGCGTGATGCCTCCAGCTTTGCTCTTTTTGCTTAGGATTTTCATGGCTAAGTGGGCTCTTTATTGGTTCCAAAATATATTTTGAGCATCAACTCAATACTGGATCTTTTCTAGAAACCAACGTTTTGTCACTAAACCAAATAGGCAAGATTCACTACCTTCATGGAGACTTCAGCCTCAAGAAAGAGGAAATACAATAAATTTTTAAAACACATAATAGGTTAAATGGTGAAAGGGCAATAAAAATACAAAGCAATAAAATAACAAATGTAACAAAATTGGGAAGTGAGATGTTCAAGAAATTCAAAGTATTTCTAATTCTGGGATTTATTAATCTTGCACATTTATTATACCATTAACATTCCTGTGGCAGATATTGCTAATTATTACTGGGTATCTACTTCCCAGATATTGCCAGGGCCTGTGCCAACCAGTTAAAGACCAGCTTCCCTGCAGCTAGGTGTGCCAGGTGGCTATGCTTTGTCCCATGGCACATGAGTGACATCTGAGCAATTTTTGCATTAAGTTCTTAAAATCCTGCTGCTTGCCTCAAACCCACTCTCTCTTTTCCTGCTTTTTGCAAAATTGTTATACATGGAACAGTCCTTAGACCTAAAAAGATAACAAGATTCAGAGCCACTTGGCATCCACCAACCTCTCACCTCTGTATCTTGCGAGACAAATAAAATTCTATCTTATTTAAGTCTCTGTATTTGGAAATGTCTTTGTTAAAGCAGACTAGCAGCACACTAACACAGTACCTGCTGCCCCAGATTGATTATTATCAGTTCCCCATTTCATGCTTGAAAGTGTTCAGGATTAGACAACAAATGACATAATCACTATAGCTCTAAACACACAAGTGGTTATTTTTATATCAGGCACTCATTCTCCAACCTTGAGAAATATTCTGCCCCGTAAGCATTATTATTTGACTATGCTATTTGTTACAAAAAGCATTCTCGTATGTGAACACCCTGAAGGGCAGAGAGTGATGCCTTTTTATATTTTGAAAGTGAAACCAGTCAAACTCTACAAAGCCTTTGAACATAATGACAGGACAATAAAGATGCTCAGAACAATCTTTTTACTTGAAAAACATGGCTTTCAGAGTTTTATTGTCATCTCAGAATTGCAGTGAGTTTCAACTTGAAGATTACCTGCCTATTAAAAATTAAGAAAATCCGATGACTCCATGGATACAGCAAGATCCTTGCCCAGAGTTAAACAGCAAGAGCAAGAAATGAGACCAGTCATGGTCTGGGAAAAGGATGGGACTTTTAAGTATTAGATTGCTTTGAGAATTGAAGTAACCCAGCACTTTAAACATTTCTTGAAGATTTTGGGTAGAAGGCAAAAATCATATGACATAAGGCTGCAAGTCAGAACTGGGAGTAAATGTTGAAAAAGATTAAGGAGCATGGTCCTGTTCTTGCTTAGGAATACGTGGGCAAGACTACCATTCCTCCTTTCTCTCCAGCAAGCAATACTTCACCACCACCTGCCTTGTGCCCATAAGACTAATCTTATGCCTTTTATTCCTGTTTTCATCAAGCACTGGGAATCCCATATAATCCTTCAGTTTTATTTTCTGTTTCTTTCTATGCATTTTATTTCTGTGTCCTTCTACTGCCAATGTCCAACTCCCAAAAGCTTTATCAGATTGTGCTGGACCTGAGGGTAATGTATGAGCAAACCTCCTACATTCTCCATCTCTCTGCTGAGTGTTAATTTTACCTTCTTTCTCTGACACCTGATTCTCCTTTGAGGATGCTGCTTCCTTACAGTTCTCTCAGTTGGTGCCTCTTTTCCCATATTCCCAGGAAATGGAACACACTTCCTACCTGAAGCTGTGCTAGGGTTCTCTCTTATCTTTATGATTGTTTTCAGACATTTTTTTTTTTTTTGCCTGAACAATTCCCCAGATTGGAAGTTTTAACCATTAGATTACATTAACTATTATTCATCCTTTCCTGGGTTATTTCATATTTTAACTCCCTGGAGATTTTATCACCTGATTTAAAATTTTACTTCCAAATTCTCTAAAATTACTCTCTAAATTTTTGGTCAATTAAATATATTGCTCTGTAAAACTACTTCTCAAAATTCTTAGTAAATTAAATATATCTGTGAATGATTCTTCTAATTCCTTGGCTTCTCGATTCTTTCACTTTCTTTGCTCCAGAGATCTTGTTCTAATACATAGCAATTCACTATCATTGATGTTTTCTAGGTCTTAATACTAATAATTGTATCCCTTCATAATATAATTTAGCTACCCCATTCAACAAGTAACATCTATCTTTTTAATATGCCTAATACAGCATTCCTTAACTACAACTACAATCTTTCGAGCCTAACAACTTTTTACATTTTCATTTCCCTCATGTTCTTCTCCCTTCTTTAATGAGCTTAATTACATTCTATGATTATCTATTACAGTATTTCCTTTGTATACATGCTCGATGTCCTTCTACTTCACTCTACTTCTTATTCTTACCTTGTACACCCTCAATCCTGATTAAATCAGATTTTCTACTTAGCTGGCATAGAGAACTTGATTTAAAAAGAACACGCAATGTATTACATGATCTTATATTTTCATGACCACTATCTTAGTCTCGTTAAGCTGTTCTAACAAAATACCACAAACTGGGTGGCTTAAAATTAAAAAAGATATATTTCTTAGAGTTCTAGAGACTGGAAAGTCCAAGATCAAGGTGGACTCAGAATCTGATGAGGAACTCCTTTCTGGATCATAGACAATGCTTTCTTGCTATGTTCTCAAATGGTGGATGGGTCTAGCTAGCTCTCTGGGGTATCTTTTACCTCAAGAACTCATTCTATATGTGAAGACTCCACCCTCATAACTTAATTACTGCCCTATCTCTCAATACCATCACCTTGGGGATTAGGATTGCAACATATGTTTGGGGGGACATAAGTATTTAGACCATATCAACAAATATTCTCAGATATCCCTTAGTGCTTTCCCAAAGTAAACACAATATGGCCTGAAGAGCCAAATCTAATCCATTGTCTGATTTTTTTAAAGTTTTGTTGAAACACAGCAATACCCACCTGTATATGTATCTATGGCTGCTTTGGCTGTTACGCAGGGCTGAGTAGTTGTGAAAAAACCCAGAGAGACTACAAACTATAAAATATTTATATTTATTAACTGGTCCTTCATAGACAGTTTGCTGATATCTTCTCTTATATATTTACTCTCTCATTCTCCTGAAGGACAATTTTTAGCCTTATCTTCTTAACTTTCCAACAATACTGCCTGAATTGTCTCTTTCAACTGATGCTTTTGGTTCCTATTTTATTTCATAAAAAAGAAGCAGTAAACATGGAAGAGCTACATTACTACCACTTCTTTTTCTGCCTACTACTGTGTATGTTAGTTTAATTGAGACTTTTGTTTCAATTGAAAATTTTCTGCTTATTACAGAGAAACATGCATGCTGGCATTTGCTCTAGACCCACTTCCCTCTAGTCTCCTCAAGATTGTCATCCTAGCAAATTACCTACTCTAATGAATTATCCATTTTTCCATCTTTACTGGGTCATTCTCTTTAGCATGCAAACATGCTGCAACTTATTTCATGTTCAAAATTTCTTTATTTGACTTTCAGCTAGTAACCTGCTTTCTAGTCCTCCTCTACTGAAAACCTTCTCCAAAGGCTGTCACCATCTCTACATTCTCTCCTTGAGCCCATTTAACACAGGCTTTTCCCATTCTAAGTGGGAACTCAAGTTAGTGAGAATGAAAAATGAAACTGTTCTTGTCAGGATTCCTCGGGACCTCCATCTGCTAAATCCAGTGGTCAATTTTAAGTTTTTCTTATACCTGACCTATGAGTAGAATATAACAGAATGAGTCCCTCCATTTTTCTGCAAACTCTTTCCTGAGCAGGCTTCCAGGACACTACACTCTCTGGTGATTTTCTTCCTACTTGACCAGGCACTTCTCTTCCTCTCCCTGACTGCCCCACTTCAGTGTGACTCAGACTTACTTCACAGAGCTCCATACTCTCTTTTGGTCACCTCATCCACTCTCACAGCTTTTGGTACCATCTCTCCCTGATAACTCCCAGACCTCTCAACTGAGGTCCAGACAGAGACAACCAACTATTTACAGGTGTCTTTAAATGTTGATATCCAAAATCAAACTCCTGACACCCATCTCCCACCAAAATATGATTTTGCTAAGAATCTCACGCATCCTGAACAGTGGCATTTCCTCTCACCTGGTCTCTATGGCCAAAAAGACTTTATTCATCTGGGTCCTTTTATTTCTTGTTCCTTCTTATGGCAGAAGCTAAGTTACGTGGGCTGCAAGGGAGATTTGGCTCTCATCACCTCTGTAACTTACCTCTAACTACATTTGCCCATGCTCTATTTGTCCCATCTCTATAGATCTCGATTTGAACTTCTAGGAAAATTTTGACCTCAGGGCCATTGTACTTAATTCTCCTTCCTATCTCCTCCTGACACTTCATGGCTGGCATTTCTGCTTATTTTTCTGCTTAGTATTTAACAGATTCTGGTGTACTTTTTAAATAATATATTTTTGTCCCTCCATCTACAAGAACAGAAAATTAAACACCGCATGTTCTCACTCATAGGCGAGTGTTGAACAATGAACATGTAGACAGAGAGGGGAGCATCACACACCAGGGTCCATCGGTGGGGGCTAGGGGAGGGGAGGGACAGTGGGAGGGAGGATGGGGAGGGATAACATGGGGACAAATGTCAAGTATAGGTGATGGGGGGATGGAGGCAGCAAACCACCTTGCCATGTAGGTACCTATGCAGCAATCTTGCATGATCTGCTCATGTACCCCAGAATCTACAGAACAATAAAAAATATAAATATATAAAATAAGAATTTTAACATTTTGTTTTTGTCTTTTTTTTTTTTTCAGTGCACTATCTTCTGCACTTGGAATAGTCTCTGGCTTGCAGGAAGCTTTCATGTCATAGTTCCTAAATTTAGAAAATGCATTAACGTTCTTTAAAGACTGCAAAAATCAGCAGGCATAAAAAATGATGGAGGAGAGAAAATAATAAGATGATTTTCTCAAAAAGACATTCTTTCTTGTCTGACCCTGAAATACTGATAAATACAATTAGTCACAAGGTTGTGTGTGCATATTTATTAATTTATATTCTGTTTAATAAAGTATAAGCTGTCAGTTCTGAAAGCTTTTGTTATGGCACCTGAAGTGGAAAATTGACTGCCTTGCATATTTTCTTTCTTGTGAGTTGAGTTTGAGAGAAATCCTTTATGGTTAAACTGAATATGTTCTATTGCGTTGACTTGGCTTACAGAGTAGTTTGCAGTCTTTTAATTCTCATTCACTATGTCTAATCTGACATATTTCTAAGCTATAAAATGTTCCATTTTTCCTCAGAAAAAAATGGATTATTGATCATGCATCTGCTTGAGATGGCCAGGGTCTCCCTTGAAAAAATCATGTAAGTAAAGCCCTCACTATCACAGGAATAGTAAAATTATACAAAACAACATCTTCTATCAATATGTGGTATGAAGATGTTCATTGAAATAATTATCTCTAAACACCATTTTAGCCCATGGACAAGAGACACAGCCCAAGAGTTTACAAGACTGCCATTTGAGCACAATTGATGTATTCACTTACTGAATTCATTTCAACTCAATTCTCCAACTAAAATTTATTGTGCATCTACTATGAACTAATCCACCATATAAGGATTTGTAGGATTAATAGGATATATATTATATATATCTTCTGTCCCTCTGGAAGCCTGATTAATACACTATAGAAACCAGAAATTCCTATAGCATTCCTATTCCCTCTATCCAATGCCCGCTCCCCCACCCCCACCGCCCAACACATACAATGCCAGAAAACAATCCCCTGGTTTTAAGGCTTTTGGACTTGGACTAAGCCATGCTATTGGCTTCTTTCTTTCCCCAGCTTGCAGGCAGTTTATCGTGGGACTTTCCCTTGTAATCATGTAATGGGAATGTGGTAATAAATAAGACTTTATAGTCAGTCACCATTATTATGGAGTTTAAATTCTATTAGACAAACATCTAATACACTAACAGGAAGAAAATGTTAAACAGCTTTTGTAATTTTGATGTATGTAAAATGGTGATGTGATTGATTGGAGAACTACCATAGAGTGGTTCAGTGAAGGCTCATAAGGATGAGTTCTAATGACAAGTGAGGCCTAAGTGATCAGGAGGGAAATAAGAAGGTACTGGGAAGTATTATTCCTGACAAAGGGAATCATCAGTCGTGGTACTAAGACTTCCAGGCAGGAATAAATAGATACTAAATGTACAGGTGTGTACATTTATGACCAAATAATAGATTATCCACTACAAGTCTTCTTCTAAAAAACTAAACTTCATTGAATATATATTCATGAAGCAAACAACTGTTATAGAAACATGGGCAATGCAGGCCAATAGAAAGTAGTTAAACAAAAACCATATATATTACCACCCCTAAAAGGTAAGTTATTATTTTCTATGCACATGTAATGTGTGCATTTTTATTTACATACTGTGATGAGAATACTTTACTAAATTTATTCTCTTTTTTTTTTTTTTTTTTTTGAGACAGGGTCTTGTTCTGTTGCCCATGCTGGAGTGTAGTAGTTTGATCATGGCTTAAGCCCTAAGGCCTCTTCTTTCTTTGGCCTCCTGAGTAGCTGGGACTACAGGCATGTACCACCAAGTCTGGCTAATTTTTTATTTTTATTTTTTGTAGATATGGGTTCTTGCCATGTTGCCCAGCCTGGTCTCAAATGTTGTCCAGGCCGATCTTAAACTCCTGGGCTCAAGTGATCCATCCCCCTTGGCCTCCCAAAGTGCTGGGATTACAGGCATAAGCCACCATGCCTGGCCATATTATATATTATTATCTAAGAGGAAAACTCCCATTAACCAGATTCCAAGTTTGGTGTTTATGATTACCACAAACTTAGCCAGTAATTCTGGAATTCTGGAAGTGGTCTACCTACTTGTATCGTACAGTCATGGCAGTATTTTTCAATTCTGATTTAATTTTATTTTTGTTCATATTAAACACTTACCTTATGCAAAAGTCATAACTACATGTGATGATTAATATTAGTTGTTCAACTTGACTGGACTGAGGGATGCCTGGATGGCTGGTGAAATACTGTCTCTGGGTGTGTCTCTGAGGATGTTTCCAGTGGACACTGCCTTTGAGTCAATGGACTCCAAGAGGGAGACCCAACCTCAGTGTGAGTGGGTACCACCTAACCAGCTTCCAGTGTGACTGGAACAAAGCAGGCAGAAAAAGGGGAATAAACTGCCTGCTGAGTCTGCTTGCTTTATCTCTTGCTGTGCCATGCCACATGCTTGGCTTCCTTTACTCTTGCCCTTGGACATCAGACTCCAAGTTCTTTGGCTTTTGGACTCTGGAACTAGCATCAGTGACCTCCCAGGGGCTCTCAGGCCTTCAGCCTCAGAGTAAGGACTGCAATGTTGGCTTCCCCCATTTTGAGACTTTTGGGACTTGGACTGAGCTATGCTACCAGCTTCCCTCTTTCCCCAGCTTGCAGATGGCTTATCTCGGGATTTTGCCTTGTAATCAGGTGAGCCAATTCTTCCTAATAAATACCCTTATATAAATAAGGATTTGTAGAAAAAATAAAACATTCTACTTATGTTTAAGATGTAGTGTCTGTAATTTTCATATCTATAGTCCACAATGTAAAAAACTGCCTATGCTGTCATTACCAAAGCTATGTAAATACTGTGTTCATCCACTTGAAACTTTTTTTAAACAAAACCTTCAAACTTATTTTAGGATATTGTTTAGGTCAGCTGGAAGCTACATAAAAACTTAGGGTAGAGATTCATCTAACATAGTTGCTCCATTTGCAGATTCTCTCATTTCAGCAAGTAGAAGGCAAAAGCAACTTGTTTGAACTGTTTTGTTATTGTTGCCATTGTTGTTATTTGTTTAGTGGAAATTCTTTAGCAAAAGATCTAATCAGTTGTTCTTACTGATTGGTTAATTAGAATGCATTTAACCAAGTGCAAAACATCTGGTCAATTTGACTTCATTATTTAAGCTGCCAATTTTATTTTAAAGAAAGAAAACTGATAGCCACACTTGCATCATTACCGCCCCAAATTCCTAAATGGCTTGAATTACTCCCTTTCCTCTTTTGGTGAGAATGTTTGATAGACTTAGCAACCAGCATAAATATTCAAGTTTAATTATCTAAATAGAAATGGTACCCCAAATTTGTGTACTTCAAACTAAAACAATGCCAATAAGGCCAAGAAAACATGTTGCTAAAAATTGTTGACTCTGTTCCTATCTCTCAAAGCAGATGGACTGGACCGTGATAAGGGGAGGGAGAGCAACCTAAGCAACAGGCTTGATTCATGATTACTTTAATTCCAGGCCAGCTCACACAATACATCAGAAGAGTGAGCCTCTGTCTCTGCCCATTCTGTGGTGTATTTCACAGTGATTCTGACTAGTGAACACTGAACAATGCAGATTTGCAATTACATGAAGTATTAACCACATTGATCTGACCAGTATCAGTGAGAGAAGTGTCCAGATATTCTGAAATGCACGCTTGAATTGATCATCAAAAATCTCTACTTCCATTATTACAGCATTTTTTAAAGCTTAAATTTGAATGTAAAAATATGTTTTTGTCAGTTTCACACTTCATTATTTCATTCTCAACGACAGTAATACTAGTAGCTACAAGTAATACGTATTGAATGTTTACATGGTTTATCTCCCCTGTTACCCTAATTTTGTAGAAGATGGTGCCAAGGCTAGGAGGGGCTAAGTAATTTGTACAAGGTTAGAGGGATATTGGCTGATGGAACTAAATTCAAGCTCATGTCATCCAATTCCACAGCAAGTGTGAGTAACTGCTGTCTAGCATGTCCATGAGAATAGCAATCTGAAAATACCAATAATAATGTCAAGAAAGACTATGACTATGCTCAGGAATACATTTCATTAATTTATATTAAATAAATACAGGTTAAGCATTCATTATCCAAAAAGCTTGGGACTAGAAGTGTTTTAGATTTTGGATGTTTTCTGGTTTTGGAATATTATCATGTACATAATGAGGTATCTTGGGGATGAAACTCAAACATGAATTCATTTATGTTTCATATATACCTTATAGACACAGCGTGAGGGTAATTCATACAATATTTTAAATAATTTTATGTATGAAACAAAGTTTGTGTACATTAAATCATCAGAAAGCAAAGGTGTCACTAAGTCACCAACGTGAACAATTGGTTGTTTATCATCACCGTCATTCCTGACTTTCAATTTGTATGCTACTGATGAGCAATCATTTTCTTACACTTATTCACATATATGTACTTAACAGTAAAGATACGACATACTGTTATTATGGTAAAAAAATGTGATCAAGATAACCAAGGTGCACATTAGCATCTTCAGAATACCTGTATCAACTTTTAAACAATGACAACAAATGATGGCAGGCTTTTGGTCTCTACTTGCAGTGATTTTTTTTTTTTAATTTAAAAGGTTACTGTAGACTTCATCATTTTACTTTCTTTTTAGCTGAGAAAAAATATGAGAAGCAGCTGAGAGGGACCAGCAAGTATATCCTGTATTGTGAAGAGGCATTCTGCTAGATGGCTTTTAAAATGCTTTTCCCAGAGTCATCTGCCTCAATAACAATAATTTTGTCTTAGAAGACTCTCTTGATTTTATAAACTGATGTGACTTCTTGTTCTGTTATAACCGTATGCTGCTCTAATCCTTCAACAAGTCCATCACACATTTTTCCTGTGTTGTGTATAGGCACTTCTTCTGCAGTGTTAGTAAAGACATTTTTATCATTGCTATTATTATGATCATAGCATTTAGATTCAAAAGCATTTCAGCTACTACACCATCAGTCAATGAAGGAACAACTGGAGTCTCTTTATCAATGTTAAACAAGTTCTTCAAAATTCACTTCTTCCAGCTTCCTAATGGACTCTGAAAGTGTATTCTGTGCTTTTGGAAGGAGGTTAGACATTATTATTATTTTTTTTTTTCACATGATGTATGGAATTCTTCAAAGTTACTACCTTGTTCATTCTCATCACAGAACATAGTCCCAAGACAGGGGTTCTGCCAGACATGCACATCTGCGACTTCAATCACTATATTCCAAGCACTGGCAACAGTATATGTGGCATACTTCATGCTAAAGTCCTTTTTAATACCTTCCAGACCCATGCCTCTCTGTTCACTGCTGCTAGCATGGTATTCAAGAAAGTGCTTTTATATTTACTTTTCATTGACCTAAGGAGATTGTGGTTACATGACTGAATAGCCACGTTTGAGGAGAAGTATATGACATAAACATATCCTTTAATGAGAATTTCAGCTGGAAGAGGAGCAGAACAGTTGTAGAGGGAGAACAAAATCTTACAGTCATGATTCAGTCCAGCTTCCCTGCAGTGAACATGACCCACTAATACAAAATATTTGTGAAACCAATCAGAAAATATTTGTCTATTCGTTAGCGTAACGATGGACTGGCAAAATGCTTACTACTTGAAAACATTGAGGATGCAAACTTTTGTCTATCACAGCAAGTGTATATTTATGCCAGCTTGCTGTATTAGCACATCCCAGCATAGTTGTTCTCTCCTCGGCATCCATAATTCTTATTGGGGCTGTATCATCAGCTAAAATTGGTGTCTTTCTGGAGCAATAACGCCAAAGCAGTGATGTTTCATCAGCATTATGTACATGTTCTGGCATCAAATTTTATCAAAAATGACTTTGGTAAACTTGTCAATGAGTTTATTTACTGATTCATGATCAGCAGAGATACTTTATCAGCACAAATCTTTAAAATAAGAATGCCATGTATTTTCCTAAATTTCTGCCATCAGCATATTGAATATTTAGTTTCTTTAAATTTCAGTTCATTGTAATATATCTTTGCTTGTTTCATGATTGGCACACTCTTACATGGCATGTGTTCACTGTGACTCTGACAGATCCACATTTCAATACACACTTGAGATCTTCATTTTTAGCTATACGCAGTGTTTTAAAAATTTTTTTTAACTTACATTCATCACTTTCAGCATAAAACTTCAACAGTTTACCCTTCTCTTTCTTTAGGTCATGTACAGTAGCGACTTCAATACCATACTCTCCTGTAAGGTGTTTCACGTTGACACTGCCATCCAGTTGTTCTCCAACAGCTTGACTTTCTGTTCTATAGATAGACATAAATGCTTCCCCTTTTCAGAATCATTGTTACTTATAGGGGTATTTGCAGGCTTGTTGACATTTTCAGTAATATCTTTCACCACAGAGAACAAGCAAAACACAACGAGTAATGCACACAGGTCTTGGCCCCATGTAGGGCATTGTGGGGAGCCTACCATTGTTGTGTCTGGCCTGCACACATGCCATTTTAATACACTCTGTGGATGTATTTCCATGGGGAAATCTGGGCTGATATGGCAAAGATATATCACAGATAAAGGGGTCTTCTTTCTCTTGGGGATACTGAATAAACTGTGTTGTTGTCTGCATTTTGACTGTGATCCACCACATGAGGTCAGGGGTAGAATTTTCCATTTGTGGCATCATGCCAGGATTCAAAAAGTTTCAGATTTTGGAGTATTTCAGGTTTCAGATTTTTGGATTAGGGATGCTCAGCCTGTACAGTCATCATAGGCTTTTACTAGTTGTCAAATGAAATTGTGAAGTCTATTCTATTTTGAACTACCTTATGATACATGTGTCTTCCCCAATCTTGATAGGCTCCTTACACATGTTTCCATTAGCAAGGCCGGGTGACCTGTTCCTTCTCAATCTTGAGCTCTGCAAGGACAAAGAACTTTTTCTTCTTCTTGTGTCTCCAGCAACTGTCACAGTCTTGAAAGCATAGTTGTAGAGTCTTAAATGCAATCAAAGAATGGTTGCTGAATAAATTTTGCTACCTAAACTCAAAAGACTAAACCTTTGAGTATCTCCCAACTTCGTTATTTCTTAACATAGGTCTTCATGGAAAACTACTGCTCCTAACAGCTATTTAAAACACTGAAATGTCTTACTGTAGTAATACATTCAGATGTTTAGGAAACTTTGTTAGTTAACTGAGTATAGATGAAAAATGACCATTTCACGGCATGACTCAGCAGTTTTCATATGCTGATATAGCAAGGGGTTGGCAAAATTAAATACATATATTAATTTCCTAATGATAGGATAACTGTTCTTAAGCAAATAACAGGGCTTTTTAATGTTCAACTCCCATGGGGCCTGAAAGCACAGAAACCCTTCATATGGTTCTGTTTCTTTTTGTGCGTCCAAAAAACAAAAAACAAAAACATGGCTGCTGGAAACCAAACTTTACATTTGAAAGTTAAGTCCACCAACTTCCAGATATACAATCTTGGGCAAATTTTGCAAGCCATTTGCCTGAGTTTTTCATAAGGATCAAACGAATTAAGCTATGTACAACATTTAGAACAATTTCTGGCACAGAGTCTTTAATATTATTTGTCTAACTTCATATCATTTTAAAATTCAGAATATGAATTATGAGATTTACCCCTTTTTACATTTGCTTTGGAACTACAACATGAAAAGACAACTACACGATAATGGCATTTTTGCCGCAAAATGTGTTTTCCAACTACACCTTTATGTTTGAGTTCAATGAAAGGGAAGGCTAGGGGATCTACCACCTATCAGGCAGTGCCCTGTTTATGTGAAATTATCTTCATAAATGAGGCTTAGAGAAATTAACTTATTTAGAGTCACACAGCTCGTCAGTGGCGGAGTTCAGATTCAAACTCAGTTCTCTCTCATTTAGAAAACGCTTCTCTAGAGCAATGTTTTTCATTAGTTATGCTGAAGAGTTTTTAGGGACACTGAAGTGATTATAACAAGTTGTTTAATCTACATGTGCGGAAAGTACTGTCTGCAAACTGAAGTGCTGCTATGTTTCATACAGACATGAAGCAGAATTTTAGCATGCTACTAAGAATAAATACAAATGTATTTCAATAAATTCATAAAATCTTGTTATATAGTACTCATCTAAGAGATCACAAAAATAAAACTGTCATGTAGAGGGATCTGTGAAATTTGTGATTTAAAGAAAGTTATAAGGCTCTGCTATAGATCTTCCTCTTAGGCAGAGAAGAGAACTATGTAAGTAGAGAGAAAAGAGTCACAGTGTATATCAAATAGAGGACTTATAATGGGCCTAGAAGAAAGGTAGGTGAAGCCCAATATAGTAAGCATGTACCATCGTTAATTTTTATTGATGGCATTTTTGCCTCAAAATGTGTTTTGAATGAATGCATATGTAGATACATATACAGAAACAGAAATGGTCAGTTTGTTTAAAGCCTGTGAACCAACCTAAGAATACTTAGGATGACTGCATTAGCAAGGGAACTATAATTCATCTCCCCTTCTCCTGCACCTGAGAAGATCTAAAATAGCTTTGCCCATAAATGTCAATTTCAGGAAGGTGAGAATTTGTATTTCTTTATGGAAAGTATTGTGTGGTCAAGTAAGTTAAATGCTGTACTCCGTAGCCATCTTTTGGAGATTTGCCAGACACATAAGTAAATTACAGGCTCTGAGAGATCTTATGGTTAAAAAAAAAAAAAAAAAAAGGAAAACTCAGAAATTCTCTGACCTGTTGGATCACAGAAGCCCATTCTCCTGTAACACCCATTAGCCTTCTGCAGAACTAGTTATCCAAAGTACATAATTTGGGAAACAATCTTCTACATCATTCTTATCCATCAAGGTGCCAGTCAGTTCCCTTTTGATACTTTATGTTATTAGGCTATTAGACAGTCTTTCTAGTATTTAAATATGAGGAGGTAAACTCTTTCACAAAACGAAAAATGCAATTCCTAAATGGGTCTATAAATTTCAGAAGCTGGAAAAGCAAGACCACTGCTCTTTGTGATGAGAGCTTATGAGTATCCAGGCAGCAGCACTTCATCTCACTAACTGCCCTTTCCCTGTGTGTTCAGTTATGTGCTAAGGTTCAGTTTCCCCAGGGGAAGATAGCTCTGGGGACCATTATCGGGTCACACAGCTGAGTCAAATGCAAAGCTTCTAGGAGGAACGTAATGCTTTTACAGGTTGCAGAATAAAATAAACAAAACAACTACTCCAGGGAAACTCTCTGACCCAATACAGTCAGTAGCAGGTGCCACAAACTTCCCAACATGGGACCTCTCTTTCCACAGCTACTAATTTCTGAAAACTCTGCAGCTGGTGCCACTTAACAGAGACAGGGAGGCTTTGAGATCTTTCCAGGACCTACAGAGGTGCTGAGAGCAAAGATGTCTGTTTCTGGAGGGTGGTAACAGTGAAACCTTCCAAGTCCCTTTTAAGAAGATATGATATCCGGGTGTACGGCCTAATCCCAGGATTCCCTAGGCACATAAACAGCTAAGAAAGCTACAAGCTAATTTTCTCAGATCTTATCCACAAACCCTCAAACTTTTGCTCATTGGAAACTAACGCTCTGGACTATATCAGCCCCATTGGGAGGTAGAAAGTGAGGAGCATAATGTTCTCTCCTTTGCCCCTGAGTGAACTTATAGCTTATTTTGGTAAGATAATGTGGATGCACTTTAAATAGATAAATTATTATGCAAAACAATTCATCATTAGCATCTGGCGAATGGATTGGGTGCAACTGCCAGAGGAGGATAGTCCAGGTGGGGAGAATAGTTTTGAGCAAAAACAGGAAGGAAGCAATACACCAGCTCAGTGGAGAAAGGAGAAGAGTTTGGATGTAGAAAAATCTGAAGGGGAGACTTGATATGAAAGTGATCTCGGATGCCAGGCTAAAGAGTGCAGTGTAGGCATTAATATGTAATAAACAGAAAATGAGCTAGGTCCACCTATCTCTAAAGTTACATCCTCTTCCCCTAAAAGTATAATCCCATTGCTCTGTTCATACCCAACAGTACACTATTACCCACATGCACCATGTTTGCTCATGCCTTTGTCTGTCAATACTATTCTCTTTAGAATGACAATTCTAACTTTGCATCTTGCTGACTGCACCTTATGGTTCAGGTAACTCAAATATTCCAGCTGACCTGTTATTGAATACAAATGAGGTCATATAACACCAGTGCCCAGTCTACTCGAGGACTTAGCTCTGCCTATGTAACCATTAGGTATCAGCCCCTTCTCAGCATCTTTGTTCACATTTCTGAAGGGTTCTCATGAGAAGTGTTCACATCACTTTTTTTTTTTTATTTTAATCTGTTGCCCACAGGCCGAGTACTATTTGGAGGACTGTCTCTCCTGCTGCTGACTGAACCATCATTCAGCAGTGGCCATGCTAAACTCTCAAAGCTCCGAGCTCTGCAATCCATCATGAACTAGGAATAGAAGGGTTGTGGAAAGGTGGTATGGGAAAAGGCATTGTGCTAGCTCTTTCTCACCCAAGTTTTCTTTGAGAAACTGAACATAAAATTATTAAGCCATGCAACTAATTTCTTGGCTTTGATAAATGAAAAGTTCATTCTGTCGTGGCTGGATTCAAGACCCTATAGGATGTCATCAGGACCTGAACATGGTCACTCCTTCTATGTACTGGCTTTGATTTTCATTTGTCTGCTTCAGACTCAGGCATATGTACAGCTGCATCGCCAGCCGTGGAAGAGCTTTTCTTTCACAGGCGTTTCAAATAATGTACTGAGATGACCTCTGCTTTGCCTGCCTTGTGTCACATGACCACCCCTGAACCAAAAACAATAGAGATAGAACATACTGACCAAACAGGATGGTATCGTGTTTTACCCATGCATCTAAAGGTGAATAAATCCTGCCCCCACCTTATAAATGAGAAAAACCCGCTTCCTAATAATAAAGGAGAAACTTGGAGAATATTACCACAAATTTGTAAGTAGATGTGAAAGAAATAAGCATATTTCACCCCAAAATATAATTCTTGACATATTTGGAGACAGCTATCAGAGGTCCAGCAAACAGAAGTTGCCTTGCAAAGCTGTCTTATGTGAAGGAGATTTGCATCTGTAGAGATTTGCATCTGTAAAGAATTTGCTTCAATGCAGCCAAGTCTTCTCTTGTCCACATCTAGAAAAGATTAAGTAAGAATCTGACACCTTTAAAGGTCTGAAAGAAACATTTACCATCCATTCTCTCTGGGGGTTGCTACTTACAGTATTTCACCTGCATAGTAAGACCATCTTTCCTAGCTAAAATTAACTCATGATGAATTAAAGATTTAAATATAAAACCTCAAACTGTGGGAATCCAGGAAGAAAATATAAAAAATACCATTCTGGATGTCAGCCTTGGGATAGAATTTATGATTAAGTCTTAAAAAAAAAAAAAAAAAAAGAACTGCAACAAAAATTGACAAGTGGGAACTAATTAGTTTCTGCAGAACAAAAGAAAAGATCAACAAAATAAATAGACAACCTACAGAGAGAGAAAATATTCACAAACTAAACATCCGATAAATGCATAATATCCAGAATTTATAAGAATCTTAATCAATTGAATAAGCAAAAAACACATAACCCCATTAAAAAGTGAGCAAAGGACGTGAACAGACACTTCTCTAAAGAAGACATACAAGTGACCAACAAACATAAAAAAAAAATACTCAACATCTCTAATCATCAGAGAAATGCAAATCAAAACCGCAATGAAATACCATCTCATACCTGTCACAATGGCTATCATTAAAAAGTAGAAAAACAACAGATGCTGAAGAGGATGCAGAGAAAAAGGAATGCTTATGCACTGTTGGTGGGAATATAAATTAGTTCAGCCACTGTGGAGAGCGGTTTGGAAACTGCTCAAATAACTTAAAACAGAACTACCATTTGACTCAGCAATGCTGAGTACATATCCAAAACAAAATTACTCACTCTACCCAAAAGACACATGCACTTGTATGTTTATCATGGCACTTTTCACAATAGCAAAGACATGGAATCAACCTAGGTGCCCATCAATGGTGGATGAGAAAAATAAAATGTTGTACATATACATGATGGAATACTAAACAGCCATAAAACAGAAAGAAATAATGTCCTTAGCAGCAATATGTATGCAGCTGGAGGCCATTATCCTAAGTTAATTAGCACAGGAACAGAAAACAAAGTGCTGTATGTTCTCACTTACAAGTGGGAGCTAAACCCTGAGTACTTGGGGACATAAAGATGGCAACAATAGACCTAGAAGAACACTAACAAAGGAAGTGGAAAAGGGTTGAAAAGCTAACTGTTGGGTACTATACTCACTTCCTGGGTGACAGGTGTAATTGTACCCAAAACTTTAGCGTCTACAATATACCGATGTAACAAACCTGAACATGTACCCCCAAATGTTAAATAAAAGTTTACATTATTTAAAAATAGAAAAAGAAACAAAGATGATAACACCCCGTTCTGAAACAAACACCTTCCTTGCTTGTGGACCAGACCACCTTGGTATAACTAGCAAATTAGCCACAAGATTCTAAATGGCACAGGGGAGTCATGTAACCAGAGGTCACAGGATTTCTAAGCTCCCCAGTTGCTCCTATAAATAACATCACTATTGTAAAATGTAAGACTAGCTTTTGAAGTGTAGCAGGGGTGGCTGTGGGAAAGGATCTCTGGGACACTGAATGCAGGAGGAAGGAATTTATCTGTAGCTGGTAGCTTGGTAGCATATGTGCCCAACAGCCAAGCTCCCCTAATGAAGGGAGGTTCAGCCTTTATATAGGCTTATACTTTAGATGTTACCCATGGAAGAATCTTAGGTTTACAGTTTTAGGACTCACATGTGAAAAGGTTTCTGTTTACAGTTTCAGGAATTACATATGAAAGGGTTCCGGTTTACAGTTTTAGGACTCACATGTGAAAAGGTTTCTAGTTTGATCTTGTTCTAAGTAGAAATAGTGCATTCTGAAGTTTCCCCAACGCCTAGCCTGTTGTTTTCAGGAAGGAGATTCCAGGAGGCGCCAGGTGGCCTGCTCTTTCTTCTATTGAGATGCACAGTGGATGTGACAGAGAGGGGAAGGAATCCCAAATGCCCTACTTTCTGATGGACAGCTGGCAACATCCAGACAGTTGAACTGGCTCATCTGGTCTTGTAGCCCCACCCAGGAACCAACTCAGCACAAGAAAACAAACTCCCCATGATTTCTTCTCCAACACAACCAATCAGCATTCCCTATTCCCTAGGCCCCTGCCTGCCAAACTATCCTTCAAAAACTGTAGCCTCTGAATTTTCATGGAGGCTGATTCTAGTAAAACTCCTGTTCTTCTACTTAGCTGGCTCTGCATTTTAAAAATTTCTTATTGCAAAAACCTGCTGCTATCAGTGCATCAGCTTTTCTGAGTAGCAGCCAAGATGAACCTATTGGGTGAGTATCTAGGTTTTATTATATTATATATATATATATATATATATATATATGCACATATACATATATATGATAGTGATGCAACTTCATATATGCCTAAGCCTGAAGCGGACAAATGAAAATCAAAGCCAAGACACACAAGGAGTGACCAAGTTCAGGATCTGATGACATCATAGAAGATCTTGAATCCAGCCATGACTGAAAGAACTCTTCAGTTATGAAAGCCAAGAAATTATTTGTATAGCTTAATAAATTTAAGTCTGGTTTCTCAAAAGAAAACTTGGGTGTGAAAAAAGTTAGCTCAATGTCAGTTCTCCTATAAGATCCATCCCTATATATATATATATTATATATATATATATATAATATATATATATATATATATATATATATAAAATGGTAAAACCTATGTAATCACCCATATTGTGTATTACATTTAAGTGTATACTATATATAGTACATTTAAGTGAACTGTAAAATGTTAGATTTCAATTGTAATCATGAAAGAAACTTCTAACAATATACAAACATCTAGAGCTAAAATGCTAATTAAAGGGATGAATACTTAAAAATAGTTAACCCAAAAAGAAAGAAGGAAAAGAGAAAGATGAACTAAAAACAAATGGGACAAACAGAAAATAAAGAGAAAAAAAGGCAAATGCCAATCATAATATTAATTATATTAAACACAAATAAGATACACACACTTTCCAAGAGGTGAATATCATAAGATTATATTAAAAAGTGAGAGCTATGTGCTGTCTAAAATAACTGTACTTTAAATATAAAGAACTAGATGGCTGAAAGTCAAAGGATAAAAAAAGTTAAACCATTTGAACAGTAAGCTTAAGAAAGGTGGATGACTCTACTAACATCAAAGTGAAACTCAGAAAAGCTGATTTTAAAAACACGAATTATCTTATAGTTAAGTGAACTATTCTATAAATATTAATTGGCTACAGCTAGTTGATAGTATTGTTCAAGTCTTCAATATTCTTACTGTGTGGTAAGAATTCAAGTAAAACTCTAAACAGTAATATTTTTAGATTATAATTAGCATTTTTAGCAATAAAGTGTTTTCAATTAGGGTATGTACATTGTTGTTTTAGACACAATGCTACTGCACTCTTAATAGACTGTGATATAGTGTAAATGTAACTCTATTCACTGGGAAAACAAAAAATTCATGAGTCGCTTGATTACAGTAATTTATTTCATTGCAGTAGTCTAGAGCCAGACCCACAATATCGCCGAGCGTATTAGTTAGGGTTCTCTAGAGACACAGAACTAACAGGATAGTTGTATATATACAGGGGAATTTATTAAGGAGTATTGACTCATGCAATCACAAGATGAGATCCCACAATAGGCCGTGTGCAAGCCAATCTGAGTCCCAGAGATGAAGAACTTGGAGTCCAATGTTTGAGGGCAGAAAGCATCTAGCATGGGAGAGAGTTGTAAGCTGGAAGACTAAACCAGTCTAGTCTTTTCATGTTCTTCTGCTTGCGTTTATTATGGCCACACTGACAGCTGATTAGATTGTGCCCATCCAGATTGAGAGTGGGTCTGCTTTTGCCAGTCCACTGACTGAAATGTTAATCTCCTTTGGCAACACCCTCATAGACACGGCCAGGAACAATACTTTGCATACTTCCACCTAGTGAAGTTGACACTCAATATTAACCATCACACCTAGGTATGTTGGTATATACTTTGAAGACTTTTGTGACTCTGGGTCTTTCCATGAAGAATCAACTTTGGAAGTCACATCCTATGACCTATCCTGGGAAGTCACTTAGCATCACTTCCAAAATACTTCGTTGACTAGCCACCAGGTCCAGCCCACATTCACAGAAGAAGTAGACTCAAATTTGAAGTGAGAAGTATCAAATAACTTGGGGAAAAACTTTAAAAGTACTGCACTTGGCAAGGAATCTGAACAAGAGAAGTTTTGTAAATACCGAATGGCTTTAGGTTAAAATACCTTGATTCTCTATCTCACAATGAAGCATTTAATCATGATTAATGGTACTGGTATAGTTGAAATCTGTTGTCTACATATTTTCTCATTCGTTAGTGTTTGGATGGGCACTGTCTTTATTTGATTCTGAAGAGAATAAAGGCTATTGAGAGAGTGCGTTCCAATCAATGCATGTGCAAACAGGCCATTCAGAGAATTCAGTATGAATGAAACATGGGACATAAATGAGAGGATAATGGTAAACTCAGCTGGATACACAGTGCTCCACAGTTTCTCCTTTTCTCTTTTCATCTTCTGTTTTTATCATTTTTACTTTCACATTTTCAAGGGTGATAGCATTTATTTTCTAACACATAAAATTTGTACGTTAATTCTTTTTTTTCCTTTTCAACTTTTGCTTTAAATTCTGGGTGTGTTAGAGTAGGCGGATTGGATAGATACACATGAGTCACTGAGGAAAAGGGGGTCTGGAAAATCTCACACTGCAGAGATCACCAAAAACATGCATGCTAGATATGAGCAGAGAGCAGAGGAAACAACCATGTAGGAAGGAAACACCTATGTAGGAAGGAACGCCCCTTAAGATGACCAGTAATCACTCACTCTGCAGTTAACCTGTCAGAATGTAGCTAGCTGCATGCTGATAAAGAAGGAAGACGACGAAGGAGAAAGTCCTAAGAGATACACGGGTGCAATAACTAGATTTGACCTCTATACAACCATCCTGGGGTGATGGTAATGAGCAATGCTGCCATTAGGTAGAATTCATTTCTAATGCTGAAACCATGCATGTGTTCCAACTAATAGTAAGGGAGGGTCCCACAAGCTTGGGATGGGAACTAAATGAAAAAAGGAGGGGAGTTAAGGCAGAAGTGGGAAAACTAGACAAAAATAATTTGAAGACTTAAGAGTTGTAAACTTCAAGAAAAATCTGCCATCATGAAAACCCAATGCTGACTTATTCTGTTTCAGCAGCCTGTTCTGCCTCATCATTCAGAATATACTGTCTCTCTAAATAAGCTTTCTGCACTTTCTGCTCTATCTTTTCCTTCAATAAATACTTTTTGGCTAAATTGTCTTGGCAGAAATCTTTCCAAGATGAGTAAAGACCAAGGATTCCCCCACTTCTTGGTAGCAGGGATTCAGGTGCAGGTTTGTTACAAAGGCATATTGCCTGATGTTTGAAGTATGATTGACCCCTCATCCGGGAAGTGAGTACAGAACCGAATAGGCAGTTTTTCAACCTTTGCCCCACTCCTTCCCTCCACAGTATCTATTGTTTGCATCTTTATACCATGTGTATCCAATGTTTAGTTCTCATTTATAAGTAAGTGTCTATGTTGCTGCAAAGGACATAATTTCATTCGTCTTTATGGCTGCCTATTCCATGGTGTATCTGAACCACATTTTCATTATCCAGTTCACCACTGATGGACACCTGGGTTGATTCCATGTTGTCGCTATTGTGAATAGTACTGCAATGAACTTCCTTTTTATGGAATGACTTATATTCCTTTGGATGTGTAGCCAGTAATGAGATTGCTGGGTTGAATGGTAGGTCAACTCTCAGCTCTTTGAGATATCTTCAAACTGCTCTCCACAGTGGATGAACTAATTTGCATTCCCAGCAACAGGGATATGCATTTCTTTTTCTCCATAGCTCTGCCAACACCCATTATTTTTTACTTTTAGACAAAAGCCATTATGAATGTTGTAAGACAGTATCTCGTGTTTTTTATTTGCATTTCTCTGATGATTAGTGATGATGAGTATTTTTTTACATGCTTCTTGGCCACTTGTATGTCTTCTTTTGAGAAGCATCTTTTCACATTCTTTGCCCATTTCTTAGTGGGATTACTTAGGGGTTTTGCTTGATGACTTGTTTAATTTCCTTGTAGATTCTGAATACTAGGTTTTTATCGGATGTGCAGTTTACAAATATTTTCTATCCCTCAGTAGGTTGTGTGTTTATGCCACTGATAGTTTCTTTTGCTATACAAGATATCTTAAATTTAATTATGTACCATTGTCAGTTTTCAGAAAGCACAAGAATATTACCTATCCAAAATGAAGTACAAAATTTTTTAAAAGTCAACTTGTTCTATTAACTTTTTAAAAAACAGTCTTGAACTCTTCAATAATAACTATAGATTTGTCTATTTTTCTTTTTAGGTTCTATTAATTTCTGCTTCATGTATGCTGAAGCTCTGCTTTTAAGTGCATGCTCACTTGAGTTTGAGTATTTTCTTTAGGAAATGACACTTTTTCATTATTCTTCTTAATTCCTGGAAATATGTTAAATCCTAAGTCTGCTTAGTCTGATATTAACATAGCCACTTCAGTTTTCCTTTGATGGGTGTTCTAATGCTATATATTTTTCTCATTATTTTATTTTAATTGATCAGTGTCTTTTTTTTTTTTTGTAGACAGAACATAACTAGGCAACAGAGGGAGACTCTGTCTCAAAATAATAATAGTAATAATAGTAACACTGAAAACAGGAAGTTAAAGTATACACCCAAGGTCATATAGTCATTTATGGTATGAGCAAGACAGAAAACAAATTCTGACTATAAAATCCATTCTCTAATATTTGCCTCTGTAATCTAATACCAATGAAATATTACTATTTTCTTTCTCATAGACAAAATACAAAAGCAGCTAAATATGCCAATCATGTTTACTGGGTATTTATAATTAAAGCCAGAATAGAATGTCACGCACAGATAGAGAAAAAATTTGATGAATAGCTGAAAGCATATGGGCAAAATTCACACAATAAGACATTCCATTTATGTATAATTGAGGAGACAGAAATTTTCACTGAGAGACGAGATAAGAAGAGATTTGGGTTCATTGGATTTAGACAAAGGAATACATTTCAATTTCACCTTCTTAGGGCAATCACTAATTACTACCTATGTCAGATTATTTCATGTCACACGCTAGTGCAATACTGTAAATAGTTACACAATTCTTGCTCTAAAATAATGATCCTGCAAATAATGATGCTGAAAATAGTGCTATAAATAATATTACATAGCTAGAAAAATTGTTACATTCTAATTAAACTCAACAATTACATTCTGCTTAGGCAGTGAAAATGGTATCATGTATTAATTAGTCAAAGGTCACTTGATAGGTTTTACTTATTGCTAATAATACACTCGTGTCACTTTGATTGCTTTAGAATTAATTTCTTCTTCAGGACAGCCTCTCCAACACTCAATGTTAACACTACTGTTGGAGGTACTTGATTTATTTTTAATTTTTCAAAGTTTTTATGGGTGGCTATTTTCTTTATCATACTGTTGTAATTTTCTCAAATTTTTTATTTCTATAGGTTTTGGGGGATTAGGTGGTATCTGGTTACATGAATATGTTCTTTAGTGGTGATTTCTGAGATTTTGGTGCACCCATCACCCAAGCCATATACATTGTACTCAATTTGTAGTCTTTTATCCCTCACTGCCTTCCCAACTCTTCCCTACAAGTCCCCACAGTCCATTGTATCATTCTTATGCCTTTGCATCCTCATAGTTTAGCTCCCACTTATAAGTGAGAACATATGATGTTGGTTTACCATTCCTGAGTTACTTCACTTAGAATAATGGTCTCCAGTTCCATCCAGGTCACTGGGAGCCCTTATTTTGTTTATATTTATGGCTGAAAATAGTGCTATAAATAATATTTATAGCTTTGTGTGTGCATGTGTGTACATATATACATACATATATATATGCATATATACATGTATTATACATAAATATATATATATATATATATATATATATATATATATATATATACATGCATTCCTAAAATCAACAAAAATGTATTTCTTAGAGTTCTGGAGACTGAAAAGTTCAAGATCAAGGTGGACTCAGAGTTTGATGAGGAACTCCTTTTGGGGTCATAGACAATGCTTTCCTGCTGTGTATACACACACACACAAGCACACACACATCAGTTTAGATCTCCTAAGTGTATATATACACTCCTATACACACACACACACACACACACACACACACACACACACACACGCCTATATATACATATATGCCACAAATTTTTAATCCACTTTGATTGATGGACATTTGAGCTGGTTCTATATTTTTGCAATTGTTAATTGTGCTGTTATAAACATGTGTGTGCACATATCTTGTTCGTATAATGGCTTCTTTCCCTCTGGGTAAATATTCAGTAGTGGGATTACTGTATCAAATGGCAGTTCTACTTTTAGTTCTTTAAGAAATCTCCACACTGGTTTCCAATAGAGGTAGTATTAGTTTATATTCCCACCAGCAGTGTAAAAATGTTTCCTATTCACTGCATCCCCATCAACATCTATTTTTTGTCTTTTTGATTATGATCATTCTTGCAGGAGTAAGGTGGTATCACATTGTGGTTTTGATTTGCATTTCTCTGATCACCAGTGATATTGAGATGTATTCATATGTTTGTTTGTCATTTGTAGATCTTCTTTTGAGAATTGTCTATTCATGTCCTTTGCCTACTTTTTGATGGGATATTTTGCTTTTTTCTTGCTAATTTATTTGAGTCTTTGTAGATTCTGGATATTAGTCTTTTGTCAGATCTATAGATGGCAAAGACTTTCACTCTGTGGGTTGTCTGTTTACTTGCAGACACATAATTTAAAGAGACATATCAAGAAATTCAAAACTCACTGGATTTTTTTTTTGTATAAATTTGATTTGAATTTGGAAACATCTTACTTCCTGTCTTTCCAGGAACCTATCTTTTGACCCATCTGCAAGTATCTATTTTGCAGGATCGCTCCTGTTACCATTTTTTTTTTTTTCATTTGTCAAGGCCCAATCAAAACACAGACAACACTGCAGTTATTTTAGTGGAAGTAATTAAAGGATGCTTTTGTTTAGGTAACTGAAAAGGCAAAAAGAGAGCATTAAAATATTGTGAAGGCTGCAACCAAAGGAAATGGCTATGACCTATAGAGCTGAGGAAACAACAAAAAAAGAGGTTGGAAATTTTAAAAGTTAGTAGCTTGGAGCAGAGTTCTGAAACTCGAGCTGGAACTCAGGCTTCTCAGGGGACAACATCATTCAGCTTGTGCTGGTTCTCTGAGCTGAGCTCAGAGTTTGAGCCCATAGGGTTGTTCCAAATCTCTGGGGATGGGACACTGACTAATGCTGATATCTTTGAAAGAGGCACAATAAGGGTGAGTCTGCAATTATTAAAAATGATGGGAGCTCGATCCCTGAGCTGCTGTAGGAATGAACTTATTTACCACTGCTGGGTGGAGAAGCAAGGCTGGGACAATGCTGATAAGAGCATGTTAGGAGCAGGGAGCAGATATGAATCCTGCTGGAAGGCAACAAGAAGCAGAAAAGGAGAATGTCCTTTCTTTTCTTCCAGCCTTGTCTCTTCCTCTGTAACCCCCAATAGTCATAGCCTAACAGGGAGCCAGATGGAAAGGCAGAAAAGTGGTTTTCAAACTTCAAGCCAAGGCATCATAAAGCAGAGGACAGAAGCGTGCATTTGGAGCTGAGAGACGATAACTTAATATACGCACACCCTCCTTGACATTTTCATTTTCCACTTGATTGAGAAGACCTTAAAGGCAGCAACATTTCTTATTTACTTCTACTTACTACATATGTAGCCTGGTGTCAAATTCAAAGAGGCATTCAATTTTTTCTTTCATTAAAAAATAAAGAAATATTAAAGTGTATATACAAGAAAGAGACAGACAGTCTGGCAGAGACGAGAGAGAGTGTATGTACTATGTGCTGGACATTTTCTTCCAGTGATTGAACCTTGAACAACAACAACAAAAAAGCCCTGCTTTGATGGAGTTTATAAGCTCAATAAGTGTTGAATTAATAAATACTTGATATTGCCAATTTCTCCTTTTCTCTAAAATGTTTCCCTGTAGGCCACATTGCCTTGCTTTCTTCTACCTCTTGATGATGCCTCTCAGGATCCTTGGTGGCTCCTCTTTCTACCTCCACTCCTAGACATAAATATTTCTCAAGTTTCACTTGTCATGCCTCTGCTCTTTCCTTTCTCTGCTCTCACCCACTAAGATCTCATCAATTCTTACAGATTAGACTATAATGAGTATTGTCTCAATTCAAATGCTTCATCAGTTGCCTGTTAGAAATGTCCATTAGGACATCCAACTGTAACTTTGTACTCAACATATCTAATGAAAGTTCATCTTCTCTCCCCTTGAGACCACTCATATATAGTGAAGGTAAATTTCTGGCTTAAAGAATTTCACATAAAGAATGTCAGTTATGTACATGTATATGAACGTATGTGTGTGTGTTCATGTTTGTCTGTGTGTGTGTGTGTTTATATATGATGAACAAAATATATTTTCTACTATGAGCTGTAACCAAAAATACTTGTTTATATGTGATGAACAAAATATATTTTCTACTATGACCTGTGACCAAAATATTTGAAAGCCAATGGAGTATATGAGCTCCAAATTCTAAGAACTTAAAAATATGATATGTTAACATACCTTAAACTCACAAGAATTCAATTATTATAGCAAAATTTATAGCAATTATACCATTGCTACAAATTATACCAAAATTTATAGCAATTCAGAATACCAACAGTATTCTGCTGTGCTAAGTGTTGAGACTGCTGGTGATATGCTTGTTTACTGTTTTCTTCCTAATAAGAAGGCATATTTTCCCAGGGTAGGGCCTTTGAGAAGGTACCTTTTCCCAGGTGTCTCTCATCGGGGAAAGAAACAGTAAACAAGCAAATATGGTCAAAATCACTTGACAGGTATTATGTATTTATAAATGATTTAGATGTTTCTGCTACAGACCAATATACGTCTTTATGAAAATTCTTTTGTCATATAAAATTGAACATGAAAATAGCAGGACTTACATGACTAATAAAAATCAGAGAAGATCACTCAAAATCAATACAATTTTTCAACCAAAGCAATAACAAAAACAGGGTTTATACACAACTTGATTACCTGGATATTCTAGACTTTTGCAAATTATAAAAGTTTGGCAAATTATAAAAGTTCAAGCTACTTTGGCAGATTATAAAAGTTCACATAAAAGAATAGCCTTAGAGATCTGACTTGCAGCTATTAAATAAAAGCAGATAGAAATATACCTCTGAATTAGCAGACGTGAGCAGAGGAGGAAGTGAAACCATTCTTTAGCAGAGAATCATACAGGCTAGAGTTCACACCTCTGTGGAGAAGGAGACTAAGTATAACCATTTATTTTTATTTTGTGTTTATTATTTTATAAATAAATGCCTTTTATTTGTAGCTTACACATAATTATCCATATTTATGTGATATACAGTGATATTCCAATGAATGTATACAATGTGTAGTGATCAAATCTGGGTAATCAGCACATCCATCATTTATCATTTCTTTGTTGTGTGGACGTTTAAAATCCTTCTACTATCTTGTTTGAAAATATACACCAAAATATTATTGTTAAGTGTCCTTTTCTTCTCTAACCCCTTCAGTCCTAAAGTAAAACTAAAGCATTTCTGTGTAGCAGTCAGGCTTGGAGCATTTTTATTTCTTGGTAAAGTTTTAAACTCTCCTGCAGTTATTGTGTCTCTTCTTGCCTCAAAAAATTCACAAATGAACAAACACTTCTTTCCTAATGTCTACCTTGTTTCGCCTCAAGTCCACTGTGCTAGCATAGTTTATTAATAGCACTCCCTTCATTCTCAAAAGTATCTGAGTTTACACAAGAAATTAAATGGTCATCCTAATTGATATACTATGATCTACTGTAGCAGGGAACACTGAAATTTCTGGATAATAGAGTATAATCAATGCAGTGATAATATTAAGCGTGTATCACTAGGACTAATAATAAAGACACATGTAAAATGTTTAAGACTAGTTCTGTGGAGAAGACATTTATACTGAACCATAAGAGGGAACTGGCAGATACGTTGTTGCCAATGGAAAAGGAAACAGAGGAAATCGCCCGTGCAAAGGCCCTGTCGTGAGAAACAGTCTGGCAGGTTAGAGAAACTGCAAGGCAGCCAGTGTGACTGGATACTGCAGGGAAGGGCATCAAGGACAGTGGCTTGAACTTAGGTAATCTCAAGGCAGACTGTGGGAGCCATGAGGAGGTCTGAAAATTCAAATGGCAGAACTTATCAATAGATTAAAACAGTCATGGGGGAGAGAAAGGAGACAGGATGATCCCTGAGGTTTTAGAAGAAACTCACAAAATAAGGATTCAATTTCTAGCCTTCTTTCTTTATTCCTAGATATTGTTAGTGAGATCACTTCCCTCTGGGACTCAGTTACCACATCTATGAACAGAATATGAACCATATGATATCTAAGCATCCTACAACCTTTGGTATTTAACTATTATAATTGCATTTCTGTAAGCACTTGGTTCATACGCATATTTTTTGGAGCATGTTCCTTCATGTACGTCTATCCCTATCCCTCTAAAGGATTAAATAAAACATTTATCTCAACAAGTAAACTTATCCTTCTGCACATTTTCTCAGTGTAATTCCTCTAGGTTTCTGTCTGTTGTAATGCATTTCTTCTCCTTCTCCTTTAATTCTGAATCTACTCCTTTTAGCCTTTCAAACTTGGCAGGGCTCTCCATAGATGGGAATGAAGATTGGCATAGATAGTACAAAATCAATTGGCTTTTACCACTCATCTTAAAAAAATAACACAGAAAGAAAACATTAGCAAGCAAACTGGAACCCTGACATAAGGTCACCTCCCACTGCATTCTACTGCTGGTGAATCTCCCTGGGGTAATTTGATTAAACATATTCAATTTACTTTGCAGAGACAGGCTCTGCTTCTACTGGCACTCACAGACTCTGGGGGGAGGTTTCAACATTTAATGAAATGTGTCTATTTATTTGACAGAGTTTTCTCAAAAAAAAAAAATCCTGCTTCAATTACTCTAGTATATTCTTTCTAGGTACCTAGAAAATTTATAAACTAAAGCCAAAGTGAATCTATGTGTATGCACACACATATATAAGCAAGTCTATGTCATTGCTGCTTTCAAGGCCAAATATTAAAGTGCATGGGTAATGCACACGGTGGTACTACTGAAGTAGTCTAGGCTTAGAGAGGAGCTGAGCAGAGAACATAAACACCTGAAGTTTCTAGTCTTCCAGCTTTTCCCAGAAGAAATGTCCACAGTGCAAAAGTAGAAAGAATGAATTAAGAACAGACTCCTTCAGAGCGTGATTTGAAGACAATGTGCTTTATTAAAACTATTGATTCCTGAGCCCTATGACGGAATGGTTGATGCAGAATCTCAGGAGGTAGGGACAAGGTACAAAGCTTCTCAATGTTTTACATGTACGTGACTCAACTAGGGATCTTGTTAGAAACACAGATTTGGACCCAGGAGGCCTGGGATGGGGCATGAGATGATGCCCTTCTCAAATCTCCCAGGTAATGACACACTGGTAGTCCATGGACCACACTCTAAGGAACAAGGTACTCAAGTGTGTGCACTAACGTGTAGTCTAATATTGGTGTCCTGCCATTTGCAGACTCCTCTTGCCAGCTTCATTTCAAAGGTAACTGACTCACTGTTGAAGGCCTGAGAAGCAATACATAGTGGAGAATGCTTCAGCTGATAAGCCTCCTTAGAAATGGTTCAAAAAACAATACGATCATTTTTACAATTTGAAAATGCCTATGGAATTTACCTTCTTAACACATCAAGCATAGAAAGGTCCGTATGAGAACTGAGGAAAGATCTAAAATCAACACCCTATCATCAAAATTGAAAGAGCTAGAGGACCAAGATCAAACAAATTCAAAAGCTAGCAGAAAACAAGAAATAACTAAGACCAGAACAGAACTCAAGGAGATAGAGACACAAAAAAAAACTTCAAAAAAATCAATAAATCCAGGAGCTGGTTTTTTGAAAAGATCAACAAAATAGACCACTAGCCAGACTAATAAAAAAGAAAAGAGAGAAGAATCAAATAGATGCAATAAAAAATGATAAAGGGGATATCGCTGTTGATTCCACAGAAATACAAACTACCATCAGAGATTACTAAGAACAACTCTATTCACATAAACCAGTAAATCTAGAAGAAATGGGGAAATTCCTGGACACTTACACCCTCCCAAGTCTAACCCAGGAAGAGGTTGAATCTTTGAATAGACCAGTAACAAGGTCTGAAGTTGAGGGAGCAATTAATAGCCTACTGATCAAAAAATGTCCAGATCCAGACGGGTCCACAGCCAAATTCTACCAGACATATAAACAGGAGCTGGTACCATTCCTTCTGAAGCTATTCCAAAAACACAAAAAGAGAGAATCCTCCCTAACTCATCTTATGAAACCAATATCATCCTGATACCAACACCTGGCAGAGACACAACTAAAAAAGAAAACCTCAGGCCAATATCCATGATGAACATCAATGAAAATTATTTTCATATTTTCAACAAAATACTGGCAAACCAAATGCAATAGCGCATCAAAAAGCTTATCCCTCATGATCAAGTAGGCTCCATCCTGGGAATGCAAGGCCAGTTCAACATATGCAAATCTATAAATGTAATCCATCGCATAAACAGAACCAAAAACAAAAACCACATGATCATCTCAATAGATGCAGAGAATTTGCCTTCAACAAAATTCAACAGCCTTTTATGCTAAAAACTCTCAATAAACTACATATCAGTGGAATGTATCTCAAAATAATAAAAGCTATTTATGACAAACCCAAAGCCAGTATCATACTGAATGGGCAAAAACTGGAATCATTCCCTTTGAAAACTGGCACCAGACAAGGGTGCCCTCTCTCAGCATTCCTACTCAACATAGTTAGTATTAGAAGTTCTAGCCAGAGAAGTCAGGCAAGAAAAAGAAATAAAGGGTATCCAATTAGGAAAAGAGGAAATCAAATTGTCTCTACTTGAAGATGACATGATTGTATCTTTAGAAGACCCCATCATCTTAGCCCAAAATTGCCTTAAGATGATAAGCAACTTCAGCAAAGTCTCAGGATACAAAAACAATGTGCAAAAATCATAAGCATTCCTATACACAAATAACAGACAGAGAGCCAAATCATGAGCTAACTCCCATTCACAATTGCTACAAAGAGATTCTTTAAAATTCTAATGTTCTAATATTTTGTCAACATGGGAATAAAATATTTTATTCATTATGGATTGTAAATACTGTGTTCTCCTCAATCACATGTAAGTTTAAGTAAACTGACATAATCTTAAGTGATTTAGGTTAGAAGGAAGTAGAGTAAAACAAAGTTTATCTTAGAACATCAAAATCACTAATAAGTGCAGGATAAAGGATACATCATAGTTTGGGAACAAATTATGTTAAGAAAACAGATAAACAAAATCCCTGGGTTTATTTGACCACAAAGTCAATATTATCCAACAATAAAATGAGTTTTCTTTAAAAAACCAAGAGTACCTTAGGGTCATTTAATGAAAGAGTAGAGTAACTTCCATATAGAGAGAAATAGTGTTCTAAGTTCTGAACTAGTTATACTGTATAATGGGATTAACTGAGTAGGTAGGATCTCTGTTTTTCACCTGTAAAACTCTTTGAAATTATAATGATGCATTAAGTTCTTGAAAAATAACAAAGTACATTTTAAAAATCAAAATTGGTCAATTGTATCTAAAATATTGTGCATCAAGGATTGCAAGCTCAAGTGCTGGTGGGGAGGAGGGAGGTAAGACAATTGAGTACAGTCGATTTTTTGGAGATTGGGATAAACTGGAGTATACTATTCTCATGGACAGGAAACATGAGCAATACATCAAATAATCAATGTATTGGAAGTAATTAGCCAAGGTCAGTTTGTGAAAATACCAATTAACAGAATGACAATTCTCCAAAGATTGTCACATAATAAGTGTACTGAGCAATCATTTACCAGATTACTGGTTCATCTGAAATTTGTTTCTATTAACCAACTTCTAAAGATTAGAGCAATTTGTGTTGCTTACATATTCTAAAAATCAGTCTTTGGAATATCTGTGTTCAAGGTGAGGGGAATGAGCTTCTTTTGAATTTAGATTTTAAGTGCTGTGCATTGTCCCATATGTCAAAGATTTTATCAATGGTAAATAGGGCAGATATGTCTTTTCTAATTCGTTTTCAGTTAAATCCATTGTGTTTTGTACTTTTCTCATTTAATGATTTTGCTTTCTTGAGTGGGACAAAAAGGAAGAGTTAGCAACTAGTGCATAGAATTGGGACTTGAAGTATCTGTGTGAAACAATAAGAATAGTGATAATTGTGTCAAAGGATTGTTGGAGAATCAAACCAGGCAAGTTATCTTAAAGTTCATAGTAATTAGAAAGAGAGCAATAGGTGTACAATTAGGCATTCATTTCTTCATCTGCCTATAGAGAAATACTATCTATATATTCTTATCTAATGTCAGAAAAGCAAGGAGAAATGGCGTCAATAAAAACTTTGCATTCTATTTCTCATATTTCATATTTCTACTCTGTGCAGGGAAGGCCAGGCCTGGCAATGCCAAGAAGAAGCCAGCACTATAAATATAAAAAAGAACACTAACATATTTGAATCAGGAACAACAATAACAAAAAAAAACCCGTGATTTTAGGAAGTTTTAAAAAATATATGCAAACATGGCACAACTTGATTCTTTAACAAATATCTTAATATGTTAATAGAAGGTTTTGAAGGATATTCACTAACAAATAAGAGAGAAGAAATAAAATGCAGTGTTACAGAACAGTAACAGATGACACGACAATAGATGGAGAAAGAAAGGTAGCAAAAAGTAATTCCAGGTGGATTAGACATGGAAATGTTTTAAAAATCTTCTACACCCTTTAAGACAAAATATTGAAAAATATGCTTATGGTATTATTATAAGGAAAAATTTTTAAAGCAGCCATAGAAAGCACAAATATAAAGGAAAAGATAAGTTTAACTACAAAAATTAAATATTTCTCTGTGGAACAAAGGACAGTCTTTACCAAGCCCTCAAAAAAGAACCGCCTTAGAGAATATATTTGCATCCCATATCAAAGGGAACTTATTAATGTTTGCTGAGGTTAAAGAACTTCTCAGATTATTTTTAAAAGACTAGAAATCCAATAGAGATGTGAGCAAACAATGAATGAGCAATTTCCAGAGGAAGAATCTTGTTTGGACAATAAATATATGCAGAATATTAATAACAGTAATTATTTGGGACACACAGATTTTAAGAGGTAATATTTCTCTCCCACTAGATTAGAAAAACTTTAAGGAAACTGACAACATCAAGGGTTGGGTAAGAGAAAGGAGCAGTGATCATATAGTTTGTACAAAAACAAATACTTTAGAAAATATCTTGGCAAAATTCGTTTTCATTCTTTGCTATGTCAGAAGCACTCTTCTAAAAATACATGTAAAGATATATGCAAATATATTGTTGGAACAATATTTATAGCAGTAAACGTTTTGAAAACCAAATTACCATCTAAGAAGAAAGACTATTGGAATACCCAAATTGTGTCATGTTACCCAGTAGAAGACCATATAGCAACTACCATAAAAAACTCAGTCTATCTGCATCAACTTGGATGATTCATAAACAGTTTATTAAATTAAAAAACTTAATGATTATATATAAACCATGCACCATTTTGAAAAAAATTCAAACACAATAAACCGGTAATACATATAGGTCTTTGAGAGGCTCTTGTGGAGTAAAAGCAAAACCTAGGCAAGGAGGAAGCAATGCAACTTCAGCACAGTAATTCCCAGGAGGTGTATGAATAGGACTTAACTACTTTTCTCTGTATTCAGAATATTTCGTTTCCTCCAAAAATATGAAAGATTTATACCAAACCAATATTTGTAAAACCAAGATAGGTTTATAAGTGTTTCCTTGTTATTTATCCTGATATTTTCCAAATGAAATACTTGAAATAATTCATAGTTAGAAGGAAAGGGGAAAGAAAACTGAGAGGAAAAAGGGACTATTATAGTGTGAGAGAAAGTGAATAGCCAAGAGAAAGATTATGACTAGGAAAGAAGGAATAGAGATGAGAAAAAAGAAAAAGAAAAGAAAAGCTGGGCACCGTGGCTCACATCTGTAATCCCAGCACTTTGGGAGGCTGAGAAGGGCGGGTCCTTTGAGCTCAGGAGTTTGAGACCAACCTGGGCAACATAATGAGAACCCACCTCTATAAAAAAAAAATGCAAATAGTAGCCGGGCGCGGTGGCTCAAGCCTGTAATCCCAGCACTTTGGGAGGCCAAGGCGGGTGGATCACGAGGTCAAGAGATCGAGACCATCCTGGTCAACATGGTGAAACCCCGTCTCTACTAAAAATACAAAAAATTAGCTGGGCATGGTGGCGCGTGCCTGTAATCCCAGCTAGTCAGGAGGCTGAGGCAGGAGAATTGCCTGAACCCAGGAGGCGGAGGTTGCGGTGAGCCGAGATCGCGCCATTGCACTCCAGCCTGGGTAACAAGAGCGAAGCTCCGTCTCAAAAAAAAAAAAAAAAAAAAAAAAAAAATGCAAATAGTAGCCGAGTGTGGCGGTGCATGCTTATAATCCCAGCTACTTGAGAGGCTGAGGTGGGAGGATTCATCGAGCACAGGAAGCCGACACTACAGTGAGCCGAGATTGGGCCACTGCACTCCAGCCTGGGTGACAGAATGAAACCCTGTCTCAACAACAACAACAACAACAAATAGATCCAGGGGTGGAAGGGGTGGGAAAGAAAAAGAAATAAAAGAGAACAAGAACAAGAAAATACGGTAGCAGGGAACAAAGTCTCACTCACTACTCCCGAGTTGGGGCTCAATTTCTCCCCTTTCTTGCCTCCTTTTTCCATTTTCCCCGGGTCCTTTTTCATAGGACGTAGAAATATGTAACATATTTAAAACCAAGCTATTTTTATAACCTTATCTTATACACAAATTTGTTCACATGTTATTTTCTGGACCAAAATCTTCTGAGGAGGCGCCACAGCAAGTGTGCACCTCGAAGCAGTGCTGCTTCATGACAAGTTAAGGACAGAAACTGGGCGTGTTTGAAAACTTCTGCAGCAATTTGACAGAGTAATTTTATGTCCCTTGTCATAACAATACAAAGTGTAGGCTCGTATTTTACGTATCATCTTTAATTTCATTGTTCTATTATGTCATGTTTATTATCTTTTACAGGGGCATCTGTCTGTAACAGGTTGAAATTTAAAAAAAAGGTTAATAAAGAGTTTTTGAACAGATTGATAAGCAGTACTCTAAAAATCAGAAAAACAGAAAGAAATGTTTCCCTTGGGGGATGTGTGTGGGTGTGTGGGTGTGTGTGCACGTGTGAACATGTGTACTCACACACATGGAAATTTGAGGGGCCTTTGTTTCTCAGTGCTCCCTGGAGTACTTTTATTCATTCTTAGATCTAAGTCATGGAAAACCTAAACAACCAAATGAACTAAAATACCATTAATTATGACCTTAGCAGAAACGACCTTTACATTTAATTTACAAACCACCTTTACTAAGGATAGAGAGAGAACAAAACCATCCACAAACCAACAAAACTGCAGAGCCACCCATACTTGCTTAGGAAAATAAAATCCAGCCTGTTTGGAAAGCTAGTGTTGTCCAGTTACGGGATTATTTTTTTCTTTCACACTTCATCCTATTCCCGTGACTTTCACCAAGAAAGTGCATTCTTCAGATCTTGAGGTAATACCCTTCAGTTTCTGGCATTACTAGCACCCCCTTCTTCAAGAAAGATGATCAGACAGGAAAAGATAGCAGAGTGTTTAAAAGTCTAAGCTTTGGTGCCAGACCAAACTGGTTTTGTAACTGGCTTAGGCTACTTTGTGTAATTTTTAGAAGAATTTTATGACCATCCTGAGCTTCAGTTTCCTAACACATAAATAGAAAAATGAGGATAATGTACAGCTCTCTCAGAAGGTCACTATGAAGAAACAAGCAGTTAATATACGAAAGTGCTCTTCTCAGTGACTGAGTCAGTTATCACGATTTCTACTACTACTATTACTATTACTCTATTAGGAGCCGTGTCTGTATCCACCCCTCAGGAGAATATGGGTTATACTCAGAAAAGGAATAATATAACTGTGTATTTACTCAAAATTATATAAAATATAAATTTTTAACAGTGGAAGGTTTTTAGAAACTTGCAATAAAAGCAAATTTGGAAAACATACAAGAATTATCTTCTAAAAGTTTACAAACCATCATAATTAAAGGTGAATAGACACTCTAGGCTGCTTAAGAAGTCAAAACAAGAATCCGTGCGTGAACTTTATAGTATGGCAGATTTTGAATCAAACAAATGGCTTTCTTAAATACTAGAATTCCAGTACAAATAAATGGATTGGTACACAAGGAAGTATACCTATATATTCATAGAAACACACACACACATACACACACACACACACACACACACACACGAACAGAGAAAAAGAGAGAGAGAAATTTATATAACAGGCTATATGGAATGCTTTCCATGTAGCATATTGTCTCATTTGGTTTCTCAGATGTCTTGATTTTTTTCTACTCAGTAGATAACCTGAATTCAGTTCCTTTTAGGGATTCTTTGCTCTGTGTGCACAGTTGTTCTAAGAAAAGTAATTCCCCACTTAAATGCATATTACAAAGTACTGGAAAACTCCAGGCATTCTGTTTTTTCCTGTCCACCATTGTGGTTCTGCTATTTTAAGAGCAGGAGCAGAAGGCAGCCCTGCATTTTTCCTAAGAGGGACCCATAGGCTTCATTAGGGCAAGACATTTCCCCATGAATTTCCACCTCCTCCGCCTAAATTCCACCTCCTCTGCCTAAATTCCACCTCCTCCACCTAAACTCCACCTCCTCCACTTAAACTCCACCTCCAAGCTGCATGTGGCTGGCAGAGAAAAATGAGAGTGATTTGAAGGCATCAATAAAGCTTCCCTGACAGGCAGAAACCTGCCTTTAACACGAAGTCATGGCTTGGCTGTATGTCTAAGATGTGGGTAGGCATAAACTGATTTTAGCACCTGTTTCATGGTTCTATTATCATAATGGAAGCATTTACAATATGGAAAGGTGGCATATAACCTTCAATAGATTCATCTATAGAACATTAGAAATAAAATCTTTATAAGGGCTTCTTCATCTTTGAAGAAAATTAAACTATTTAAATTCTTGTACTTTTTGTAATCCAATAGAAATGCAAAGGTGGAGATTTACGTAGAAATGAAAATCACAGAATAAAGCACAGAATGTTTAAAACTGAGGAATACATAAAGCACAGAAAATTTTAAATGGAAAAATACTTTTTGTTTATTTTTTTTAATGACTAAGTATAGAGTTTATTTGAGCCCAATTCCTGAGGATGGTCACCTGGGAGAAAGATTCAAATTGTCCTTAAGAAATATTCCTGAGTAAAGTTTTCGACTGTAACAAGTGTTAAATGTGTATTTGTCAATAAATATAACCATTAATCAATGAACTTTAAATTTCTACCAAAGTATAACTAATCACTGTAATATCGATCCATGGTTTTAATGAAGATCCATTTTATCAAAATATTAAAATATAAAAAATGAAATGTTAATAATAATCATAAATAGTTTATATATATTAAAAGTTTATTTCATGCCAGGTAAGTGCTTTATGTGACAAATCACATTTAATTTGCTCAAAACTCCTATGAGGTACGACACAAAATTAATGTTCCCCTTTTATAGACAAGAAAATGTTTATTTGTTCACACATGTCAAATGCATTCTGAGTTGGTTCATAGCTAGATATGAACCCAGGTCTATCTGAACCTAAAGCTTATCCTCCAAACCACTATGTTATAGTCTGCATGTATCAGTCATACTCTCTCAATTTGAATTTGTACTTACTGAGTAAACTGGTATGGAGGTACCTTTTAGGATCTATCCCTCAGGAGTCACTTCTTTAAGTCATAATCCTAGAAAGCCTAACTCAACCTGTAAGGAGTGTCTATGTGCTCCCAAAGCCATACACGGCATCAGGGAGGAGTGTATGTGAGGCATCCAATGTACTCATAATGTACTCATAAAGGCAAAGCCCTCATGACCTCCCCAACTGCTTGGATATCATCTTGCTGTTCTGCTTAACTTCTGTATCTCCAAAAGCCTCATGGTTATTATCCTAAAATGTTATAACTGTGTTTGTATTCTGCCTATAACTAGGATAGATGATTATTCTTGAGCTCCTGGGATCCTGGTGGGTTTCATTGCTTGTGGACTTTACACAGCATCTGGAACCCTCAGATCTGTAGAGGCTTAACTGACCCCAGGTAACTTATCCAACAGGTCAAGAGAGAGGCACTTCATTTGAATTTCACATTCACAGAAGATTTCAAATGTACAGTTCTAACATTAATCTGCAAATACTGGAGATGCACTTGAAGGACTGATACATTCACAGGACTGGAGGACAATATATTTATCATACATCTTTAAACATGAGCTCCATTACCTGACAATGCTACTGTAATATGTTAACAACTATTTCTGAGAATTATATAACTATTATGTAAATTGCATAGTCAAGCTGCATTATACGTGTTAAAATTATTTTTAAGGAAAAACATTTTAATTATATCAGCTTTGGCAACCATATTTTGGCTTTTTTTTTGTTTGTTTTTAGATTCTTATCTCTTTCAGTAAAAGCAAATGGCATGAGCTTCTTTTGGCTTGTGAAGGAACTTGTGTATCTATCCTTAAGCTCTGTATGCACTAATTCATAATGCAAGGGGCAAGCCTCAAGAGGAGAGTGAAACACAGTAATAGGATTAAAGAAGGAAAACTAGGAGCATGTCATTGTTATCTTTCTTACTAAACTAGAATTTACTTGAAAGTAGGCATTCTATTTAATTTTTACACAGCCATCGTATTTTACAGAACATAAGTTTTTGATTTTTTTTCTACTTGGTGTGTTCTAAAGGATGATTGTCTTAGTCCATTTTATATGCTATAACAATACTGTATACTGGATAATTTATAATAAACATGAATTTGTTTGGCTCACGATTCTGAAGGCTGGAAACTCCAAGAGCATGGCACTGGCTTCATGATGCATCATCCCATGGCAGAAAGCATAAGGGCAAGAGAGCAAGAGGAGGCTAAACTTGCTTTATAACAATCCCAATCTGGTGATAACAAACCTACTTCTGGGATAGTGACATTAATGTACTCATAAAGGCAAAGCCCTCATGACCTAATCACTTCTTAAAATCCTCAGCTATCAAAATTGTTGCAATGGGGATCAAGTGTTCAATACATTAACCTTGGGGGATGCATTCAAACTATAGCATTATACTCCTAGCCTGCAAAATCCATGTCCTTCCCACAATACAAAATAGATACATCCCATCCCAATAGTCCCCAAAGTGTTAACTCTTTCCAATATCAATTTAAAACTGCATAGCTCAAAGTTTCATTTAAATCATACATGAGTGAAAAGGTACAATTCATCCTGAAACAAATTTTCTCCAGCTATGAAGTCAAAACAGATTATCTTGTTTGAAGATAACTTGTTTAATGACGGGACAGGCATAGGATAGGTATTTCCATACTGAAAGGGAGAAACAGGCAGAAAAACGGGGTAACTGGTGTCAAGTAAGTCTAAAATTCAACAGGGTTTACAAAATTAAATTTTAAGCCTTCAGTATACACTTTTTTGACTCCATGTCCTGCCTTCTGGGCACACTGTGGTAGGAGTTGGGCCTCTCAGGCCTCAGGTAGTCCCACCCCTGTAGCTTCGCTAGTCTCAGTCCACCCAGCTGCTCTCATTTGTTGGCATTGCAAGCTGGCATTGCTACAGTTTTGGAGTCTCTGGGGTGACCCCTCTTTCACTGAGTGGCTTCAGTGGCCACTCTTATAGGGCATTACACTAGTGGAGACTCTCTGCAGAGATCCCATTCCTATGGCTATGCTGAACATTGCTCTAGTGGGGGCTTTTCACAGTGGCTTTGTCACGCAACAGCTGTTTGCAGCATGCCTGGAAATCTAGGCAGAGGCCACAATGGATCCATAGCTCTTGCCTCCTGCACACCTGCATAATTAGAACCATTCAGATGTTGCCAAGGTTTACAGCTTGTACTTTCTGAAGTGGCTGGTAAAGCCACTTCTGGATTTACTTGAACCATGGATGGTGCAGCCAACAAGGCTGTGCTGGAATGTGAAAAGCATTGCCCTGAGGCAGCATAAGGCAGCAGATGCTGAGCTCCCGCAGGCACTTCTTTGGAAACTTTGCCCTGAAGGTCCTAGTTTGCCTTGAAGATCACCTAAATGTTTTCATGCCTATTCTTCTATTGTCTTGTCTTGATGAACAGAACTTGGCTCTTTTTACCCATGTTAATCTCTATAGCAAATGATGACTTGTTCACACCTTTGGTTTGCTCTCCTAAAGGCTCCTTTTCATTCTTTACGTGACCAGCCTGCAAATTTTCCAAATCTTTTTACTGTGCTTCTCACTTAAGTATACATTTTGTCCTTATTCATTTCCTACAGTATCTTACTAGATGTTTTTAAAAGTAACCACACAACCCCTTCCATATTTTGTTTAGAAATTTCTTTCACCAGATACACTCATTTATTGCTATTAAATTCCGCCTCACATAAAGTACGAGGGCGCGGACATAATTCAACCAACTTCTTTGGCAATTTATAGCAACGAAGGCCTTTTACTCCAGTTGTTAATAAGATATTCCTCACTTCTATCTGAGACCTCATTATAATGGCCTTTACTCTGCATATTTCTAACAACACTCAGGTCACAACCAGTGAAGTAATCACTACAAAGATTTAGGCTCTTTTCTTCTTCTGAGCCTTCCCTACAATTTTACTTATTGCCCCATTCACAGCACTCTAGGCTTTTCTTAGTCTGCTCTTCCAAATTAATTCAGCCTCTAACCATTACCCAGTCCAAAGCCATGTTCACACTATAAGTATTTGTTATAGAAATAGTCCTGCTTCTCATTGCGTATTTTCTATCTTAGTCTGTTTTATGCTGCTGTGAAACAATACTACAGACTGAGTAATTCATAACGGACAAGAATGTATTATGCCTCACAGTTCTGGATGCTGGGAAGTCCAAGAGCATGGCACTAGCCTCATGATGAAAGGTAGAAGGGCAAAAGAGGATGAAAGCCAGAGAGGAAGAATGTTAAACTCACTTTTATAATATACGCACTCCCACAATAACAACATTAATACATTCATGAAGAAAGAAACCTCATGATCTAATAACCTCTCAAAGGTCCCACCTCTCAATACTATTAAATAGGAAATCAAGTTTCCAACACACAATTGTAGGGGACTCATTCAAGCCACAGGAAGGATACTAAGCTCTCCTAATCTCTTAAACTTTATTCATAGGGAGACTTTAATGGGGCAAATTTTATTTTATCCAATTGTAATTATTTCAAGGTTTTTTTCTATCCTCTCTGCAATAAAATAGAAGCAACATATTGGAGTGCCAGAAAAAGATAGCAACAAGATGTCAAAAAAGTGAAAATAGTAAAATTATTGAAATAAAAATATGCATAAGACATGACCAGTCATTTCCTCAAAGAAAATACACTGATTTGAAAAGAATACATGAAAATAAACACAATGGGGAGGTGGGGGGGGTGGGGAGGTGGGGAGAGACAGCATGGGGAGAAATGCCAGATATAGGAGAAGGGGAGGAAGGCAGCAAATCACACTGCCTTGTGTGTACCTATGCAACAATCTTGCATGTCGTTCACATATACCCCAAAACATAAAATGCAATCAACAACAACAACAACAAAAGCTGAACTAAAAAAAAAAAAATTAAAAAAAAAAATAAATGAAAGGAAGTAAACAGATGATGGCAGGACAAAAAAAAAAAAAAAAAAAAAACAGGCTCTCTAATGAGCCTAATCGCAATTAGCAAATAACCTCAGATTCAAATTATGATGTATTTAACGCCAGAAATTAAATTTGTTAATTATTGTGCAGCCAACACTGAAATCTTGCAGCAAATCTACCCTCTGACTATTTTCAAATTTAAAAAAAAAAAGAAAATAAACATATTTAACCATTGTAGAAATGCAAACTAAAACCACAATGAGATAACACAACAAATAATGCATGTATCAGAAGTGCTAAAATAAAAAAATAGTGACAACACCAAAATCTGTCAAGGATACAGAGAAACTGGATCACTCATATGGTGCCGGTGGGAATGCAACTCTGGAAAATGAGTTGGCAGTTTCTTTGAAAACTAATCATACCACTACCACATTGCCCAGCAATTGTATTCCCAGGCTTTTATGCCAGATAAATGAAAACTTACATTTACACAAAAACTTATACACAAGTTTTCAAAGAGGCCTTATTTATAATAGCAAAATATTGGAGAAAACCCAGTTTACTTCAGTGGGTACGCAGTTAAGCAAACTGTGGAATTTACATACAATGGAATAGTATATTTGCAGTAAAAAGGAACAAAATTTTGATAGAAACAACAAACTGGATAACTCTCTAGAGAATTATGCTAAGAGAAGAAAGCCAGTTCTAAAAGGTGACTGTATTAGTTTGTTCTCACACTCATAAAGACATACCTGAGACTGAAAATTTAAATAAAAAAAGAAGTCTGATGGACTCATAGTTCCACACGGCTGAGCAAGCCTCACAATCATGGCAGAAGGTGAAGGAGGAGAAAGGCATGTTTTACATGGAGGCAGATAAAGGAACATGTAGAGGGAAATTCCCCTTTATAAGACCATCAGATCTTGTGAGACTTATTCACAATTACAAGAACAGCATGGGAAAATCCACCCCCATGATTCAATTACTTCCCACTGGGTCTTTCCTATGACATGTGGGAATTATGGGAGCTACATTTCAAAATGAGATTTGAGTGGGGACATAGCCAAACCATATCAGTAAAATACTGTATGACTCAATTGTAAAATATTCTAAAAATGACAAAATTATAGAAATGGAGAAGAGATTCATGGTTGCCAGTGTTGAAGGAGACTGTAGGAGCTTGGTGATGTAACTGTTCTTTATCTTAACTGTATCAATGTCAATATTCTCATTGTGCTATTACAGTGTTAAAAAAATGTTACCAGGGAAAATTAGGTATAGACTACATGAGATACCTTTCTATAATTTCTTACAACTACATATGAATCTAAAATGATGTCTACTTAAAACATTTAAAGAAAAAAATAGGGTTTTAAATATTTTCAGTTTCAGGGGCCATGTATTTTCTGTTGCAACTACTTACCTCTGTCCATTCAGTGTGGAAGGAGCAATAGACAAGAGTAAGCAGACAAACATAGCTGTATTTCAATAAAACATTATTCACCTAGACAGATTGCGATAAGATTTGCTCCTCGGCCAGTAGTTTGTAGACCCCTGTTCTCAATTAAACAACTCCTAGAAAGATGATTATATGTAAACTTTAATATATACACCTGGTCCAATTCCAGTCATGTTATATTCAAAGAGACAGTTCAGCAGCCAGAATATAAATTTAAAACAATGAATATTTCACTTGAATTTATGATTCTACAAAAAGATCATTTATATACTACAGCAAATTCTCCGTTTCTCTCCTTTACATTTTTCTTGCACATTGTAGGTGCTTTTCACTTCTCTAATTCCAAATTCTTGAAAAATTCCTTCTCTAATCTTCTGCTCTCATGGTTTTAACACTTTGTGTCTTTCTCCCCAGTCTGAACAAACACATTGGCAAATTATTTTGCTAAGTCATCCTGTTTCTCTGTTACCCATCTGATCCTATTATCCGCTCATAACCATCAATTATTCATTAGCCCCAAAGAAAAATCTATTAAGAAAGGACCATCTTTAAAGAATGGGCAAGGGGAAGAAAATAAAGCAGCCAAGTAACAAATCTCTTCAATGGTGGAGTGTAAGGAAAAAGTTGGCAAAAATCCATACATTAACCATATCAGTCTGTTCAGGTTTCTATAATAAAATACCATAGTGGCTTATAAACAACAGCAATTTCTTTTCCTCACAGTTCTGGAAGTCTAGACGTCCAAGACCAGGTACCAGCATGGCTGGGTTCTGGTGAGGGTCCTCTTTCAAAATGCAGACTTCAAGCTTCTTGCTGTGCCCTTACATGGCAGAAGGAGCTCCCCTTCTTTAAATGGCAGAAACAAGGTCCACTGGCCCCTTTTACAAATGCACCAGCCTTATTCATGAGAAAACAGCCCCCACAAAAAGCCCTGACTCCTAATTCCATCACGAGGGGATTGAAATTTCAATACATAAATTCTGAGGGGATACAAACACTCAAACCATAGCAAGTAACTGTTGTGATGCCTCTTAAAATCATACCAGTCTTAAGTAGGTCATACCCACCTATTTAAACGAGCCTCTTATACATGTAAGCAGTTCACAGATTGCTGTTTTAACAGTTCTGTGCTACAGAATGCTACACACTAAATGCATCAGGACAAATTCTTATGAAACAGTTTAGGAAGATAACTAATTCCACATTCAACTTTGTCACAAGAGTAAGGAAGTTTTTTGTTTTCTATTTGCTTTTGTATAAAGTCTGCTGTCTGTGAATCCAACAAATTTAGCCAGGGAGGGCATTTTGTGTTTATTATGAATGATGACACTCTAAATTCCTTCTTGCATATTACAAGTCCAACTCTCACTTTAAACCCTTTGGCACAGCACATTTTCATCCATCTTGAAATAGAATGCCCTAAATCGGTGAAAGAGAGAAATGAGGCAATCAAATAATGCCTGTCAGAAAACGAAATATGCACAGCATAATTCTTCTCATTCCTGCATATTATGAGGGCTAATGACAAAGATGAATATCTCTAGTCACAGCCACTTATACAGGAATTTACATTTAAAAGTAATTGCTATAGAACATAATTGGTTGATTAGATGTTCTCAACTCCTTAGGTCCTTTTCAAACCTTAACTATATAATACATGCCAGGCTTTCAAAGCACCAATTTGTGTAAAAAGAAATGTAATTTGTCCCTTATAAAATATCAAGTTAGAAAATGTTATCACCTACTCCACATTCTCCCGAGGCTAGTCATTGCCTTGCATGGTAGCAGTCATTGGTTACCAGGATGGGCGTAATTGATGTGGAGATATAAATTATAGACTTGGTTCCAAATCCATCTAATGTGATTGAGCTGTTGTGTAAGTTACTTTAAGAAAAAAATTCAGTAACACTATTTTATTAATCTTAGTAATCACAAGTCCCCATATCAGTAGGGAGTTCATTATATCCCTCTTAGGGTTTTACCTTCTCAAATTACATTAGTTCCAATAAATAGGCTTTCTGTTGGGGGTGGGGGCCCTTGGGCTTCTATATTGCAGCAGGAAAAAAATTGGTATCTTGGTATTTCATCAGTCCTCTTTTGTCTTGTTTTTTGTTGCTACCCAGGATATGTGTCATCTATGGGCTCTCTCCAGCCCCAAAGAGAAGGAGGGTACACTACTGAGTTAACAGCTTGGTGACTTGAAACCCACATAGACAATCCTTGATTTTTCAAGAGGAGACAATCTCTCTACCTCAATGCCAAACTCAAACCTAAATACCCTGCCATAGGATTCCTGGAGTTTCATCCCAAATCATTTCATCCTTCCAATTCACATTCACATTCTTAAAGCACAGGAGCAAAAAGGACAGAACTAGTGTTTGTACTCTGCACCTCTACAGAATTCCTGACTCTTTCCTCGGAAGAGATTTGGCTATAAAAGCCAATCAAGCCAGGTGCAGTGGCTCAGGCCTGTAAGTCCAGCACTTTGGAAGGCCATGGTGGCCGAATCACTTGAGGCCAGGAGCTCAAGACCAGGCTGACCAACATGGTGAAACTGCATCTCTACTAAAAATACAAAAATTAGCTGGGTGTGGTAGCACACACCTGTAATCCCAGCTACTTGGGAGACTGAGGCAGGAGAATTGGTTGAACCCAGGAGGTGGACATTGCAGTGAGCCAAGATTGCTTTTAACAGAGCCAAGACACCACTGTCTCAAAAACAATCAAACAAGAAAAACTCCAAACAACAACAACCCCCCCAAAAAAAGTCAGTAAGATGTTTCCTCTCCACCGTTAAAAAATAATATGGCTCATTATATACATTTCCATAGACAATACATCCACTTTCTCAAAAAAAGACTTCCTTTGAATAACTTGTAGGTGATCTACTTTAAGAAAAACCTCTTTCAAGTGATTTCAAGGTAATATTTCTGTTACTACTCTTATTTAGAAAGGAGGAAAAAAAAGCCACAAATTTAATTCCAATGAAGGTAATTTGCTACCATGCACCTAGTATTATTTCAGTGAAATAAAGTCTCCCTGCATTAAAAGTGTCTCTTATAAACCTCCTGTGACTTATTGGTGCTTTATTAATTGAGGTCATTTATACATTCATTTATATCTGATATGGTATGGCTCTGTGTCCCCACCTTAATTTCATCCCCAATTGCAATCCGCATGTGTCAAAGGAAGGATCTGTAATCCACACATATTCAGGGAGAGAGGTAACTGGATCATGGGAGCAGTCTCCCATATGCTGTTCTCATGATGGTGAGTGAGTTCTCATGAGGTCTAATGGTTTTATAAGTGTTTGACAGTTCCTCCTTCACACTCACTCTCTCTCACCTGCTGCCATGTGAGATGTATCTGCTTCCCCTTCTGCCATGATTGAATGTTTCTGGAGGCCTCCCCAGCCATGCACAACTGAGTCAATTAAACCTCTTTTCTTTACAAATTACTGAGTCTTAGATATTTTTATAGTAGCGTGATAACAGATGAATACAATATCTCACTTAATTTTACACATATTATAACCTGAATTATTTCACATGTTCCATCATTGCATTATTTTCTCTCAATGCAAGTTAGCAAAGGGCTCTTCCAACAAAACATTTATTTGTGTTACATTTGTCACCATGTTGACCTGCCCCAGAAAATTCCTAGGAAGGGCTTGTGCCATTTCACCCATTTATCTACAGTCCTCAGCACACTGCCTGGCACTTTAAGATGTTTAGACATTTTGGCAATATGTGTTCATTTATGGATAAGAGGGAAGAGAGGGAAGAAGAGAAGGAGGGCAGGAGGCAGACTTAATGATTTATATCTTTGGTTCATGTCATTTTAGCCTCTAGATATCTTCTGATCAAAATAAAAATAAATTCTGAAAAGTAATAGTGATTATATTGTTAGCTGCAAAGATACTGCTGGGGAATTATTTACCTGATTTTGTAGTAGTGACAACTCTCTCAGTAAGATGGATACCAGTAAGTAAAGCTGTCAATAATTGAAACTATAGAATGACAGAGGACAGGTTTGACCAGTAGGCTATAGTCTAAGGACTTTTGTACAGCTAAAGCCAACATAAGATTCCAGACACAGGGATGAACGTCAAAAGGCAGGGAAGAGTCGAGAGGCTAGAGAAAAAATCACTGATAATTCTTCCTCCTATTTGCTGGCTTATGAACATTGGGCTTAGAAGCAACATGCTCATCACAAAATGCATCCTGTCTGTTTCATTAGGTGAAAAGGAGCAATGGATGCCAGGAATGATTTAGGAAGAAGGTTGGACTTGGAAACAGAGGAATTGGGTTTGGGACTACCTCCACTACTTCCCTACTGTCTGTTTGCTTACCCGAATCTATAAAGGTGCATAATCATAGCAGACCTCCTGGGGCTGTTTTAAGTCAGAATCAGATAATATACCAGAAGCGTCTTGATGAATGTTCAAGCACTGGGCAGACCCCATGAGGTGTTTTTGTTGCCCAGAGTTAATTGAGACTAAAATCACTTTTGAGAGACAATTGAAAGTTTTCACAATTTGATCTCATATGTATAATTTGGAAACTTACAGTGCATGGTCGTTCTGAAACAGAGGAAGTAACTACTTACCTTTGATTTTCAAGCATTTTGGATGAAATTTGAAACCAAAAAGACACAAAGAATTACTTTGTGAAACATACAGAAATCCCAGCCCACAGCTATGATGAGTAAACTCATTTTAACTCTGAAATCCCCTACTACAGGAAATTTCAGAATATTCTCTTTGCATAAATAATGCAATAATTATATGCCAGAAATCACTGTACATTCCAGTTTCTGAAAAAGAAAACTACCCTGTGGAACAACTGCTATTTGTCTTTCTTTTTAAAAATAGGTGGTTGATTAAGACAGAAAAAAATGTGCCCTGGGGCTATTTAATTCTCACCAGAAAAGACTAATGCCTAAATAAATATATGCAGCAGTTGAGTCTCTGGAAATTGAAAACATCCGTTTCACACAGATGCTCCAGAAATGAAACAGCACGTGTGGCTAGCTACTCTTTTATTCTTAAGTCACTAAGTGTTAACTATGTCTGTGTCCACTAAAACCTATTAAAAGCTAGAGGGTAGCTGATAAGAACAATATTGACTACAACTCAGTAGTTAATGACACAAACTTTACCAATCTCAGATCTGAACATAGGGTCAAGATTTGATATCTGATGCACAAATGTAGGAATGTTCTTTTAGTCTGAAAGTCTCAGTTGCATCATAAGATAGGGATCATAATAGACACCTCAGTGTTGTGAAGGCAAAAAGAGATGGAGCAGGCAGAGCATTTGTCACATTGCCTGGCACAAGGTAGGTCCTCAATAAGCCTTAGCTATCAAAATAAACACACCTAGACTTAAGCATCTGAGTACACAGTGCTAAGTCAGCCTGCAGTACATCATAATACAGGTCGATTTTATATTTGCCTTCATAATCTATCTCTACCTGTTGAATTCTAAAGGTAAATTTCTTTCAAATTAGCAAGCCAAATGGTCATTTCAGAAAAATCAGCTGTGACTGTCTGATAGATTTTTATAATTATGAGAATAGAAGTACAAAGCACAGGTTAAGTAAACACCTTGCAGACAAGAACCCAAACATTTGTGTGCTCAGTATTGAAAGCTAGAACATGAAAGTTTAAATGAAAAGAGAATTTGGCAAATCAGTTTCCTTGACAGTAAGATGATCTCATTTCACATATGAACCCATTTAACGACTTCAGTCACATAACTAAAATTAATCAGGTATTTTACCTAATGTAATCTAGTTTAACCAAGAAAGAATTACCATAGAAAACCTGGGCTTACTGCTGAGAATAGTACTAGAATACAAAATGTATTGATCCCACAAAAGAGCTGAAAACATGATCATTTTACATGTTATCTCTCAAATAAATCATAATTACCTCTTCCCTTACACCTGTTCAGCCCTCTACTCCCAAACAAACCATAGAAACATAGATTGGAAACGGCCTTAAAGAAAAAATACTTAATACAGCACCCCAGTCTATGTAAGTTCTGACAGATCTGGTCTTATAATTTCTGTGACTCAGACAGGCTTTGCAGGAGATGACAAGTACCCCTTTGAAGCAGTGTCGTTGTTCCATGTTAGCGAATGGAGTATACTGGTGTACCAGTTCTCCCTGACGGTGGCTAGACAAAATGGCATTGCCCAGGGGAGAAATAATGGGACGAACTATTGTTATAAACACAATGTTTCAATATTCTACAGAGCTTCATTGTAATTCTTTCAGCCTTTCCTCACTCTATCCTGAGGCTCCTCTATTCTACTATACTGTATTGCTGCCTCAAGTTTATGGGGCTCCCTATCTCAGGATAGTACCTCCAAAATCACTAATTTGCCTGGCAAAATTAATGCTTTCCATGATTTCAGGTAATGTGAGAATCAAATCAGTGTGGAATGAAACAGATCCTGCTGCTTACCAGACACAAGAACTTGAGCAAATGTCTAACTTTCTTGTGTCTTTTATTCCTCACTTGGGTTAATATTGTTCTGATGATAAAATGAAGTAAGTATTCCAGAGAGTCCAGCACAATGCCTAGGATGTAATGACGTGCCAAATAACCAAGAGTTTTCTTTCTCTTTCTTTTTCATGCTGGTTCGTAACTCAACACTCCCAGAAATTTAATCAGGCTAGATTCTGGAGAAGATCTTCACAAGTTGAAAATCAATGTTTCTGACTAAAACTATGGCCTGTGTCCAAAAATAATATTAATAGTATATACTTACTAGTATTAAATTTTACATGTTTAATCCCATTCAATACTCTCAGAAGCCTTGTGAGGCAGATAACAATATTTCTTTTGCAAAGGTATAAAAGCTGAAGCTCATAAGGGTTAATCATTTGCCTTCTGCCTCCTAGCAAACAAGTAAAAATGTCAGAATGCAAACTTAGCTCTCTGCTTCAAACTCCCTCCTTTGCTATATATGAGTAGTTACCGAGTTCTAACATCAGAATTGGGCTCCAAGCAGTATTCTCTAAAGGAGAGCCCTTGAAATCACCTGCATCAAAATCAATTGTGATACTTATAAAAAATTCAACTTCAGGGACTGTCTCCAGCCCTACTAAAGCAAAATCTAAGGGGTTTCAAGACCTCACATTTTGCACTTTTAGTAAGTTGTCCACATGGTTCTTCTGCTCAAAGCTTTTATTATAGTATGTTGCAGATGTCTGTCTTAGTTATGTTGGCTGTGATAATAAAAATACCACAGACCCAGTGGTTTAAAGAATACACATTTATTTTGCACAGTATGGGAGACTGAGAACTTCTAGGATTCTAGGAAATTCCTTGATTGGTGAGGGTCCTCATTTCGGGTTGCCATCTTCTCAGTGTATCCTCCCATGGGTTGGGGAGGAGAAAGAATGAGAGACAGAACAAGAGAGAGAGAGAGAGAGAGAGAGAGAGCAAGTGAGAGAGCCAGTGTTCTGTATCCTCCAGCCACTTAGGAAACACCAGTTCCAACATGGGGGCTTCACTCCCATGATGTTATCCAAACCCAGTTACCTCCCAAAGACGTTATCCCCAATACCATCCCATAGAGCATTAGGACTTCAATATAAATTTCGAGAAAACACACATATTCAGTCCATAGCATTCAGCCCCTGGCTTCTCAAAATTTATGTCCTTCCTGCATGCAAAACACATTCATTCCATTGCAGCAGCCCCCAAAATGTCACCTGGTACAACAGCTCCAAAAGTCTCACCTAGTTCCAGCATCAGCTCTCAATTCTGAAGTCCAAAGTACCATAAAAAGATCATTTAAATCAGATATGAGTGAGAGGCAAGGTAAAATTCCTCCTAGTTGTGAAACCAGATAAGTCATTTGCTTCCAAAGCACAATGGTGGGACAGGGATAGGATGGGTGTTTCAACTCCAAAAGGGAGAAGAAAAAAAGGAGTGATGAATGGTCCCTAAGACTAGGGCTTAACAGGAAAATCTCTATTAAAGCTTAAGGCTTGAGAAAAATCTATGGTGGCTTGAGGGTCGGCCTTGTGGACCTAGCGGATAGATTGGGTCTCACCCCAGAGCCCTCCCTGCCTAGCTTCTGTTCCATGAAGCCGAGTATGTGATTGGCCAGTTCTTCTCTAGTGAAGTGACAAATGTCCACAGGTTTTATTCAATTAAAAAATAATTGAATAAAAATAAATGTTTGCAGCCCTAAAACTTTTCTTGTGTCACAGCAGAATACCAGATTGGATTTTCCATTAGTCCTTATTTCTAATGGAAAAATACCCATTGGAGAACTTGGCAGAGTGTAGGATTCTAGTTTGTACATGCACATACATTGTCCATCAAAAATATGCTGGCTTAATTATTTTGCCCTTTTCATTACATTAGAAAACTATGCTTCAATTATCAGAGAAAACTTTCTTGTTAAGAAAGGGATGGAGAAACTGGATTTTAACATTTCTTTCTTCCTTTCTTTCTTGTCTTTCCAGTTTTTTTTAAGTAGAAGTGTACTTATTCACTTGCTGAAAACTATACTACTCAGTTAGCAGTTTACATTTAAAGTTAAGGCTTTCAAATTGGGAACAAATATGTCATGAAGACTCTAACATATATTACTGTGAATCAGCAAAACGCAGTTCTGGGTTTCAGGTGCTAGAAATGTACTGAAGCATATATTATAGAGTCTGTGCTACCAAAAGAACATCCCAAAGAAACAAATAGATCTATTTATCCTGAGGCCTTCCTGCTTCAGCCAGCAAGATGGGATTTGCTGAATGACAGAACTTTTTTTATGAACTAACAAAAGCCAGGAAGGGGTGATTAGGGAGCCAGAGATTGCTGAGTTTCCATTCCAGACCTTGAGCTGCATACAATAAATGGTGAAAAAGCAAAGATGCAAAGATCAAGAATCATTGATTGGTACCTTTGTGAAGACGTTCTCATAACTCAGGGGAAAAAAAATTGAAGTCTTCCTTCCTCATCCTCCAGAGGCTGCCTGCCTCAGTGAGTTGAAAGGCAACTGAGAAAACCAGCAGCTCTGGAGGACTGATTTGGCTTATCACAAGATATGGGTCTAAAGACCGATGGCTCCCTCAACTTGAAAATGGATATAACCAAGCGAACCATCCTTTTGTCTCCTAGGTTAGGAGGTGAATGAGAGTTACCTCTAAAGGCAGGCAAAAACCTATTACAGGCAGTGGATGAAAAATATTTTTTGAAATAAAATGAACTATAGTGGGCATGGTATAATATAGTCTTCAGTTCCTGGAGTGGGTGATTGTTGGCCTGCGTCAATCAGTGTAAGCCGTCCTGTTACAAATAGTAATTTGTTCAGGTCCTTAAACAATCTCAGGACATGCCATTCGCCTAGCCATATTTGTATTCATCTCTCTTATCTATCCTATCTATCTATCTCTCTTCTATCTAACCACCATATACTTCTATTCAATCACTGTATTATGAAAATTATCAAACATCCCACACAATTGAAAGATTCCATCCCTTCTCATGTTTTATGCATTTCAAAATAAAATTTTGAGGTCAATGACCTTCACTATAAATAGTACACACTTAATTGAATTATTTGATTATAAATGTTTTCATCTTCTGATATAAAACCTACATACAATATACTTGCAGATGTTTTCTTGTGGAAGAAAAAGTAAAAGAAATAAAAATTTAAATTTACATGCAGTAAAATGCACAAACCTCAAATATATATTATCTACATTTTGACAAATGTGTATATCTTTGCATCACAAAACTTATCAAGATATTAAACATGACCAGCATCCAAGAAAGTATTCCCACACATGTTCAATTAAATCTTTCCATGCTCCTTTGGAGATGACCATTGTTTTGATTATTTTCAATCACAGTATGCGTTTTCTTTTCTTGAATTTTTATGTAAGTGGTATCATACAGAACATATTCTTATGTAAGATATCTTCTAGTTAATCTCATATTTTTCAGATATATCCATGATGTTGAATGTAACAGTAATTTTTTAAACTACTGTGTAATAGTCCATTATATGAGCATATCACAGTTTGCCATGCATTTGCCTGTGATTTTTATACCTGGGCTGTCCCAGGTTTTTGAACGACCATATCAAAATTATTTTACAATAAGAGCAGCAGGGTGCATAGAAAAGTCTTCTCCAACAGAGGGGAGCTATTTTAACACTAACATTGTTTAGAATTGATGGAGCATAGTGATAAAAAGCAGGTTGATTTTATTCATTTTTATTCTTGTTCTTAAATTCTCTACATACAATGCAACAGCTGTTGCTTGTGCTTCAGATAAACTGTTTCCACTGCCCACCACATCCTCTGTTTTAGAACATCACTGACTGGCACCGTGTCTGCTTGGTTTATTTTTATTTGTCCACTGTCTAGTGTAGTGTCTGACACATCTTTTGCTCAGTAATACTTATCAGCTTGCTAAATGAATGATCTTTAATTCACAATGGTAGAGAAAAGCAGAAGAAATCAAGTGACCCTTCTGTTTTTAAAGCCTCTATTATACCCTGGTGTACTTCTCCACTAGAATAAATACACCAAAACATGAGTAAGTGCTTTTACTTTCATGAAAACACTTCTTAAAATTCCCCTGGAGATTTCCTATTTTAGTTAGACAAATAGTATCACATATCATTATGTTTAACATTAGTTTAAGGGACATATTACCACTTTGTGGAAATTTAAAATGCATTTCCATTAAATGAGTCTTTTCTGTTTAATTCTGGCTCTTAAAAAATAGCTGAAATTTATTTTTGTAGTCTTCAGAGGAGTTTCTACCTATGTAAATAAGTGGCTTATGTTTCAGAAACTCACTCTGAAACATTGTATTTGGCTATTTTCAGGGCTGTCTTTACTAAGTGAGAGAGCCAATGTATAATGTCATAACCTATTTGAACAAATAAAAATTGTATTCTTAAAATTATACTGAATCATTAAGTGTGCACAAACAACCAGATATTTATTTGTAATTAGTATGCTATTATATTTGAAATCCTAATCTCTTGCATTGTCCTGATCTCCTGTGTTTTTTCAACAATTAATTATTTTATGTCATGCTTTATTGAGGGAAATAACTAGCAAATGTACACCAACCACAGAATTACTCTTTCCCTAAAATGAGTACAAAATTACTGCTGAAGATTTAAAGACAAAATTAATTTTTTATAATATAGAAAGCATGATTGCAGACTTAGATTCAAACATTCTGCTTTTCAGACCTAATCTCACTATTTCCTATTTGTGTGAATTTGAGAAAGTTACTAAACTTCCTGGTGATTTAATCTCATTTTAAAGCAGAGGTAATATGCACTGAACCTAAGCCATTGGGTGGTTGTGAGCGTCAAATGCGTTTGGACACAGACCACACTCAGTGTGAGGACAACTGAGTGCTGTGCACATGAAATGTGACAATATCCTCTGGCTTGCTATTGTTTCATCCTTAAACCTTGAGAGCAGAGATGTGTTCTTTACATCTCTCACACATCCAAATTGCTCACAGTTAGCAGGTACTTAATAAACACCTATTGATTCATCCACATTCACATTCCACAACAACTACACTTTGAGTGTCACCTGTATCCCCACATTGCCACACTTTGTATATGTCAGAGCCTCAGATTATCCCTTTCAGTGATATTTTTTCAATGTCAACAGGCAAGGTCTGAATGATTATAGAACTTTTACAAAGTCATTGTGGCTTTAAAAGGCTGGAGTAGTATTCATGGCTTTCTGGGTCTGAAACATTCTCTCTTCACTTCACAATCTGTTCCTATGCAATTACATCATAGCTAAACAAACAGGGTAAAGGCTCTTTGACTAAGGAGTTTTACTGCATTTAATAAGTACATAACATCATAAATTTGATAGAAATTTCCCTATCTCAAGTTTTACTTAAAAATTGAAGAAGTAAAGTTATTCAGAATAGGTTATCATGTTCAGTAAACTAAGAAAACTTCTTTCCTGAAATGAAATATGCAAAATTTTCTGGAATGTTTGAAATTTAAGTCCTTACCATTTAGTCCCCTACATTTCACTAACTTTGATTTCATAGGCAAGATAAATTCTCCAAACACATCCATTTATCTCCAAAGAACAAAATATTCTCAAATGTATTGGGCTAGTCATGTCATGTGCCATTTAATTTCAGTATTGCCACGTTGCTCTCTTACAGACCATACATAGGTAGCATGTTATACAAGGGTAGTATTGAGACATATTGCGATACATACTTTCCTGAGTCCAATTCAATGGTCAAAGGTGGAAAGTGAAAATCAATACACAAGCCTCAGATGGGAAACAGAATCAGTAAGGCAGAGAATTCCTGAATCATTCATCTTTGGCCCGCCTGACTGGCAGGGAAAATGTAAGCTAATGATGTGTAAAAGGTATGAATCCATTTCTAGATTACTATCTGTCTTGAGAATGTTGGCTCAGAGACACTCAAAATGAGAAGGCATGACCTGGCTAGACACACATGGCTCTAACATCTTCCCTGCCATCTTTTCTTTTTCAGTGGGTAAACCCCTTTAAAGAAAACATAATTCATATCTAGGATAGGAGGGGCTTTGTGATTTAGGATATATGGTATATGACTATTATTTTTTAGAAACTAGGAATCTAATATATAGAGAAAAATAAAACCACTTAAATACCATCTGAATTTGAGTTTACAGTTTAGAAACAGCTGCATGTCTTTCTGTAATTTCTTGAAGCTTCTCACTTGGGCAACATCTGTTTACACACCACGTATTTTCCAAGTACCTCTTTTTATTTATCTGTTCCAGAATAAGACAACTTTTCACTAAACTAGGGAGTGGCTGAATATGAAATTATCTCTATTAATGGACTCGTGTGTCCAGATTATTAAATAATCCTGACATGAAACGTAAGCCTGTGGTTGATTTATTTCCTTTCTCTCTTCCACTCTTCACTCTTGGGTTAGAATTTTTCAAGAAAACAAGAGTGAAATGTAGACAGAGCAACTTTATAGATGTACAAGCTGAGAAACTACTCTCTTAAAATTGTTATTCATTTTATCTTTAAACTTGTGCTTTACATGTGAGGTCTGATGAGACAAGAGAGTGTGCATGAGCAAAGGATGTACATGCAGTATACATCTCTGCTGCTGTTCCATGCCACCCTATTTGCATATAGTGACTTTAATGGCCTGTAAGCACAGAATTCCAATGGACCCACAATATGAGAGAGTGATAAAAGTTTATGCAAGGTAAGAATGATATTTTTTGATTGAATGAGTAGGGTGTTCTCACTTCTGAGAAACCACGTCTTCTGTTCAAACCAGAACTTGTTTTGAAGACAGAAAGAAGGCAACAGCATTCTAAGAGACGTGAGCAGCTAAGAAATCCCATCATATATTCCCTCAATTTATTTCCCCTTATTAATAGCCACTTATGGAAAACTGTTGACACATAAGAAAAGGGAAATACAGAGCAAGACATAGTTTTCCTTTTTTAGTTCTTCCTTCCTCACTTCTAAGCCAAAGATAGTGTCGATAGAGAGTGTGCCTATCAAATTAAGTAAGAGCAGTTGACTTAGTTTATGAACAGTCTCTATTTGATTCTTCTGCTAAGAATGAAATACATATGCATATACAACCTAGAAAATAGGAACTGGGTAATTTTCATGATTTCATCTGTAAGTTAATTGCTTCTATATTAGAATTTAAAACTGGCATTGCATAATATAAAAATGAATGATAAAATTTATATTAATAATGTTAAAACTTTAATTTTTTTTTACTTTAAAAGGCTTTAATGAATAATCATGACAAATGAGAGTAACAGTCCACAAATTTAAAAAAAAAGAACCTGTAGATATTAGTAGCTTTAATGGCACTTTTTACCTGTTTTTTAATGGCTTGAGGATCTGAACTTTCATTTTGCACAGGAAACGATACGCTACCCAGATGGTCCTGAATGAAGGGGAATCATTTTAGCTATTAGAACAAAATACTACTCCCAGAAAGAGTTGTAATGTTTTGTGGATCCAGAAGAAATATATTAACTATAAAGTAGATGATTTAGGGGGAAAAAAAAAAGGAGCATATACAATCTTGCTCCTCCTTCAAAACTGTGCTCTGCACAGAAGATAAATTGGCCTTATTCTGCCCTCATCTTATTCTAAGGTTTCTATATGTTACTAAAACTAGCTTTAAATATTATTTAATCAAGGTCAAGAACAATGCTGTATTTTTTTTTTAAGGTAGATGACTTAAATATTTTAAATGATGGCCAAACTCAGCTCCTGATAAACATTGTATTGTCTCTTCCTTTTGTCAGGAAAAAAAATGCTCCGTGAAAGGTGGAGTGGATCATCTGAGTAGATTAACTTGTGATCAACATAAGTCAGATGGTTGGGAATGAAGATTTTGGCAGATTTCCATAGGCATAAATACCATATTCAGAAGCAAGCATATGCCAATCATTGCCCTATATAAACCGTAGTTTTGGGGATTCCCGTGATAGGCTCTGCACCATAGCTTGCCTCCTAAGCTTAATTTTTTTTTTTAAAGAAGCCATAGAAAAATTGTGAAGTAACAATAAGAAAGGATTGGAAACTGAGTAACAAGTAAATCTCATGGCCATGGCCCACAGAGAGCTAATGTTCTATGATATTCATTCAAATATTCGCTGAGCACCTGCTCTGGGAAAGGTATGATAGAAATTCCAACAATGATGGCAGTAGTTTGATGAGTCAGGAAAGATTTGGGAATGATCACATCTCTCTATATAAGTCAGCTTTATTTTTATCCCAGTGGATAACTAATTTCTCCACTTTATCTTCAATGAGATTGTAATCAAAGTAGAACTAGAATAATTATATATAAAACAAGCAAAAACGCTTGGCTGCACAGTAGAGCTCTAATCAAATACAAAGAGAGGTAGCATATTTTAGAGAAAAATAAACCAATAGGAGATAGATTGGAGCTTGAATGCTTCTATAGCCTGCTAATGTGTATTAATTCTGGCTGTTTCATACAGAATACATAGACAACATCACAGGAGAGGTATGCATGCCTGAAACCAAAACAGACAAGTAAAGTAGCCCCGACAGCCACCCCAATCTTCTGAGAAAATTTTTGGTTGCGAGAAGGGGTGAGTGGCTTTACATAAAAAATAACAAGAAGCTACTGGAGAAGAAAACGATAGGTCTAGAATGCAAAAATATGGAATAAGCTATAAAGGGATTTAGGAAGCTATCACAAAGATGAAGCTAGATGACTATAAACAAAGAGACGTAAAGAAAAGAAGATAACAATTACTATGAGAAATGTAATTACAGAAGAATATTGTTAGAAAGACTTTCTGTGTGTTGCAGGATGCAATTTCTCAATTGTTATCTCTTGCAGCATTTTTTTGCACAGGTTCACATTACTTTTCAGGGCCTCATAAATTACCATTTGAATTTGTTTTCCAATGCAACATTTCACCTTAAGGTGATTTGTCATATTTACATCAAACTGAAAAAACACAGTGAAGATAGAAGGCAATGGCTATGGCAGAGAATAGAAGTACAGGAGGTTAGACGTTAACGAATTAACAACAGAGGAAAAGAAAAACAGAAAAGAAAATGAGATTTCACCATCTCAGGAGGATAGAGCAGGTAGCCCCTGTAACCAATCATATAATCCTTTGAATTTATAGGAATTTAGAAGAGTGGGATAAAAAGAGGAAAATACCAAAACTTTAATTTCACCCTACTGAAGGCGGTTTAGTGTATTTAGAAAGATATCTGCCAATGAATAATTCAAGCAAAATAACGTAAAAAATAAACAGGCTTGGGGGTCAAATTGAATTATACATCTTGCACTTGCTAGTTGTTATTCACTCCTTTTAGACTTCATGTTCTCATGAGAAATGGATAATCATTCATATTTATTTGTTTAGAGGATAAAATAAACAAACATATATTAATGGCTTAGAACAATGTCTAACACTAGCTCATTAGATGTTAAATCCTATTATTACTTTTCAAAAAAACACCGTGACCTCATTTATTCAGAATTTAAATTTTGTATTTAGAAAATTAATACAGTACATATACTGCCAGTGGGACTCTCAGGCAGCAATCTATAGTTGAATATTAATATTTCTGCAGAAGATATGAATATGCACATTATTTAAATTATAAATTTACAAATTGTCTATCATTAGATGAGACCAGTTCTTATTGCCAGATAAGTTATAAAAACAAAACCAAAAATTGTTTTTCATGTTCTTTTCCAATTTTATAATTATAGGTTAAGGATGCTGGACCTGAACTTAAACCATGGTATCATTTTAATGAAATGGTATGATTTGTTCAATTTGTTTTCTACCATCTTTTTGTGAATCTCTACCACACCAATATCACTATCATATCAGTAATGGGTATGAATCAAAAGAAAAATGTAAACAAATTTTATTTTGTATACTCCTTAAGAAATCAGCAAGAGGCTGGGTGGGGTAGCTCATGTCTATAATCCCAGCACTTTAGGAGGCCCAGGCGGGTGGATCACAATGTCAGGAGATCGAGACCATACTGGCTAACACAATGAAACCCTGTCTCTACTAAAAATATAAAAATTACCCAGGAGTGGTGGCACACACTTGCAGTACTAGCTATTTGGGAGGATGGGACAGGAGAATCACTTGAACCTTGGAGGCAGAGGTTGCAGTGAGCTCAGATCGTGCCACTGCACTCCAGCCTGGGCAACAGAGGGAGACTCCATCTCAAAAAAAGAAAAAGAAAAAGAAAAACAGAAAAAGAAAGAAAAGAAATTAGACAATGTAAGTTTTTTTAAATAATGAAAGTATTTAAAATATGTAAATAATATAAAAAATTTAATGACATGAAACACTGTTTAACTCTTAAATGAAAAAGCAATTTAACAAAATTGAATTTGAATATTTATACTAAAATTGCAAAATATGGATATTACTAAATAATGAGATTAGAAGCAAGGTATATTTTTAATGTTATTCTGTGTTCGGGTTTTCTACAATAAGCTTTATTGATTACATTTTTAGAAAAAAAGGATATGAATTTTAAGGTATATAAAGTGAGCTGGGAAACTAGAGAGGAGGTTGACATAGGAAAGATTTTTGACACTGCTATAACAAGATGTAGATGGTACATTGATAATTCCCCAGTGACTCTGATCAATACTGCATGCCCAAGTTGCCATTTAAGAAGCACTATAGGTGATGCAATGAAGATGACTTTAAAATCATTGGCAATTTTCCCATTGGTAGAGGGGAACAATTTCTTTGTCTTTTGAATGTGACTCATTTATAACCACACAGTGAGACAACTGAGATGAAGTTAGAAGAAACCTGGAAGCTTCTTTTTTGATTTCCTTGAATATTTGCTTTTTATATGCTACCTCTTAGGCCACCTCCCTTGGAACAAAGTTGTCATGCTTTGACATGAGACTTCCTTTAGCCATCCATACAGAGGCCACAGGAAGGTGCCCCAACCAACAGCCAGCAATTCACTACCAGCTATGGGAGTGAGACAGCTTGAATGTTGTAGCCCAGGCAAATCTTCAGTTGACAATGATAGGCTCAGGAACTCTCCAGATTCCGAGCCGCGAAAGTATCAGAGAAATAGAATAGTTATTTAAATCCATTAAGTTTTGAAGCAATTTGTTATGCAGCCAAAAATAACCTTGAAAAGATCAGGTGCAATGTCCTTGCTAAAGCCTAATCCCAAAGCACAGTTATATAATCCCTATTGTTTGTACTTCTAATATAAATAGGAAAAACTAGACGGTCAAGTAATCAGAAAGATTTTTTACTGAAAATATATGAGTCCAAAAGAAAAAAATTTTAGGAAAGCCATAGACATACGTAATTAAAGATATGTTGGAATCACTAGGGAACTTTTCCCCAATCAGCATGTTTGAGGTTTCATAATTCACCAGAAACATGTCACTCTCACTGTAAGTCACTGCATGCATAGTTTGAGAAAAATTATATTAATGCAATGCATAAAATTTCCCCAAGGGCTATTTATTAACTATTATCCAACTTTATAACTATAGTAATAGTAGAAAATGGAATTTTTTTTCTATTAATGGGTTTTGTTCTCTCCTTGTTAAAATCAAGAAGGGCATACTTGATTAAAATCTACTCTGTAAGAATCAGTAAAATACAGATCTGTATAACCATTATTATTTAAACATCTATTACAGTTTAATTTCTGAGAACAGAATAGAGTAGAAATGTAGAGCAAACTTCTTGTTTGAACATGGACATATTCAATTCCCCAATTTGTAGGGTGCTGACATACCATAGAGATAAGCATGTAATCTCTTTATCTACTTCTAACCAGCAGAACTTTCTACCTTATTTATAGGGATAATTCTTTCAGGCTATACAGCCAAACAAGAATAAAAACTTTGAAGAGCAACTGCAGCAAAAGCTGATTGAGAATACAGCTGTGAATACTTTTCTTACTAATAGGTTTGTCTCCCCAATTCGAAATCAGAATATTTGGAGGGCTAACTATATACCCTGCAGCTAGAATACCTTGCATTCCTTTTGCTTTCTGGAATAAACTTATCCTTATCAAATTTGGCCATAACATAAACATGTCAAGAAAACCTGCTTCCCTCTGTCTATTCAATGTCTTTGAATCCTAGAAGATGAAAATTGGAAATAACATTTTCTAGCTCTGTGTTTTTAAAACTCTGTTCTATGGATTTCTGTGGATTATTTATAGGTTCCAAAACTTTTGGATCTACATTTTTTAAAATATATTTCACTTACTTTAAAACATGTAAACATCACATGTATTAAATATACATAATTGCTAAATTAAAAATCCAAAGATCTGGACAGATATCTGACAAAAGAACACACACAGATGGCAATTAAGCACGTGAAAAGATATTCAATATCATAAATATTGAGAGTACTGCAACTTAAAAACAACAATGAGCTAAAACAATCATTAGAATGGCCAATATCCCAAACACTGACAACACCAAATGTAGCAAGGATGTGAAATAGCAGTGGCTTTCATTCATTGCTGGTGGAAATGCAAAATGATCCAGACACTTTGCAAAACAGTTCAGTAATTTCCTAGAAAACTAAGCATACTATTTTCCTATGACCTAGAAATCATACTCCTTAGTATTTACCCAAAGGAGTTGAAAGCTTATGTCCCCATAATAACCTGGACACAGATGTGTATAGCAACTCTATTCAAAATCACCAAAACTTGGAAACAACCATGATATCCTTCAGAATGTAAGTGGATGAACTGTGGTACAGCCAAACAGTGGAATATTGTGCCCAAAACAAATGAGCTATTAAACCATGAAAAGACATATTACTAAGTGAAAGATGCTAATTTGAAAAGGATTTCTGATTTTCTGGAAAAGGCAAAACTATGGAATCAGTAAAAAGATCAGTGGTTGCCAGCAGTTGGGGGAGAGAGGGATGAACAGGTGGAGTGTGATGATTTTTAGGGGAGTGAAAATACCCTGTAAGATGTAAGATACAATAATGGTAGATATATATCAGTATATATTTGTCCAAACCCACAGAACATGCAACACCAAGAGTAAATCCTAATGTCAACTATGAACTTCAGGTTATAATGATGTGTCAAGGTAAGTTCTTCCATTGGAATAATTGTATCGTTCTTATATGGGATGTCCAGAGTCGGGTTTAGTTGTGCATGTGTAGAGGTAGGGGATATATGGGAACTCTGTACCTTTCACTGAATTTTACTGTGATCCCACAACTGCTCTAAGAAATAGAGTTTATTAATAAAGTAAATGAAAACAAAACAGAGAGCACTAATATGCAAATTATGCTAGTGAGGCTATTTGTTTTAGGCAGACATTAGACGTAAGCTTATGCTGTTTTCAGCTCTTTACCTTGTAAAGATGTCACCCTACCAGGGACACTTTTCCTCTAGACATTTGAATGGATAGTTCTTATTATCCAGAGCTCATCTCAAGTATTAGGTTCCTAGAGAAGTTGGCTCTAACCACCCTATGTAAAAACAACTATACATTGTATATTTTAATACACATTTAATCATGAAAATACTAAAAGATTTTAAAAAAACATGATAAGCATTAAGAACTTTTTGAAAGAGGCAGTTTTGCTTTTATAGGTTTTCCTTTTTGCTTTTCTATTTTTAATTCTTTAATTTTAACTTTTGCTTTCATTTTGTTTACTTGAGGTTTAATTTGCTTTTCTTTTACTCATTTTTTAGGATAGAGATTTAGGTTGCTGATTTGAGACTTTCCTTTTATCTTGATAAATAACTTTAATGCTAGACTTTTCCTATAAGGACATGGCTTTAACAGCATCCCCTAAATTTTGAATGTAGTATTTTCATTTTTAAGTTCAAATTTTTTTTTTAAATTTGCTTTGAGATTTCTTCTTTGATCAAAGGGTTATTTAGATGGGTATTGTTTAATTTTTTAATGTTTGAGATCCTTCCAGTTATTCTCATTTTATTGATTTTTAGTTTAATTTTATTATGGCCTGAAGACACATTTTGTATCATTTGTTTCTTTAAAACATACTAAGGTTGTTTTGTACCCCTGGATATACTGTCTTAGTGAATGGCCCATTTTAACTTGAGAAAAATGCCGGTGATTGCATGGAATGCTCTATAAATGCTAAGTTGTTTATACCAAGTTCATTTATAGCATTGTCCAGGTTATTTCCATTCTTTCTGGTTTTATGCCTTCTTAATGTATACTTCGATAAGAATGTTAAATGCTTCAACTACAACTGTGGGTTTGTCTGTTTCTCTCTTCAGTTCTGTCAGTTTCTGTGTCATGTAACTTGAAGCTCTGTTATTAGCGTTAGTTGCATGCACCTAATAACTTAAACAGGATTATGTATTTTCTTGGAGAACTGACTCTATCACTGCTTAGCATGCCTCTATATCTCTGATAATATTCCTTGTTCTGAGGTGTACTTTCTCTGATATTGACATTGCTACTTCAGCTTGTTTTTTGATTAAGATTTGCTTAGTACATCTTGCTTTATCCTTTTACATTTAACTTATCAATGTCTTATATTCAAAGCAGCTTGCCTATAGGTAGAATATGGTTGGGTTTAGCTTTTTTTTTTTAATCTATTTGACAGTCTCTGATTTTGTTATTAAAATATTAAGACTTTCCAAATTTAATAAGATTATGACTATGATTGAATTAAAATAAATTTTCAAGCTTTTTTCAGTTTATTTCACCTCTTTTCCTCCTCTTTTTCTGCCTTTTCTTAGGTTGGATGCATATTTTTTATTATTCTATTCTATCTCCATTATTAACTATTTTTAGAGGCTGTTTGAGTTAATAATATACCACTGAAATTAATCAGAATCTTCCTTCAAATGTATATTTTAAGGACCTTAAAACAGTGTAGTGTCAGTTTCTTCCTCACACTTGGCACTATTGTTGCCATATTTCTTAGACTATGTTATAAACTTGCAATATTGCTACTATTTCTTATTTAGAAAATCAGTTATCTTTTAGAGCAATTAAAAAAAAGAAATACATTACTTTAGCCTCATATATTTGATTTAGAGCATTTTACATTTTTGGTGTAGATTCCTGGTTCATCTAGTATCCTACTCCTTCTCCCTAAAGAACTTTCTTTAATGTTCACTGTAGTGCAGGTCTGCTGGCAATAAATTCTCTCCATCTTTATTGTGCATAATGTCTTTATTTCTCCTGTGTTCTTAAAAGATATTTTTACTGGATATAGAGTTCTCTGTTCACTTTTATTTCTTTCAGCATTTTAAAGCTGTCACTCCATTACCTTATGGATTGAATAGTTTCTGATGAAAAGTCTGCTATAATCCTTAAGCTTTGCTCATCCTTTTTTTCCTTTTTATCATTTATACCCGGCTACCTTCAGGACATTCTTATTGCCTTTTAACAGTTTGAAGATTATATGCATAGGTGTGAATTTTATTTTTAATCCTGCTTGGTATCCTCTGATATTATTGTATCCGTGATTCTTGTTAGTCATTAACTTTGGAAAATTCTGTTAAATACCTAACAATTCTGCTCCTTCTCTTTTTGTCTATTATTTTGATTATATATGTAGTAGATTATGTGATATTATTCCATAGCTTTTGGATGCTCTGTTATTTTTCTGTCTTTATTCACATTATGATTCAGATGGGGTAATTTCTACTGGCCTGTCTTCACATTCAGTGAATCTTTCTTTACTTGTGTCATCTCTACAGATTAGCTGATTGAAGGTGATCTTTAATACTACTCTGCTATTGTGTATTTTTCTTTTTAACATTCTCGATTTTTTTCTTATAATTTCCATCTTTCTTCTAAAATAACATTTGTTCTTGGATGTTGTCAACCTTTTTCATTAGTAACATTAACATATTCATTACAAATATTTAAAATTACCTTTCAGTCCTCAAACCTGTGTCAAATCTGAGCTTGGTTGTACTAATCCTTTGGCGGAATGCTTTCTCAGTTTTTGAAAACTTCTGTTTGAGTCTTTTTATGCTGAGTAGATTTTTTTGTTTGTTGGTGTTGTTGCAGGTAAGGTACAGAGATTCAGGGAAGCAGCTTTTATGCTTGAAAAAGGCATTCCTTTTCTTCTGCTAGGCATTTGGTGAGAGTTATTATGCTTAACTCCTGGTCAAGAGTTAAGCTGGGTTTGAGGTTTGTTGTTGCTTTAGTCATCCTGGGTACACCACAGACTTCAAATTCCTTTAGCGATACCTTAGGGTAAGAGCTGGTTTTCCCAGAGGGCGTTCATCAAGATCACCCTGAATTTCAGTTTTAGGCCCTCCATTCATGCCTTGCCTCAGTGGGAGTCTGCCTGTTCCAACTCTTCTGGCAATATTTAATGGCCCCTCAGCTTGTTGATGGGAATCAGCGGGGAGAGTACACTGGTGATCTGATTAATCTTCTGTTTTAGGAAAGCACTGTGTTACTGGTATTATGGTATGGCCTATTCAGTGTTCCAGCTTTTTCTACCACGGTGGTTCCTCCTTCATGTATCCCAACCTATCCCTAGGAATACAAGAGTTTGTTTTTATTTTTGTTTCTTAGTCCCTTTTCCCCATTACTCTAAGGGCGATGGTTTCTGTAGACATTCCTCCTCAGATTAAGACTTTTTTTCCACCCAGGCAATGGGGAGAAGAGTACAGGGAATCTGGTGACTCTCACACAGCAAAAGCCATCACCCTTTGTTATTTCAGCTCCAAAACAGAAGTTTCATCAGCAGCCTTCACAGGCTGCCCTGGGAGCAACGGGAGGAGCTCAAGGTAGAAAAGGCTGGAAGATTATCCGAACCGTTTCCTGTATGACACCCGTAGGGACTGAAAACTCCCCAAAGCCTGCCCTCAACACCCACCAATTCAACTATTTTAATTTCACGCAGTATCGATGAGAAAGTGGGGATACAGTGGTACTCAGAAGTAACTGAATGCAGAAGTTGAGACTGAAATTCCAAAAACTGCATTATCTCTTTCCCACCTTGACTGAAGATCAGTAGCCATTTCTTTCCTTTAGGCATACTTTTTTTTCCCTAGAATTGAAATTCGCATTTATTAATAATAAGGAAGCACAATGCATACCTTTTCCCCTGGAACTGAAATTCACACTTATTAATAACAAAAACACAAATTTAGAAGTTACTTCACTCACATATTATTTCAGTGAGTATTATTGCTTAGTCACACCAAATGGTTTATTTCTCTTTGTTACAAAAAATTATTTGTTTGCGCCTACAATATGTTCACCCATCATTCCTTCTACTCCTACCCTCAAAATTCCATTGCTTTTTAAACTCCATTTTCTTTTTTATTGTATTTGGAGTTCCAGGTGGTATATTTGGCAGTTACTCACAAATTTACTTTTATATGGCTTAATATAGGCATAATTGAAAATGAAAACAAGGTCTATAAAGTAATTTCAGTACTTTAGTACAACTCCGATTCCATCATGATAGAGTAAACAGCACAAGAGTGAAAACTCAAGAGGACTCAATAGTCATATAAAAACCAACTAGCAGAATGAGTGAGTGTGTTAATACATGAATGCACATCAGAAACAATACCCTGTTGTTTCCCACTTTTCCTAAAACATGAAATGATAGCTAATAAAATAGAGGCATTTAAAATGTTTCTGCAGCTTTTTGGTTGATTCTTTAAACTTTCTTTACTCATCAACATTAATGTTAGGGATTAAATAAATGAAATCTACAGTAACATTCAAAATAATTTTATAGAAAATTATATTTATTTAGAACATCTTCACTAAAATGTATTTTCTTCTTCTCAATCACCTTTAATATTTTCAGTGAATTAACTCAAAGCATACATAACTCCACAAAGTCAAAAATAGAGATTCAGTTTTATAGTAAAGATGATCAAAGACTAGGTAATAGAAACTTGTTGAGGTATTCTGGCCATTGTTGTTAAAATCCTGATCAGTGCCTCCTGGATGCTGAAACTCTTCACCATAGCACCCCTATGGACCCATCATTGTACCATCTGATAAACCAGGTCATCAACTCTCAAGCTTTTAATTTTTTCCACTGAATAATAGATTTCAGAAAGTACAAACAACTTATACAGTTGTTTCTAAGAGGGATCAGACAGGCAGTAGCTCTTCAGGGTTTCCAGTGGCTGCTACCAAGTTTTGCACATAATGTCACTCAAATTACAAACAAATTACTTTTATATGACTCATATCATTCAAATCACAAACACATTTCTTTCATATGGCTTAATAACTCCAGTATTTAGGTCCACAGTGGTCATAATGCACCAGGGGCAAAACAAAATCTTTTTCATCTCTGCACCGCCAAATCAGAGTTTATCCCAGGTATCTGTTACCATTCATTATAAAGAATACAACTCAGGAGCAGTCAAATGGAAGAGAAGCATGGGGCAAGGTGTGGTGGAAGCCAAACAGAGCTTCCATGCCCTCTCTGGGATGCCACTCTCTTAGCACCTCCATGTGTTCAGTGTTCATCAATCCAGTTGCTCCCTGTATTTTTCTTTTCAGTCATAACACTGTTTCTAATTCATATATTTTACAAATGTATCTTAAAGAAAATTGATACATTGAGGAATGTTATTATATATAAAGGGCAGCAAAGAAAAGATGAGGTGACACCCAAAAGACACCTTCATCTTAACTTATTTGATCAGATAGCATTTTTATTCCCCAGGTATAACTTTTTCTGAGATTTAATGCTTCCTGAATCATGTGTTTTAAGAAAAACAGTGACGGAACTTAAGGAAGTATCCTTCATAGCTATGAATAAAAATAAAATAAAATTTAATCAGCAAGACTACAAACCCTATAACCCTACGGTGAATATCTCAAAAATAAATTTCCCTTGAAATTTTAGAAACACTAATTAACCATTGTAAGTAGGAGAGTTCAATTAATGAACTCTGCAAAATGTATATACAACATGTGCCAAGTAAGGAAGTGCTTCCGTCACAGATTTGTTTCCCTGAAGACATCTGTTTCTCCCCAAATTTTCTTCTAGTTGATTATTTTGAGACTTCAGCCCAATCACAGTCTCCAAAACAGTTATGAACTTGTACTTTGTCTGACTTTTTTCCTGTAATTGTTGAGGCAGCACTACTTCTGACTCTCTTCTGTGATAGGCATTTTATGGGAAATAAAAAGAGAAAGACAACCCATCCTGACAAAGATGCATGCATTAACAAGGAAAGAAAGCTGCAGCCTAAGTAAACGTGTCACCAGTGTGGACCTGTGACTTTCCTAAAGAGACCACTTAAGACTTCAACAAAGAGATAACATTCAGGCAGCCTTAACAATGCAGGATTTTGTCGAATGCAGAAGCATGGTGAAAACGGTCTGGGGGAAGGAAAGGGAATGAATAAAGCCTAAGTTGGGAGACTCACAAGATGTAAGCTTAGTTGGAGTATAAGGCCCAGGAAAATGTGTAGTGGAAATAAGACTGAGAAAGGGATTTGGGATCATATCATGGAGACCTTCAAATAAAAAGCAAGACAGCTTGCATTCTTGGTGCCTATCCCTACACCCTATACCTTCCCAGGGGAACATTTTTATAGTAGGCAAAAGACCTATTTCTAGAAACCAATCTGAAAGTGCAAAGAGGTATGAGCATTACAGGAAAGTAAAGAAAAAGGAGTATGTCTTCCACCTATTAAAAGTCTGGGAATGTTCTACTGACAGCCAAATATGTGAGCTCTGCAAGGCAAGTCCTTATTTGGCCAGATTCTGACTGTATACCAATAACATTTTTAGCATGCTCACCTCTCTCCCCAGCAGACCCTCTGTGCTGAAACTCATGTTTTCCATATGTTCAGCAGATACATAAACAGGACAACAATGCATTAAGCAGAGGCCACTGCAAATACTTGTTCTTATCTGTGTCATCATGCATACCTCTCAGGATAAAGTAGAATAGCATTCAAGCTATTACTATTCATATTATTCAAGCATCTAATAGAGTTCCAGTGAATTACATAAATCTCCTACTGAAAGTATCATTTGGCTAGTTATGTTTTTGAAAGGGTTGAACCATTCTTTTTATGCACTTTGGTAGACAGGCTTCTGCAGCTTGGGATGTATGGAGTTAGTTAGTTGGTTAGTTAGTTAGTTTTCCTTGAGGTATCAGCAGAGTGCATCAGTACCTGTGTCCATCAGCACTGCCTAAGGGGTGATTCAACGGAGAATAGAAGAACCACCCACCCTTTTTACCTGCTGAAGAGCATAAAATGCTTTCTTAGAGAATCCATGGAACCAAGACTTAATAACCAGGAGCTGTCCATCTATTCCACCTGCCTTTGCATTAAGGCCCTACTATCTTCAAAATTCGCTGTTAAATATAAAATCCTGGCATGATAACATGTAGTCAATAAAATCTCTTCTTCATGGGGCTCAGCTTATTGTAATGGTTTACAGTGTTTGTTTTTCTTCCTTAACTTAGTTGAGGAATGATGATACTCCCACTCATACCAGTAGCTCACTAATTACATCATCATGAGAATAAAATCGGAGGGGAGAGAAAAAAAGATGGAGAATATTGATAGTTATATCTAATATATCAATTGCTTATCATGTGTTAGATTTCATTTCTAATTAATTTTAATTATCTGAGCATCTCAATGACTATTAGTAAATATTATTATTACTATTTTTATTAGCATCGAGGATTAAAAAAGATCTTAAATTGTTAAATCACACATTAGGATGTTGGATATGTTAATTAGTTTAATGCAGTGATTAATTCACAATGTACATGTAGTTCAAATCATTACATGGTACATCTTAAATATATATGTCATTTTTGCCAATTATACATCAATAAAGTTGAAAAAAGTTAAAGAAATAAAACAGGTTTTGAATAAATGATACAACAGGGCATGGCAAAACAGGAATGCACCTCTCTATCTGATTTCACTGTGTTATTCTATCTCCCACTGGGGGAAAAACTGTTCCATCATAAAGCTTCTCAGGGAGATTGATACATCAAACCGAAATTTTTGAGAATTATTATTTATGAGAATAATTTACTTAATGGGGCCATGAAAAGGTATGCAATGGTCCTCAGAAGTGGCTAGGGCAGGAGGGGGAACCAGAACTCCAGAACATGTCACTGTCCCCTTCCCAGAGGGCTGAAGGGCAGCAGCTATTTCATTCCTTCTGTGTGTTTGCTACACTTTTTAAAAACTTCATCTTGAAGAACAGAGACGTGTTAAGGAAACATACTATAGACAAAAGAAAGCAAAGAAAACACTAGCCCATACCAAAAATACACCGTCAGCTTAACTTTTAAAATCAGTTTCCCTTTCTGGGGCACATTTTTTTTTCTGAGATCTAATGATAGATTTCAGAGGAATGAAGCTTTTCATGGATCATGTGTTGTGGAGAAGACAGTCAAATTGATGGAGCACTCCTCAAACATATAAATAAAAAATGTGGTCATCAAGCCTACAAAACCTCTAATCTCAGGCTGATTATGTCTAAACAAAAATTATGCCTGAAGTTCTACAAATACTTATTAACCATTGTAAGTAGAGGTAATGAACTCTGGAAAGATGGATATACTTTCTAAGCATAAAGAAAATAGTCATTTATCCATTTTACTGGCCAAGGTAATTTGTTTGGCTGTTTTGCTCTTCAGAGTGTGCCCATATATTTTATGGTAATGATTTCACATTACTCAGTAAACAAAATTGAACTAACTAGTTTTCAAGGGCAAAAATAAGTGTAGTATTTGAAGAACTACCCCTTTTGTCATTATTATCATCATCAAGTAAAAATTTCTGGGCTATGTGTTATTATCCGTTTTTAAAAGAAAACATATGACACTCTCTTCAGATTTTTTCCACAATGAAATATTTTTCTTATTATCAAACAGTATTTCTTCGCCAAGGTCAGAAACAAAACTCATACTTGTTTCAAGAAAAGACAGAGAGAGGAGAAAAGGAGAGAGAGAGAGAGAGAGAGAAAAGAAAGATAAATTATTTGCCAATGTAATTAAGCAAACAATATGAATGATAGTTTACTGGATTCAGATAAAGCTGTACCCAGGCACTTGAACCAATCCTCACTTCTGTCTCTCTCTTCTGCCTTTTTAGTAATCTCTGGTCACCATTATCCTACCTTTTTCACCTTTTTTCCTGCCTTGCCTTCATTGATCCTGGACAGGACAAAACATGTTTCCTACAAACTCCAAGATTGTATAGTTATCACAGCTTAAATACGGGAAAGATACTTTATCGATTCTGAAAAAAAAAAATACACACTGATTAGTCTGCTTGAGAAGGAGCTCACACGTTGTTCACTGAAAAGAGTCTTTAAAGGTCAACTCTTGGTCATATGTCCTCTTTGGACACGCAGACCCTTGAGAGAAAGCATTTCCAAAATCACCCAGAAGAAGCAGATGCAAAATGCAATGTTTCAGGACAGAAGGAGACAATCCCAGTCATCTATTAATCTACTATAACTAAGAGAGGCAGTCTCTTCTAATTCATTTATTTCTACTTGGGTTTGTTTGGCCCATTTAAAGATGTATGCATGTTTATTTTTAACCAATAGCGGCATTCTCTCTATTACTAATTATGTAATATCCAGGTACAATAATATATTCAATTTGGATTAACACAATTTGCTTTGTAGAGACTCATATTGTCTCAGAGAATACAGATACCATAAATGTGGTAAGTCCAGTGCTCTTAGGACCATCAATACCATAAGAGTTGGGGAGAATAAAAAATACCATCATGTTCAGTGCACACAGCAACTCTAAAATGCATGTCAATAAATTAAAATGTATACTTTCTCACAGCCCAATACAGCAAGTAGAGAACATTACTGTCAGCAATAGGAAATAAAAGAAACTTGTAGGAATACTATACGAGTATATTATAGCTAGCAAACAAATATTCTAGCATAATCCAGAAAAGCTGCACAGTGGAATGACATGTGACCCACTTGGCTAATTTTGGAAAATAAGAGAAAACATGTCTTGAATGTTCAGAAAGCTTGATACAGGTATACAGTTGGTCCTCTGTCTCCATGGGTTCTGCATCCATGGGTTCAACCCACTGTGTGTCAAGGTATTTTAAAAAAATGTGTCTGTATTGAAGAAATGCATACTTTTTTGTCATTATTTTCTATAAAATACAGTATAGCAACTATTTACATAGCATTTAAATAGCATGTGTTAGGTATTATAAGAGCTATTTATGACAAACCCACAGCCAATATCATACCAAATAGGCAAAAACTGTGAGCATTCCCTTTGAAAACTGGCACCAGACAAGGATGCCCTCTCTCACCACTCCTATTCAACATAGTATTAGAAGGTCTGGCCAGGGCAATCAGGCAAGAAAAAGAAATAAATAAAGGTATTCATTTAGGAAAAGAGGAAGTCAAATTGTCTCTATTAGCAGACTACATGAGCGTACATTTAGATGACCCATTGTCTCAGCCCAAAATATCCTTAAGCTGATAAGCAACTTCAGTAAAGTCTCAGGATAAAAAAATCAATGTGTAAAAAATATAAGCATTCCTATACACCAGTAATAGACAAACAGAGAGTCAAATCATAAGTACATTCCCATTCACAATTGCTACAAAGAGAATAAAATACCCAGGAATACAACTAAAAAGGGATGTGATGGACCTCTTCAAGGAAAACTACAAAACACTGCTCAAGGAAATAAGAGCGTACACAAACAGATGGAAAAACATACCATGCTCGTGGTTAGGAAGAATCAATATTGTGAAAATGGCTATACTGCCCAATGTAATTTATAGTATCAACGCTGTCCCCATCAAGCTACCACTGACCGTCTTTACAGAATTGGGAAAAAACACCTTAAATTTCATATGGAACCACAAAAGATCCTGCATAGTCAACACAATCCTAAGCAAAAGAAAAAAACCAAAAAACCAAAAAACAACAAAGCTGGAGGCATCACGCTACCTGACTTCAAACTATAATACAAGGAGACAGTAATCAAAACAGCATGGTACTGGTACCAAAACAGAGATATAGACCAATGGAACAGAACAGAGGCCTCAGAAATACTGCCACACATCTACAACCATCTGATCTTTGACAAACCTGACAAAAATAAGCAATGGGGAAAGGATTCCCTATTTAATAAATGGTGTTGGGAAAACTGGCTAGCCAAATACAGAAAGCTGAAACTGGATTCCTTCTTTACACCTTATACTAACATTAACTCCAGATAGATTAAAGATTTAAACGTAAGACCTAATACCATAAAAACTCTAGAAGAACACCTAAGTAATACCATTCACGACATAGGCATGGGTAAGGACTTCATGACTAAAACACCAAAAGCAATGGCAAAAAAGGCCAAAATTTACAAATGGGATCAATTAAACTACAGAGCTTCTGTACAGCAAAAGAACAATGATTAGAGTGAATTGGCAACCAATAGAATGGCAAAAAAAAAAAAAAAAAAAAAAATTTAATCTAACCATCTGACAGAGGGCTAATATCCAGAATCCACAAAGAACTTAAACAAATTTACAAGAAAAAAAAAACCATCAAAAAGTGGGTGAAGGATATGAACAGATACTTATCAAAAGAGGACATTTATGCAGCCAGCAAACATCTGAAAAAAAAAAAAAAAAAAAAAAAAAAAAAACCTCATCATCACTGGTCATTAGAGAAATGCAAATCAAAACCACATTGAGATATCATCGCCATTTAGAATGGCGATCATTAAAAAATCAGGAGATAATAGATGCTGGAGAGGATGTGGAGAAATATGAATCCTTTTACACTGTTGGTGGGAGCGTAAATTAGTTCAACCATTGTGGAAGACAGTGTGACAATTCCTCAAGGATCTAGAACTAGAAATACCATTTGACCCAGCAATCCCATTACTGGTATATAACCAAAGGATTATAAATCATTCTATTATAAAGACATATGCACACAGACATTTATTGTGGCACTGTTCACAATAGCAAAGACCTGGAACTAAATGCCCATCAATGATAAACTGGATAAAGAAAATGTGGCACATATACACAATGGAATATTATGCAGCCATAAAAAAGGATGAGTTCAGTCCTTTGCAGGGACATGGATAAAGCTGGAAACCATCATTCTCAGCAAAATGACACAAGAACAGAAAACCAAACACTGCATGTTCTCACTCTTAAGTGGGTGTTGAACAATGAGAACACATGGACACAGGGAGGAGAACATCATACATGAGGGACTATCAGCAGAGTGGGGACTAGGGGAGGGATAGGAGGAGGTTGAGTGCTAGGGAAGGGATAGCATTAGGAAGAATATCTAATGCAGTTGACAGGATGTTGGATGGAGCAAACCACAAAGACATGTATACCTATGTAACAAATCTACAGCTTCTGCACATGTACCCCAGAACATAAAGTACAATAAAAAAATTTGGAAAAAAAATAGTCTTGTGATTATCTAAAGTATATGAGAGGATGTGCATTGTTTATATGCAAATACTATGACATTTTATATCGGGGATTTGAGTATCCACAGATTTTGGTATCCAAGGGAAATTCTGGAAGCAATCCCCAAGAATAAACAAGACATGACTATATTCACTTTAAAAAGAACAAAATTCATACCCAGAAATTTTTTATAAGTAATACAAATTATATATGGTTTAATCCTGATATATCTTAAAAGCGAAGACAATGTTATCAGGAAGCTCTAATCAGGAGGAAATAAAAGACAAGAGTGTTTCTTCAATTTTGAAAACAAACAGCAAAAGAAGTTAGATTTTCACATTTCTAAATATGCCTCAATGTCCTCATCACAAGAGAACATTTCTTTCCAATGAAAAGTCTCTCTCCTAATGAAATTGAGCAATGAGCAGAATTTCTGTTGAATTTTGTGATCTAGGCATTTTTAACTTCTGTCTTAAAAAGATAAGTAGCTTTCTTGACATGGATTTCATTATGCAATGGATACAGTCTTTTTGAGTAAAAAAAATCACTTGTTTATATAAACACTGTATTTTAGAACTTGTTTTAAGTGAGATGAATGGAAAGCCATTTTACAACTTTAGTGTACACACAGAAATGCAAATCTGCAAGTCTAGTAGTGGATTTTGAAAAACTGACTGAAGACGAGAAATTGTTTTGGATGAAAATCTCTGTGTGGTTTTGGGGGGCTAATATCAAAGATGGGTTCATTAAATAAATAAATAAGCAACTTACTGAAAACAAAAAGTTTGGCAAGACTCTGAAATACATTGGATATTTTTGAAGGAAACAGAACTGACAGCCATACACTCACCATAATAGAAGTGTGTTTACTAAACACAATGACGAGGAGGCAACTCCATCTCAAAAATAAATGCAGCGCATTGTGCTCTCTGACAGTATTCTCCAACTACATGATATTTTATGTGTGAAAATTACATAGGGAACAATTGCACATCCGCTTCTGTGTTCTTATAAATAATGAAGAAGAACTATTTCTTGATGATGTAGGCACTCACAAATTTGCTCTGGTCAAACCAATCATCACCCAATTTTTCAAAATTTCAAGGCCACCCTTCAGCTCCAGTTGTGACATAAAATATTTATGGGATTGACTAAAGGAAGGAACTAGGGATCTTTCAATTAGAAATAATCTGTCTTACTATTGTGAAGCACAGATCATGGAAACAAATCCTATCATAGCATTGCAGTTGCCTGGTAAGTAGGGGTCAATCAGAAGGAAACAACTTTATTCATTGTTAAAACTGATCGGACAACAAAAATAAAACTTAATTATGTATTAAGTCACATGAAACCAGATGCAATCAAAACTCATAAGAAGTGTTCAGTTTTATCCAATCAAACCATAGTTTAGAAATAAAATAAAGCTCTAAAATTCATAAGACTGTATGGGTTCCTTGAAGCATTGAAGCACTCTGAAAAGATGCCTCAGTAAAATTTTGTAGCATCAAGACAGAACGTTGAGCCTCTTGTCTTCCTTACCTTTTTAACCAAAGCAACTCTGCTTTGTGTTTGTGATGTATAAGTCTCCCAGGAGGTTTTCACTTGAGGAAGGGTTCCATGGCTTTAAAATGTTTGAATATCAAAATGACCAATATCTCATAAAGCATAGAATGGTGAAAGACTTGCTAGAAGTCACAAATCAATCATTGATAGAGTTGAGATGAAACTCATGTCTCCTGACCACAATATACGTGTTTCTGGATGTGTTGCTTGTTTGCTTGCTCTTTATTATTCCTCACGATGGCCAATATTTTTTAATCTTGACTTAAATTACAATCATTTGGAGGCCCCTTATAAATTCCTATACCCAGGGCACAAAACAGTCCCATCATTCAAAACTTCTGGGAATAAACCAAGACCACTCCCCTCCTTTTTTTTTCTTTTAACAAGGAATTAAGTCCCAACAGGAGGAATAGCAGAGTTGTGTTTTGTTTTTGTACTTTAAAAACATCTTTGTTATTGTTTTTTTTTTTTTTAAGTTCTGGGGTACATGTGCAGGATGTGCAGGTTTGTTTCACAGGTAAATGTGTGCCATGGTGGTTTGCTGCACTTATCAGTCCATTACCTAGGGATTACGCCCAGCATGCATTAGTTTTCCTGATGCTCTTCCTTCCTCCTTTGCCACCCCCTTACCCTGACAGGCCCTGGTGTGTGTTGTTCCCTTCCTTGTGTTCATGTGTTCTCATCATTCAGCTTCCACTTATAAGTGAGAATGCGTGGTATTTGGTTTTCTAATCCTGCATTACCTTGCTGAAGATAATGACTTCCAGCTCCATCCATGTCCCTGCAAAAGACATGATTTCATTCCTTTTTATGGCTACATATCATTCCATGATGTACATATACCACACTTTCTTTATCCAGTCTATCATTGATGGGCATTTGTATTGATTCTATAAGACACCTATTTTTCAAAATAGGTGATCCCAAGTGATCCTAATGTAAAAAGTAAAGAACCAGTGGCCTCAGCAAAAATTTTGAATTCTATTTCTCAATAAACAAGTCTTAACCTACCAAAACTGAAGCACTGAGTGATGTTTTAAGGTCTCACTTTTCCCTTTAAAGCATGATAGAATTGGAGTATGTCAGTGTTTTTAGCTCTGCCCTCGGAAGCCCTTATGATTTTTGAAAACACATTCTGAAGAAAATGAAAACAGTAGGAGAAGCAAGAATGGATAAGATTCGGGAAACTTAGCCCACCACCCACCTTTATCTTTTTCCATAAATATTCCTAAACCGAGATTTTGTTTGAAGAAAAGAATGCCTTTTTCTTAAGGTTTAAACATTACAGGGCTAGGCTTCTAAAGTTTCTTCTAAATTTAATACCCAGCGATGGTAGAATTCTATGAAAAACTAATCAATTAGCTGCTTCAAGGTTAGAATTCTTTACTTTTCTTTTACTTTCTTTCTTTTTTTTTGGAGACAAAGTCTTGCTCTGTTGCCTAGGCTGGAGTGCAGTGGCACAGTTGTGGCTCACTGCAACCTTGACTACCCAGGTTCAAGCAATCTTCCTGCCTCAGCCTCCAGAGTAGCTGGGACCACAAGTACATGTGCCATCATGCCTGGCTAATTTTATTTTTTAAATTTTTTTAGAGATGGGGTCTCCCTATGTTGCTCAGGCTAGTTTCAACCTCCTTGTCTCAGACAATTCTCAACCTCCCAAAAAGCTGGAATTACAGGCATAAGCCACTGTGCCTGACTGAGGTCAGAATTCTTGAACTAGTGTTTGCAGATTTCTCATACTTACTAGTGGATTCTCATCACACATTGGGGAGAAATAGGTAGACCTAGAGCAGCATTAATGTTAATTATACCTGGTTATCTAGTGCTTAATCCAATCCTTCCTTCTAGATACCTGATATCTTCTAGGGACACCAACTGTTCTAGTTTACTGAGGGCTGTCTAGTTTTAGCACTGAGAGTCTCAAGTTCCAGGTAATCCCTCAGTCCTGAATAATAGAGACAGTCACTGGTGACTAGCAAAGAGCTAGGGGCAGCTCTACTCAATTTATGAATTCATCCCACAGTCTTCTGTGTATATTCAATTCACAGAACGCAGGGGGCCTGGATGGATGAGTTATTATAATCAAGAAATCAGCCTTCTCCTTTCCTCTGAAGGTCTCTGGAAGGCATCAATGGTAGCTATGTGTAGAGAAGAAAGCTGTAATAATCCATTAGGTTTGGCTAGCTCTTAGTGAATAAAGGCATTTCCAGAAATAATATCTCACTTAACTGACTTTTGTATATTTGCATTAGAAAAGACTTTTACCGTATTAATTTCTGTAACTCAAGTCAGCACAATATCTATGAGCCTGCAGACGTGCATGCATTGCTTCCAATGAGTATACACTAAAAATCCTATTTTCTTCCCTTCTTGTTTTCTCTCAGGCTTCTAGTCTATCTTTCTTTCCTGTGTTTATTATTATTATTTTAGTTTTGGAATGTGTTTCTACACTTGAATAGTACTTCTGTGGCAGGAATTCTTTATGCCTAATGTTGTGATGCTTTCTCCTGCCTTTGTTAGCATAACAACAGTAATTCCTGTCATTTGAGGGCTTATTATGAACCAAGCACTGTATTAAGTAGCTTTGATTACATTATCTTATTAGATGTTCACCATAATCCTAGGGGATTAATATTTATATTGTTCTTTTGCTGATAAGCAAATAGTGGGTTTGCAAAATTAAGGATCTGGTTAGAGTTTACATGGAAAAAACAGCAAAACTAAGGTGTGAATTTCCGTAATGAAAATCATCACACTAATTTGTCTCCCCAAACATATTCATGTTGCTACATGCTTCCACTTCTTCCTATACTACTTATCAGTTGCCTCAAAACATGCATCCCTCCTCACAACCACTTTACGCTGAACTTGGCGGTGTTATTATTCCCATGTAACAGATAGGATGACAGAGACACAGACTTTCCTAGGATGAAAAGACCAGAGCCAAGAATCTTAACTGACTTAACTCTTTACGATGTTTCTAAAATCAAAATTGTGTTGCCTCTGGGAGGTTTAGGAAGGTGTTTTAGGATTTAATGAATTCTCCTACACATGCATTTTTATATTTTGTGTCTTTGGTTCAATAATGATAAGAGGCAACCATTTATGATTGTGTTCTAATAAAAATTTCTGTGAATATAAAAATATTTTTTACATTTTTATATTTCACGTCTTAATTCAATAATAACAAAAAACAACCATATAAAGAATTCTTTATCATTGTGATCTAATAAAAATTTCTGTGACTATAACAATATTCTATATAGAAATATTACATATTTGCATTGTTTCAATATGGTAGTAACTAGCCATACGTGGTTCTGGAACATTTTAATATGGTCAATGCAACTGAGAAACAAAAATTTTAATTGCACTTAAATTCAAAGTCAGTAGTTACATGTATCTAATGGCTACCATGTTGAACAGCAAGACATCTAAATCAGAGATCCAGAAACCATAGCCCATGGGTCTTGGCCTGCTGACTGTTTTGTCAATAAAGTTTAGAAGAAATACAGGCACATATTTTTATATCTTATCTATGGCTGCTTTTGTGCTACCATGGCACAGTTTAGTAGTCATGTAACCCTCAAAACCTAAAATATTCACTATGTGGCTCTTAACAGAAAAAGATTCTCAACCTCTTGTCTAAATGACCACTTCAGGTTTGCCTAGCTTTGCATTTGTGTTTACAATCGTCTTGTGGTATAGTAATCTGAAAAAGAAAAAAACAGGATAGAAAAATGGAGTAAATCACAGTAGCATAGGCATATTGACTGCTTAATAACCTGCCCTATAGATGTCAGTACTATCTTGAAATAGCAATAGAGACAAAGAGTTGGTCTCAACTTTGTACTCATTTACTATAAAACATTAATAGAAAATGTGATAGTACTAAGTACACAACTAAAAATTTTTCTGTTCCTAATTCATTAACTAGATTGAATATTAATTTAATTTGGATTTTAATAATACTATAACTCTAACATTACCTTCAATTAAACAAGACTCTTGTATGTACACACATATGTATGTATGTATATATGTATGTTCAAAGCAACAGTGGAGAACTGATCAATAACAGAATATGGGTTAAAGATGAATTTGAATACCCTAAATTAGCTAATGCTATTAATATTTTATATAACACCTTATGAAGACAAGCGTTAATTCTGTCCAAGAAAAAAAACAAAATCAACACAGAAATAAGTACCAAAACAGACCTGATTTCTATATTCCATGTATTAACCTTTAAATTTTCAGTCAAACAAGATTATTTAACACATTTAATTGGTAGTGGCTTTTTGAATTTTATCTCATTTATATATTTTTGCATTTACTGTGTACATATATTTCACATCCTTAAGAAAAGGAAAAGAAGAAAGAAGACAGGGAAAAAATACATGTGAGTGGAAAGTGGCATAGGACATTGACAGTGAATTTAAGGGAACTTCAGAGTTTGAGAATTTTCTGATGTGGGTTCATCACAGAAGCCTCTCCCCTGGACTCTTCTTTCCACACTTCCCTGTAGTTACAATGCCTTTAGAATGAGTATGGAATCACAAGCTTTATAATAAAATATTTCTTATAAAATTAAAAAACTTCTGTGTGTAAAATATTTAGATAAGAACAGTGTCATTATGGTGAATAAAATTGCATAAATAGCTGCAGTGACCCACAAAAGAAGCCAGCTTTAGAGTTTCACATCAAAGCAAAAAGCACCAGAGACTGAGCTCTTTCTACAATCTCCATTTTGCTGAAAAGATTAAAAAAACTCTAGAGACCTTTGCCATAGTCATAATCTGCTCACTTGATAATAAGCAGAGATGGAAATATCCCCAACCTATTGCCACAATCTATTAAAATCCCTTCAAGAGGTGATGGTTTTTCAACTAACTGATTTTATATTACTGGTATAAATAAGCAACAAGCAACATTGTCAAAAGATAGTTAGCACAAAAGGTGTCAGAATATATATAGGAAAAAGGAATCTAAACCTATATGCTGCCTGACTTCAATATAATATAATTTAGAATAACATCCGATCACCAGTTATTAGAACATTATTCTACATTTCACACTGTGACATTTTAAATTGGTATAATCCTTTTTGCATAATACCTAAAGTGAGTATGAAATAAGATCTAAGAAGATAGTTTAGTTATAACTTTCTGTTTACAAATATCTAATGTTCTGGAGGCTAAGAAAGAGAGAAAATACAAGAAGGGAATTATGAACCTTTTTCTTGAGCTCATAGTTAATTACTAACCCTCATTTTTAGTCTCACCAAATAATCTCTGCCCAATTCCCACAAAGAATATAAGAAAAGTATTACAAATTATTTCTCTCATACATAATATTAGACACCATTTGATTCTGCAGCATCAACTTTTTAAGAGCCAATAGACACAATTAGTATTTTGGAAGTAAATCCATTACAGAAATTTTGGTGAAAAATGTCTTTCCTACATTAGTAAGGAAGTACATCTCCTAAAGTTATGTACATACTACATGTTCTACTTTGGAGATGTTTCCTTTATACTATACTAATTAACAGATTGAGCATGGTTACTCAATTGCATATATTAAGCCTGATTGATGTTAATCCTTTTTATACTTAATAAATCTCCAAATCATTGCTATTTAAGATTTCATCATATAAGGAGTAGAAAATGTTTTCAACTTTCAAAAATGCTCAAGGGAGAAACAAATTCACATACACATAGAAAAAAACATGCATAATCATATTAAAATAGGAAGGGAATGTAAATGCATTAAATCTACAAATAAACCCCAAATTATTGATGATTCAGTAAGAAAGAAAAACTCCATTAACTTTTCAAAAGGAGGTCACATTGCACATATATTCAACTTGGAAAAAATTATTCCAATTATTGACGACCTAAAACTGAGGTGATGGAATTATTTCTGAGCTCCATGGTTTCAAAGCTATTTGGTCTGATTGGCATTGGCATGTGGGGAGTTTCACTGAGGTGCACACATTAAGCTCTCTTGCACTGAAATAGAGTAACCATTGATAAGGATGCTAAGATTTGTATAATTTTAAATGCAGATATTTATAGTTCTTAACTGAGGAAAAGGAAGCTAAAGAGAAGGGCTCAATTGCTAAAAATTAGTTCAGCCTATCATGTGACAGGTACTCTCTGGTATCTAGTTCTGAGTAAAATCAGATGCAGTTTCTGTCATGACTAAGTAGAGAGGAGAAACAAGTATAAATCAAATAATTGGCATATTGTGACATACATACACACACAAGATAAAATGACCACAAATACTACAAAAATTAGTTATATTTTTCTAATAACACATAATATGTATGATTCAGCCTGGTCAGAGAGATCAGATTAAGTTAATGCTTCAAGGAAGAACATTCCAAGCAGGAGAATGTAAGAGTTGAAGAAGGAAAAAAGAAATATGAAAAGCAGCTCAACAGTCGAAGACAGGTTTATTTTAGAGAATCAACCTGAGAGGGTCTTCTGGATGAGTTAGGTCAGGAGCGCTTACTCTTACAAACTAAGAGTATTTAAGGGTTCAGGGAGGGAGACCTTATCACAGGCTCAGAATGTTTCTGTGTCTCTTTGTCTTGCTTATCTGGGAGGAAGAGCTTTGTGTCTATTCCCACACATCTGCCTACAACTGCAGGCATTCCCAGTGAGTCTACTTTTAGCTTCCCTATCTTAGTGCACTTATAAAGAAAGGAATGTGCTTTTTAGGGCCCACTGTTTTACTGGGACCCATTATATGAGTGCGAAGTTTGGTGGTTACCCGAGAGACTTTCCCACCTCCCTCTGTGCCTGAGCTGTCTTATCTGTGTTTCACTGTCTGTTCTTTCTGGCTGCTTGTTAGAAGAGAAGTGATTTCCTTGAAATGCATGAGGTTAGAAAAAGAGCTGGAACTTAAAATGGTGGTGTTTGTCCAAGATGAAGGTGGTCCTGTTCTGTAAGGGAGAATAGTATATCCAAAGGTACTGGGACAAGAGAGAAAAAGACATATTCAATGGCTGGAGGAAGTCCAGTGTTGTTAGCATAGACAGAGAAGGCTCATGAAAAGCAAAAATGTGTGACTTCAGGTTTCTACATCAACATCTAAACAGCTCATAAGTCATCTCCCTCAGTCCATAGCAACTACAATCTCTAGGACAACAACTAAATTATTTTAAAAAGAAATACAGGCTAAGAGAGGAGAAAAATTGAATAATATAAAATACAAAATTAAAACCAAAGATGGCATAGAACTCCCATCTCCAATCATCTTATCAGCAAATAAAAAGTGGCATTTTAATTCTGATATGCCTGTTTTCTGTGAGAATAAGAAATATTTTATTTACTAATCCTCTTAAAATATCAATTGATTATAAAGGTCCAGCAGTGGAGGGGGTCAGAACAATTACAGAAGCTCTAATGGCTTGACCTAGGGTAATAGCAGTGGGAATTAGAAATATGAGCAGATTCTATTAGCATTATTTTATGTCTTAACAACTTTATTTTCTCCCACTTAAAAATGTAACAATACCATATTATATAACAGTCATACTGAATAGTTAAACATTTCCAAATATTTCTTGCTTCTCAAAACAGTTACATATTGTCATTAACATCACTCATGTCCTTAAAACAAACAAAGACCTTGAAATTTAAAATAGCTAAACAAACTAAAAAGGAATGGAAAAATTGGACTTCAGTGTAACCAGACCTAGATGAGCTACTATGAGTTTTTTAAAGGTATAATAACTAATTAGCAAAGACATATTCCTTCACATTATGCAATTTATACCAGATTAAGTTTTCACTTTGAAGATCTTTAAAACTTTATGACATAAGAGCATATGATAGATATTTGTATACCCGGGTGCACAGCAGCATTACTCACAATAGTTAAAAGATGGATGTGACCCAAGTCCAAAAGCAGATACACATGTAATGGAGTATTATTCCATTTTTAAAAGGATATTCTAAAACACACTACAACATGGAAGACCCTTGAAAATAGTAGGCAAGTGGAATAAGCCAGTCACAAAAAGACAAATATTGTGTGATTTGAGACCTTATATGATAACTAAGGAGATCAAATTTATACATACAGAAAGTATAATGGTTGTTGTTAGGGACTGGGAAAAAAGGAAAATGGAGATGTATTGCTTAATGGATGTACAGTTTCAGTCTAAGAAGGTGAAAAAGTTCTGGAAGGATGATGTTGATAATTGCACAATAATGTAAAAATGTGAATGTACTAAAGCCACTGAACTGTAAACTTAAAAACGGTTAAAGTTTATGTTACGTATATTTCACTACCATTAAAAAAATTAAAAATATAAAATACTTTTGGAACTGAATCTGTTGGTTGTACAAAAATGTGATTTACTTAATGCTAGTGAACTGTACACCTAAAAAGCTTAAAGTGGTAAATGTTATAATATTTATATATTACTACAGTAAAAAAGGTTCATGAGCATTAAACAGAAGAGAGAGAAAACAAAATAACACAAGATAAAAAAGGAAATATATGCAAGACAATTGCTTTTTATTTATCAGCAATGAACGATTGGAATTTAAAAATTAAATGATTAGTTACATTAGCACACAAATAATTAACAAAATATATATTTAACAAAATATGTACATAATATATATGTGGAAAACCACAGAACTCAAGAAAAGCAAACAAGGAGTATCTAAATAAATGGAAAGCTATTATATATTCATAATTAAGAAGGCTCAATATTGTCAGTATGTCACTTCTTACCAATTTAATCTATAATTTTAGTGCCATCTCAACCAAAATCCCAGAAAGTTAATTCATGTGTATTGAAAATATGATTCTAAAGTTTATATGGAGAGACAAAAGACCCAGAATAGCCAATGTAATAGTGAAGGAGAAGAACAAATCAGAGGACTGACACTGTCAGACTTCAAGATTTACTGCACATCTACAGTAATCAAGACAGGTGGTATTGGTGAAAAAACCAGACAAATAGATCAGTGGAATAGCAGAGAGAGTCCAGAAACAGGTTCACACAAATAAAATTAGCTTATCTTTGACAAAAAAGCAAAAGCAATTCCATGAAAAAAATACAGTTTTTTTAACAAATAGTGGTGGAACAACTGTACATCTACATTAAAAATAAATAAATATAGACAAAGAACTTATACCTTTCACAAAAATTAAGTTAAAAGAATCATGGACCTGAATGTAAAATGTAAAACTATAAAACTTCTAGAGGACAACAAAAGAGAAAATCTAGGTGACTTTGAATTTGGTGATGATTTTTTAGATAACACGCCAAAGGTAGGATCTATGAAAGAACAGTTGATAATTTGGGTTTCACTAAATTAAAATACTCTGCTCTGAAAAACACTGTTAAGTAAAAGCTTAAAAAATAAGGTAACTAAAAGATAAGCTACAGACTGGGATAAAATACTCTCAAAAGACACATCTGATAAAGAATTTATTCTGAACATACAAAGAATTCTTAAAACTCAACAATAAGAAAGCAACACATTTTAAAAATGTTCAAAAGAGCTGAACAGACATCTCACCAAAGAAGACAAAGAGGTGGCAGATAAGTACATGAAAACATGGACAACATTATATGTCCTTAGGGAACTGCAAATTAAAACAACATGATACCACATATACCTATTAAAATGGCTAAAATTCCAAAGACTTACAACATCAAGGGCCAACAGACTGCAGAGGAATTCTCATTCATTGCTGATGGAGGTGCAAGATGGTACAAAATCTTCCAGTTTGGAAGACAGTGTGGGAGTGCCCTACTGAGCAAAATATGGTCTTATCACAGAATCCCAGCAAGCATACTTCTTGGCATTTATTCAAGTTTAAGTTGAAAACTTATGCCCATTCAAAAACATGCACAGAAACATTTGTAAGAGCTTTATTCATAATTGTCCCAAATTGGAAGCAATCAGACGTACTTTAATATGCAAAGGGATAAACCACCTTTGGCATAGCCATACAATTAAATATTACTCAGTGATAGAAGAAAATTAGCTATCGAGTCACAAAAATACACAAAGAAAACTTAATGTATTACTAATTGAAAGAAGCCAATCTGAAAAAGCTACCTGTGATTCTAACCATATGCTCTTCTGGAAAAGGCAAAACTATAGAGACAGTAGACAGATTAGTGGTTGCCAGGATTTTGAGAGAAAAAGGAGAAGAAAAGGTGAGCACCAGAGATACAGGGCAGTGAAGCTGTTCTGTATAATACTGTAAGTGTGGATCATGGCATTACGCATTTGTCAAAAATTCATAGAACTGTGTAACCCAAACCATGAACCCCAACATAAGCTGTGAAATGCTGTTAATAATAATGTCTAATTATTGCTTCAATTGTAAAAATGTGCCACACTAATATAAGATGTTAATTACAGAGAAAACTATGTGATAGGATGGGTGGGACAAAAATTGTACATGGCAGCTCTCTGTACTTTCTGCCCAATTCCTCTGTGAACCTAAAACTGCTCTAAAAAATTAAAATCTATTAACGAAAAGCAACAAGACTAGAAAAATTAAGACTAGATCATGCCAAACATTTTAGACTGTAAGAAATTTTGTCTTACTCTTCAATGGAATAGTAAACGCATTGTCAGAGACATGGAGGACAGTATGATCCAATCTATGTTCCAGAGAAGTAATACTGCCTGCTCTGTGCAGAAAAGTTTGGCAGGTGTGTAGAGTGGAGGTGATGACAAATCACCAGTAAGATGATTGCAATATTCCACGTGTGAGGTAAGAGTTCATGAAACACAGAGATAGAGAAAAGTAGACAGACAGTGTGGCATTCCTCAAGGACCTAGAAATAGAAATTCCATTTGACCCAGCAATCCCATTACTAGGTATATATACAAAGGATTATAAATTGTTCTGTTATAAAGACACATGCACACGTATGTTCATTGTGGCACTGTTTGCAATAGCAAAGGCCTGAAACCAACCCAAATGCCCATCAATGATAGACTGGACAAGGAAAATGTTGCACATATACACCATGGAATACTATGCAGCCATAAAAAATGATGAGTTCATGTCCTTTGAAGGGCGATAGATAAATCTGGAAACCATCATTCTCAGCAAACTGACACAAGAACAGAAAATCAAACACTGCATGTTCTCATTCACAGGCGGCTGTTAAACAATGAGAACACATGGACACAGGGAGGGGAGCATCATACATTGGGGTCTGTTTGGGGGGCTAGGGGAAGGACAACAGGGAGTGGGGAGTTTGGGGAGGCATAACATGGGGAGAAATGTGAGATACAGGTGACGGGGGGATGCAGGCAGCAAACCACATTGCCAGGTATGTACCTATGCAAAAATCCTGCATAATCTGCACATATACCCAGAATCTAAAGTACAATAATTAAAAAAAAAAAAACTTAAAAAAAGAAAGAAATATATTTAAAAGGCAAAATAAAGAGAACTTGGTGATTTATCCTTTCATGGAGTGTGAGATGAACATAAGTAATGTAAAAATGGTGATGGTGTCTCCCAGGACATTTACTGAGATAAGGATGTATTAGTGTTCTAGGCCCCCTATAACACATTACCACAAACTGGGTGACTCAAACCAACAAATTTGTTTTCTTGAAGTTCTGGAGACCAGAAGTCAAAAGTCAAGGTATAGGCAGGACTCCCTCCAAAAACTCCATGGGAGAATTTTTCCATGCCTCTTCCAGCTTCTGGCGGTTCCAGACATTTTTGGTCCTGACAGCAGAATTCTAATTTCTGCCTCTGTCTTCATATGATCTTCTCAGTAAGACTGTATGTTCTCCCTGCTGTCTTTTATGAGGTTACTTTTGATTGGATTTACATCCCACCCAGATAATTCTAGATTACCCCATCTCAAAATTCTTAATTTGATTACATCTGCCAAGACCTTTATTCAAATTAGGTTATGTTTATAGGTTCTGGATGTTAGGATATAGACATGCCTTTTTGATTGCCACAACTTAAAACCCACCACATTATAAATGACCAAATTTTCATGAAAAATTTGGTGTTTAATTTAGAACCTATTAAGTTCATGTGCCTTTATGACTACTAAGAGAAGATGACAGGCAGGTAGTTGGTTTGGTGTGGTTAAAATTCAATGGACAAAGAGAAATCAAACATATAAATGCAACATCTACATAGTTTATCAACTTTTAAAAAAATGACCAAGTAAACAGAGTGCACACTTGTGTTTTTTTTCTATGTAATTTGTGAATCTTTGAAATAACTCAAGGTAATTCTTCAAGCAGATAGAAGAGCATGTAAGGTAAGCCATTCTAGTGTAAAATGCATGCTCATGATCATATCAAATCAAAAACACAGGGGTTCATTTAAGCATTTCAGTAAGATGTTTACTTTTTCCCTTTGAAATTAGGGTTGAAATGCTGCACTATAGTAGGAAGAGTTAGTTCTGAGACTATCAGGAGAGGATATGAAACTTCCAGAAATAGAGGTTGGCAATGTAACATCACTCAGAGCTAGAGATGAGAGCCAAGTTTTGCTTCATCACAGGAAGAGACAACAGTTTCATAGTGTGGCCACATTTATCCAAATGGTCTTCAAAATTATTTGAAAATTCACAAGTCAAAGTAGACCAAATAAAACACAATTCCCCCACTAATTCACCTGCTAATACAATGTTTTTGTTCAGCAATTTGGCAAACATTTACGTTTCCACTCTGCCTAATAAATACATGAGATAAAAGGGATTTCGTGTGATCTTTTTTTTTTAAATCTTTTATTTTTCTAAATAATTTCAACTTTTATTTTAGATTCGGGAGTACATGAGCAGGCTTGTTACCTGGGTATATTACATGACACTGAGGTTTGGGGTATGACTGATCCTGTCAAGCAGGTAGTAAACATAGTACCCAAAAGTTAGCTTTTCTATCCTTACCCCCTTCCCTCCCTAACCCCCGTTGTCTGTTGTTGCCATCTTTATGTCTGTGAGTTTGGGATGTTTAGCTCCCACTTGTAAGTAAGAACATGTGATGTTTGGTTTTCTGTTTCTGTGTTAATTCACTTAGGGTAATGGTCTCCAGTTGCATCCGTGTTGCTGCACAGGGTATGCTTTTTTTTTTTTTTTAATGGCTGAATAACATAAGCATTTCCTTTTCTCCACAGCCTCACCAGCATGTGTTGTTTTTAACTTCTTAACACAAGCCATTCTGACTGCTATGAGATGGTATCTTACTGTGGTTTGATTTGCATTTCTCTGATGATTAACAGTGATGAGCATTTTGTCACATGTGTGTTGGCCCCTTGTATGTCTTCTTTTGATAAACATCTGTTCATGTTTATGGCCCACTTTTTACCGGGCTGTTTTTCACTTATTGAATTTTTAAATTTCTTGCAGACAAGATAATAAATCTTTATTGGATCCATAATATGTGATTATTTTATCCCATTCTGTAGGTTGTCCGTTTACTGCATTGATAATTTCTTTTGCTGTGCAGAACCACGTTAGTTTAATTAGGTCCCACTTGTCAATTTTTGTTTCTGTTGTTTCTTATCCTATGTTTAGAGATATCAAAACTGTACTTGAAATCTGCATTTATCATGGCCACATACTATTTAACATTTCACCCAACAAGAATGGGAGTCTATATCTTCTTTATGTGAATCTGGGTGGGCTGTGTGACTGCTTTGACTTACAGAACTCAGTAGAAATGATGCAATGCCAGCATCTGGACCTATGTCTTAAGACAGTGACAATACCTACTTCCCGTCTTTTCAAATGCAGAGTCTTGGAACCCAGTTGCCATGCTGTGAGGAAGCCCAATAAGTGATATGAAGAGGCCCATGTGGAGAAAATATTCCCTAGTTGTCCAGCAGCATGAAATTGAATGCCATCTAAGTAAGCTATCTTGTAGATGGATTCTCCAGCCAAGGTGAGCTCCTGGGATTGATACTACATGAAGAGGAGAGGAATCATTTCTTCAAGTCATGTTCCAATTGAAGATTGAGAGCAAAATAAGTGGTTGTTGTTTAAGTCTGGCCAATGGTTTATAAGCGGAAAAGACACATCAATTCTAGGCCAGAGCAACTAATAGTTCTTGCAAGAGCTCTTCCCATCTCTCTATTCTGTTAAGAGGGTTTCAATGAGACTTTTGTTGAGGCCTAGCTGACTCTCTGTTCAGAGATTCCTGAGGCTTAGTCTTTTAATATACTATTACAATGGAGAATCTTGAGAATGTTGCAACTTAAAAATAGGTTTTCCAACTGACTTACAAAAGAATACAATTATTTTGGAGGACAGAAAGGATTTTATAGTCAATATGCATATTGGGATGGGGAGAAAACTAAATGTCTTTCTGTGAATGCTGCTAATTATTCTTGGACTATCAAACTGAGCTTAAAAACCTATCTAAATTACAGACGCAATTAAAAAACCAAAGTAACAAACAAAAATCATAAATCAGTGCTCTAATTTGATTTTTTTTAATAGGAGAGAAATTTTTCAAATATAAATGCATGCCTTGTATGTTTAAGTGAAACATTTTAAAGAGACCTTGCTATTATTTTTAAAACTTACTATGCAAATTGTAAAAAGTTACAAAGGCTGTCAGGCAGTGCTAAGTATGAACTAATTACCAAATATTTTTAAATTGGGTAGAATTGAGAAGACCCTGTACTTTCAAAATGTTACATGATTCCAGTAAAACTATTATGCTGTAGCAATAATTTGAATCTCCTCACCCCACCAAAAACAAAACAAAACAAAACAACAACCAAAAAAAAAACCAAGCAAAACCTCATTGATGACACCTTTTTTCTGGGGAATATTTATGGTACAAATAAACAATACAGATCCCTGATTATTTTCTTCTTGCATCTCTAGAACTCATTTCCATCTCAATAAAAGAAGGTACCTCCATTTACCCAGAGGTGCCTTTCCATAAAAATGTCTTAGAGTCCTCACTGATTCCTCTTCTTTTCTCACAGAGCATTTCCAGTTTGACACTTCGTCTTTAAAACACTATCATATCCTACCATATTTTCCACCCATGATTCCCATTCTGAGGCAATATCATGTCTCCTGTGGAAATTACAGCAGTCTCTGGCCTGGAGCACTAACTGGCCCTACAGAGTCCTCAGCACTCAAAAGCCAGAAGGAATCTTTCTCAGAATATAAATTAGTTAGTTCATGTCCCTTCCCTGGTCAGAACCTTCCAGTGGAAATGCAAACCCCTACCCTGGCTCATAAGGCCTTAAGTGAATGACACACACCCACCTCTCCAAATGTATCTTATTTCACTTCATTTTTGAACTCTTCCCTTTCAGCCTCATGGGCTCAAGCACATCCCAGAGTTCCCTATTCAGAAATACTCTTCTCCCTGTTAACCCCCTGGCTTACTTTGTCCAAAAGTCAGCTTAAATGCCGCATCTCAGGATTCTTGAACCATTGTATCTAAAACCACAGCACACTCTCTGTTCTTCCCCCTACATTATTTTTTCTTCAATTACCTCTCCCTTAACACAATGACTAAACCACTCTGTGTACTTACGTTTACACTGATAAGAATGTGGCTTTATTTTTCATTTTTATGAAAAGTGCTATACTGTAACTTCAGATTTTTTAAATTACAAACATTTTCTGAAGATGGCACCCGTAACAGTAGAAACATTCCTCATAACGTATCCATTATGTTTATGACACATTCTTTCTCTCTTAAGTTGTAACATTTCTCCATTGTTTATGTATCCAAAGGGAACAAAGAAGAAGAGATCTTTTGTCAGTGACCCAGTCTGATCATCACTGAGATACTCATTGACCAAATCTACATGCTCTTGAGGTAGGGCCACTCTGCATGTGGCATGCCCTTCCTCCATGCCAAATGCAGGAGCCTTTCGGAAGAGGAGGCATCGTGAATACTGATGGCAAAAGAACTATTTATTGGAGATATAAGAATACTTTTTAATGGAAATTTTCTTGAACACTTTCGTGTAAGAAGAGTGAAATTAATATGATCTGAAACAGTTCTTTAACTACTGGGCAGATCTAATCCTTAAAAGTTTTTTTCTATTGCCAAAAAATTATATTTTTATGACAATACATCAAACACTGGCAATTCTTACAATAATTGAGAAGAATTTAAATATACTTTAGATTCAACTAAAAGTTTTTAGACATGTATAATATTTAAGGCACCGAAATAGACATGTTAACATATTGTGATGATTAAATATGATTATATATGTCAATGTTTGTTATATTTTCCCACTCTGCAAGTAAGTGATAGAATCAGAATTTAAATTGAACTTTTCTAGCAATTCAAATCTGAGGCTTCTTGTTGCGTCAGTGATTTTCTACTTTCTCACTTTTTTCCATGCTATTTTTCTGTATCTACCAGTGATCCACTCAAAATTCTTGTTTTCTCTCTTTTCTTTAAATAGATAAAATAATGTTCCTTGTTTTTGTCTAGCTGAACTTTGTCTATCTGACCTATTTCCTTTTGCAAAATTCTGAAAGCATAGAGCCAGTATATGTTTTTGTTTTTTCTTTTGAGACGGAGTCTCACTCCGTCACCAGGTGCCAGGCTGAGTGCAGCGGCGTGACCTCGGCTCACTACAACCTCTGCCTCCCGGGTTCAAGCAATTCTCCTGCCTCGGCCTCCTGAGTAGCTGGGATTACAGATGTGCGTCACCATGCCCAGCTAATTTTTTTGTATTTTTAATAGAGACAGGGTTTCACCATATTGGCCAGGATGGTCTTGATCTCCTGACCTCGTGATCCACCCACCTCGGCCTCCCAAAGTGCTGGGATTACAGGCATGAGCCACCTGGCCCAGCCAAAGCTAGTATTTAAGTCCTTTCTGGTGTTATAGGCATTTGTACTTTTCAAATATTAGTTCTCTCCAGATTCTATCCTGATAAGATTTTGAGTAACTGCTCAGTGATGTTAGCTATGCCTTGATTTGTTGGTTCATCTAGTTGTCTGATATGTATCCATTGAGCATCCTTCAGTATTCACCCAGGCTAGGCACTAGGAAAATACAGGAATAAGTAAGCCATTGTCCCTGCTCTTAAAAACCTTAACATTTACTATGATTGATGAAACTAAATCCTAACTGAAGTGTGTACTGAATTTAAACTGTCAACTCTCTTTCTAAGGGACTATTTCCACTAATGGAAAATTGGGAAAATTATTAATAATACTATGAATCACAATATCTAACATTTTATTGGGTATTTTTTCTGTTTCAGTCACTGTTTGAAGACTTTATGGAAATTATTTCATTCATTTCTTACAATCATTTAATAGGTTGCTGTTCTTATTATCACTATTTTACAGATGAAGAAATGAGGGCATAAAGAGGTTAAATAATCTACTTTATGACCTGCAGAGTACACATGCTATTTGTGAAATGTACCAAACCCTTTGCCAAATAAATCAGAATATTAGGTAATGTTGACCTGTGCATTGCTATTTTTTAAAACCTTCCAGATGATACCAATGCACTATCAAAATTAAGATCCATAGCTCTTCTCAAATATCTTTCCCTCCTATCCTAAAGGATATGTGATTTCTAGTCCTTTAAACATGACCTTTCAGGTTTCTCTTGTGAAAAGAAAAAAAGTACCTCTTTCATTAAAGCTTTTATGTTCCAATGTCAAATATGGATAGAAGCAATGAGATCATAATTAGGAGAGCACACTTTTTTCCCTAAACCATGATGAGGTTGGTATTTGTCCTTGGACAAGCCTTTTATGCATTGGAAGAATTCAGTTGCCTCCTGCCTGTAAACTTTCTAGGTTTATAAGGACAGAGTTACTGACCTCATTCTTTTGGAATTGGGTGTATCAGTGAGCCCAGGGTAGATTATAATGTAATGATACAAAATCTCAGTGGATTAAAACAAAAATCAATAAAACATTTTCCTACCTATAAAAACTGTGTAGGATTTTTGGTAAGAGTGGTTGTGACAGTGAATTAAAATAACAATGAAATTGGTTGATATGACTTCACTGGACGTCAAAAATAACAGAAAAAAGCAATTACCAGAGTCCACCCTTCCTGCCTCTTTTGTTAAAGATCAGCTACTTATCACAGGAGGCAGGTTGTCATGGTAATAGAAGTAAAATGGGCATGCCACAGAAATAATGGAAAAGAGGTCATTTATAATTTTATCATTAATGTATTTCTGAGCCCGGTTTGGGATATTGCATCATCTGTTCACTCATGAAGGAAGGATGCTTTTCAACATCAATGAAGTCTCCCAAGGGACCAGCCTCTCTATCTTTTCTAAATTAATCCAGAATCTTGAAAGGCTACAACTATGGGCTGAGTACTGTGGCAGCAGAAGAACCGGGGATATCCAAGTTGCCTTAAAGAAGGAGTTAATGAGGCAGTTGAGAAAGAGTGTTGCAGGCAAAACAATGCAAACAACAACATGGTGTTCAAAAAAAGAGGAATCTCAGGAAGGAAGGACAGATTCTGGAAAACTGCAGTAATTTCATATGGCTGAATAGGCTAGACAATGTAAGACCTTATATACCATGTAAAAAAATTATTCTTTAGAAAGACAATTTTAAGTTGACTTGCTCAAAATTATACACCGAGATGAGAGAAGAATATTGATAGGACCGTTTGGCTCTCCTGATTCCTAGGGTGGAAGACATGTTTGTATGGGCATATAATACGTATTTAATAACCTTCTCACATGGGGAAACACATCTATATGAAACACCAATTCATTTCATCGTTTGACCCATCAGTGAATTGCAGTACACACTGTCCAAAGAGTAAACATCATACACTTAGATCCTTCATTTTGGCATGTATTAATCCCCTCTGAAGCTGAAAAATACGTGTAAATGAATTATTTCTCACATTTTTCTTTTCTCACTACAAATGCTATAACTTCTCCCCATTCCAGAGACATTGAGGCAACTACTGTCCCTTTTACTTGCTTCATTTCTGAGTCTTGACAACTTCACGGACATCACCAAAAACTGCCACGTTGTATTGTGAAAATTTATAAAGTGCAACTCTTTAAACATCAAAAACATATGTTTGGTGTTTTAAAACTCACAAGCAATGGCAAAGTAAAAATTCACCCAAAATCTAATATTAGCTAAATACTAACATTAGGTATCAGCAGCAAAGACCAGTCATTTCTAATGAGCTGCAAATCATATATGCATCCTGTCTGGAGGCATTTTCTCTCAGGTGACAGTCACCTAAACCAAGAGGTGACATTAGGTGTAGAATGAGAGGGTAAGCAACTAGGAAGCTGCTGACTTAAAGACCTTCCACTCTTCTGCCACATGAATCAATAATGAGTCGAACTGTACTCAGGAGTGGCAATGGATTTCTAAGAGTATAATATAAAAAGAACTTTTCAGAATCGTGAAGAGTGTTAGGGTGTCAGAGGTAGGGGTAAGATAGTGAAAAAGGAGATGTAACGAGCAGTCTGTTCCATTCTTATCTTCACCATCTTGTCTAGAGACTGTGCATTAAAGCAGGACCACAGAGAAAAAGGGGCCAGCTACAAATATTGCCATTTGACAGACATGTGCACAAAGCCCTCAAGGATGTATCTTCCTCTCTAACCGCAATGTTCAATGCCCTGTCCTCACTTAGGTATCTTATAATTTATGTGATCCAAAAAATGAATATGCAAACAGCAGTTTACTCTAATCAGATCAAAAGCAATAGTCACACAAAACAAACACATTTATGTTTAATATGAGAAATAAGATAAAATTACTGGTAAGTACAGTTACTAGGGTTCTCTAAAGAAATAAAAACACATGCAGATGCACATATACATGTATTATAAGAAGAGAATAGATAAAAAGGAAAAAGGTGAGAGAGAAAGAAACAGATTAGGTTTGTTATGAGAAATTGACTTACTATGTAACTATAGAGTCTGAGAAATCCAGTTTGCTGTCTGCAGACTGGAGACCCAGGAAAACTTGCACCAAGGCCAGTCAAGAAAGCCAATATTATAAATTCCAGTCTAAAGGCAGAAGATGAGATGACCCAGCTCAGGCAGTGAAGCAGAAAAAAAAGGCAAATTCTTTTTTCCTCTACTTTTGCTCTAGACAGACTCTCAATGGATGGGAGGATAGGTACCCACACTGGGGAGGGAGTTCCACTTTAGCAGTCTCCTGTGGGAACACCCTCATAGCTACCTCCAGAAACAATGTTTAATCAGGCACCCTGGCCCACTCAAGCTGACACAGAAAATAAACCAACACACATACTTTCTTAGTTACACACACCTTTATTTTCACTTTTGCCTCATCCCAAGATGGAAGCTTACGTATTCTCAACACAAGCTTTCTAATAGCTATGAACAGGTGCACCACACTCCTTGCCTAAATTCTATGCCTAGCTCTAGTGCTGTGTTGTCTAATTTTAGGATATTGGAAATGAAAAATCAAAGAGTTAATAATCTACTGCATGTCTCCTGCTTCACACCTCCAAGATGCTTCTCATTTTCTATAGTTGGAGATAAAGCCCATGGTCACCTATCAGCCAAGTGCTAATATAACAACTTGCAAAATTCACACTGACACCTTCCCACCACTGTTAGCCTCTCCCCTCACCCAGAAATGTCTTTAATTTTAGAGTCACCTATTCAGATATCATGGTACAGACAAATAAGACCCTTCTAATATGCTCAGACATTTAATCCCACTGTCCACTGTGTACTTGTATATACCTTTAAGAGATACAAACAGAACATTCATCCTTTCTCATTGACCATAAGATTGTTTTTTTTAATGTTTTAATGTTTTTTTTTCAATTTTTAAGCTTTGTTGAGGTGTAGCTGATCTACACAAAGTGCACATATTTAATGAATGCATTTTGATGAGTTTGGGTAGACGCATGTACCCATAATACCATCACCACAGTCAATGTACTAAACATCCATCTCCCCCAATTTTCCTGTATACTTTTGTGTTTTGTTTTCTGTTAAGAAAATTTAACATGAGATCTTTCCTCTTAACCTGTTCTAAGGGTACAATGTCATATTATTCACAATAGGTATTAACGCTGTGCAGCAGATTACTAGAAATTCATCATTTTGTATAATGAAATGTTAAAGACATTGTTTAATGACTTCCTATTTCTGTCTTGCTGGCAACCACCTTTCTATCATCTGCTTCTGAATTTGACTCTTTTATCTTCCTCATACCGATTCCCAAGGGTAGCCAATAAATGTGTTCATCTTTGTGTTTCCAGTCATGATCATGATTTGCATGTAATATAGTAGATCCCTCAAAAAAGCAGTGGCTGAATAAATAATGAGAAGACTGAGTAGCTTTGTGAAGTCTCTTAGCATCTTCATAAATTAAACGTAGGCAGAAGTTTCTCAGAATTCTCTATAATAGTCCAGAAAAGATGCATTGTTTAAGGTAAATATCGCCATGGCCAAATATGTTTCTTTTAAATTCTATTGAAATACTCTAATATTCTACCTTTTACCTCCTTTGTTAACATCAGACATTTCAACACATCATAATAAAACCTAAAATATGGCTTGTACCCAAGTCTGCATAAACTGACACCACAAAAGAAATATCCTATTTCTTGGTTGGGGGATGATTTATGAGCTCAGGCTCCAGAAACAAGCTGCCTGGGTTCAATCTCCAGCTTTACTTCCTAAAGACAGCCGCTCAGTGCATTAATTTCCTTATCTGCAAAGTAGCATCAACTCATAGGATGAAAGAAGCAACCGGTGCATAGGATTGCTGTAGGGATAAACTAAGGCACGGAAAACAGCACAGAGCTAGGAACATGGCTTTAGATATTATTAATAATCTGAGCATACCATAATGTGGGAGCAACATTCACATTGTATGGATTATTTTCCACATGAGATATATAAGAATGTACCAACAATCCTTTTGTAGCACGTCCTGTTTTTGCAGACCTATTTTCAATAACATGATGCTCCTTCAGACAGCTGCTGTCAGAATTAAGCCTTTCAGCTGCCCTGCTTCCTTCCTAATTTCTACTGGGTATACTACCTGATATGTTCTCCACCTGGCAGTTAGAGAATCAATAGCTCAACACCACCACCTGCACTGACTAATTTTCTGCATTAGTTCCCTGATGAAAGAAACAAACACAGAATTCAACCAAAACTAATTCTTAAAGAGATTATGGTAGGAATTGTCCCTGTGGGACACTGTCAGGGAGTGCTAAACAAAACTAGCCTCTCTAGGGAACAGAGTGATTTCTATTAACCAGCAATCGTCTCCAAATTTTGTTCTTTGTCGCCATGTGATTTAGAAAAAAGAAACAGAGGTTTGGGTGTCTGGATACCCACTTTCTTACCTTAAGACGTCCATGACTGAGCAGGAATAAGTATATGCAGACAGTGTTTAGAGTCCTAGCTTCCTGCTTTCCACCTAGGATGCGCTCAATTCATGGCTGCTGAATGACTGAATGAAGGCAAGTCTCTTAACACTTCGTGTATTAGTCTGTTCTCACGTTGCAGCAAAGATAATACCCAAGATTGGGTAATTTATCATAAAGGAAAGAGGTGTAATTAAGTCACAGTTTAGCTTAGTGGGGAGGCCTCAGGAAACACACAATCATGGCAAAAGGTGAAGCAAACACCTCCTTCTGCACAAGGTAGCAGGAAGGAGAAAGAACGAGTGCAAAGCGAAGGGGAAGCCCCTTATAAAGTCATCAGATCTCGTGAGAACTAACTCACTATCGAAAGAACAGGATGGAAGAAATCACCTCCATGGTTCAATTATCTCCACCTGGTCCCTCCCACGACATGTGGGGATAATGGGAACTACAATTCAACAGGTGATTTGGGTGGAGATGCCACCAAGCCATAACACTGAGGTTTTCTCATCTGAAAAGAGAAGTAGTAATACCTAATTTGATATGAGAAAATAAAAGTTTTGGAAATGTGGGTGATGCCAAAGCATTTTAATTTTCTCTTATCTCTCCAATCAGACTTTATTTTGCATATACTATTTTTACACACCTCTTATGAATTGAAAGGAGGTAGAGAACCCAGATGTCACAGAGTAAATTAAGCAAACTTCCTTCAGCCTTGTCTAGAGAGACCTTGTTTCAAAAAGTACCTTTGACTACAAATCTAATAATTCCTTCTAACTGGCGACAGATCTAATTATGCCAGTCCAAGTGTACTCACCACTTATAAACCAACCCCCAAAGTTTTTCCTTTCCATTCTTTTATTAAAATAGTTTATTTCTGTAAGAAAGACATGAATGGTATTCTAAAGGTAGTAGTTGACAAAGCAGTAGTTATTGTATTTTAGCAAAATAATGGTGGAAACATTGAAGACAGTAACGATAGTAACTAAATATTGAATAAGCTCTTATTTTGAGAGAGAGGCTGCAAACTTGCTATGGTCATCTGGGGTGCTTGTTCTTCCAGCATTGATTATCCCTTCTTCATCCTTTCTTGGTGAGGGTGGTCTAGGTTGCCACTCTTTTCCTTCAATTTGGCAAAAGGGAGGATACAAACCTGACTTGCCGGCATGCCTTCCTTTACATCACAGGGATAACTCGTTTGATGAAGCAAAGGAAACTTGCAACCGAGAAATAGAACTGATTTCTGCTTCCGTCCTTTGAATCCTGGAACCAGGTATACCTGAAGCCAACTAATCAGTGGCTTTTAAGCCATGTGAACCAATAAAGCTCCCTTTTGACTTAAGTGAGATTGAACTGAGTTTCTATCATTTATTACTTAGAGAGCAAAATACCTATCCCAATTTTTTTCAAACGAGAATGATCGCAGAAGTCGTGGCACTTTATCACTCTGCAAATTTAACGTTTCTACCAAATTCTCATAAAGATAACTTCCAGAAAGTCCTACAGAATTTGTATCTAAGTACATAATTCCAAACTCCTGAATACCATGCTATGGATTATTGGGCTGATAGACAAGGTTCTCAGGATTATCTTTGACCCTCCCAAAATATATGCACCAGCAGTAATCTGAAAATGTAAGCCTCCAGATCAGGAAGTCTATAAACAAAACTATTTTAAAATTCTGCCACAAAATACAATATGGAATATGCAATGCTCCCCAAATACAAGCCTTGCATTTAACACTGAAGTATGGTTGAATTATAAAGAACGTGACTGGGAATCAGAGCAATGGACTCTGACGTTGGTTCTAATAGCTGCACGTTTAAGCAAGTCACCGTACTTCTCCTATTCTCTGCTCTCTTGCTTACTAAATAGGAGTAAGGATAATGGCCACTTCACATAGGAGTAGAAAGATAGCAGCTATACCTTGCTGGAAAATGCCTGGCAACCACTCAGACATCGTATAAGAGGCTTTTAAAAAAAAAAGTGCAGCAATATATCTAGACTTGGCTGGCCATTGTACAAAGGAGGAAAGAAAACATTAAAAGGGTGAAGTGATTTGTCTAGGCTCATTGAAGTAGCCACGAAGCTGGCCAGAAGCTCCCTAGATTTTTCTCTCTATTGTGTTTTTGAACTTGCATCATCAGTCTACACATCATCTTTATTTCTAATCCCATTCTCTCAGCAACATCCCTGTTCTGTGAACTACCTGAACGTTGTTTACAATGCTATTTTTTAAGTCTCTACTCTAAGACGTTGTACTTTTGAATCTGAGATCAGGCCCAGAAATCTGAGTTTCTAACAACCAGACCTGGAATTTCTGATAAAGGGAGGCCTACCAAACTTGGAGCAGCATTCAGTCTAGCCTATATGTATGAAACGCAACAACAATAACAACAACAACAAAAATTAATAAAAAATCATTTTCCCTTGGTTTATAATTATCCTTTTCTGTAAAGTGTTTAGTTTAAAACTGAGAGGTTCTGGCCACATGCACTACAAAGGCTCCAAGAAAGATAATAATGTAAAAATTATTTGGAGAAAATCTTTCTATCCATTGTACATTATGAGCAAAAATTCCATTTCAAAATTGCCTATGCTTTGGGAAACTGTGAAGTAGTATCAGCATACTCTTCATGTGACTAATGTTAGAGTCAAGAGAAGGTAAACTGAAAAATATATATCATTTGCCTGACTAATGCTGTAATTGAAAACCACCAATTCCTGCAGAGCATTTTGTATCCTCCCTTAGCTAGGCACGTGGACTATAAATTAATATGCTACAAGGCAACAAGCTTCATGAATGAATGAGTGCCTATGTTGTTTAAGGAAAAACAGCTTCAAGCATTGTTTATAAATATTCATATTTTCTTTCAAATAGTGAATGCTACTTCTTTATTGAATTTTTAGGAAACAAAGCAATTTTTTAACCTACAACTTAAGGGAAACTAACATTGGGTTTATTCAGAATTGAAGGGGACCTGTGTCAAAACGTTTTAGCAGGATTTTCTTCACTTTATTTCCAAGTATTTTCGGAAGACTGGAATGAAGCATGAGCAGAGTACTTGTTGCTGTCCTCCTTCTACCTTTCTAGTTTTCTACTTGTAAGCGTTATGGTTTAAATTCGACTTGTAAAGCAGAAAGGAGCCATAAAGGTAATGTATCCTGACATCTTGGCTTTATCTGTAAAGACAAGGAGGGAGGGTCATGTCAATTTAGCAATAGAGCTGTAGACACCAAATCAATTACCTTAGTCAGATTAAATCCAAAACTTCCTTCCTCCTGAGCCAATTTTTCCTATTTCCTGAACAGATCTTCCCAAAGGAGGAGAGAAGAGAGGTGAATAGCTGTTTTCCTGAGGCCAATAACTTGCCTTGACTATGTGATCCTTTGCTTTCATTTGGCACTCTTAGCTGAGTAGGTTCACGCTATTTGTTTTATGTTTTTTGTTTTTTTTTAATTGCATTTTAGGTTTTGGGGTACATGTGATGAACATGCAAGATTGTTGCATAGGTACACACTTGGCAGTGTGGTTTGCTGCCTTCCGTCCCCTCACCTGTATCTGTCATTTCTCCCCATGCTATCTCTTCCCACCTCCCCACCCCCCCGCCCCTCCCCCATTTCCCCCCAACGGACCCCAGTGTGTAGTGCTCCCCTCCCTGTGTCCATGTGTTCTCATTGTTCAACATCCACCTATGAGTGAGAATATACGGTGTTTGATTTTCTGCTCTTGTGTCAGTTTGCTGAGAATGATGGTTTCCAGGTTCATCCATGTCCCTACAAAGGGCGTGAACTCATCGTTTTTGATGGCTGCGTAATATTCCATGGTGTATAGGTTCACGCTATTTGTATTAGTCTGTTCTCATGCTGCTATGAAGAAATACCTGAGACTAAGTAATTTATAAAGGAAAGAGGTTTAATAGACTCACATCCACATGGTGGGGAAGGCCTCGGGAAACTTACAATCATGGTGGAAGGCACCTCGTCACAGGGTGGCAAGAGAGACAGTAAGTGGCAGCAGGGGAAATGCCAGACTTTATAAAATCAGCAGATCTCACGAGAACTCACCCACTGTCATGAGAACAGTATGGAAGAAACTATACCCATGATTCAATTACCTCCCACCTGGTTCCTTCCACAACATGTGAAGATTATAGGGATTATAATTCAAGATGAGACTTGGGGTCACAGCCAAACCATATCACTATGCTATCCTGTGGCAGTGCTACTATTATTGTCTATAGACAAAAGTATCATGTGGTGAATTTCATTAGGTTTCTACTAAATAAAATACTGCTTTACACTTGCATAAAGTTGAAAAGCATGTTTCTCTTTTGTAAGGTAATCAACTGCAACTAGATTGTGGGGAGATCCCTCAACTTACATGACCAAAGCTCAGAGAGGTTAAGTGCCTTGGCTAGGCTCCTGGCTCGTGATGCACGTAGATTTATGACTACTGGTATCTGCTCGTGTACTGAATTGCCATTGAGAAGCCCATTTCACATGGCCAACCACCATCCAGGACATGAGTCCTTTCTATAGAGGTACAGATGATAATGCATCTTGAATCAGTTTGTTTCTCTAGATTACTCAAGGACTTTGAAAAGTGACAAATGCATTGATCTGATGAAAACATTCCCCAATATGTAATCAGAGACAATATTGGCTTTTGTAGCAAGGCCTTGACAGTTACAGTCAAGCTGAGCAGGACAAACAACGTGTGATTGGCTTGCTTTACAGTTTCTATGTTCTCATTTTGGTCTAAGAAGCAGGTAGACCAAAATCATCCTCATATAAACCAGTCACACCTATCTGAATTCAGTATCTCTGGGCTATTTGACCTGTAGTCAAACAATCATAATCTGTATCTTAGCCAACCATAAGACTGGGAAATCTCAGGCTTTAGCATCATAACAGGGGATTTTCTTTGAAGATTTATTACTCCTATTCTTCAGGTCCTTGCGAGAATTACCGACCCTGTCGTTCTAACAGTGCACAGAGACCACAGATTGAAAAGAAAGTATCCCTTTGTTTTCTTCTGTCTAGAATCACTAGTCATTAAAAGGAAAAACTCAATCTTTTCCCAACCTCATAATAGTGATCAGAGGTTAAAATATAGTCTTTAAAATGAAGAGTAACATTGGGTCCAGATTTATAGACAGTGTTGGCTGACAGGAGGAAAACACTCCCCCACACACACACCATTCTCCTTTGGATCAAGCCGCAGTTATAGAGCTAAAATAGTTTAACATGAAACTGAAGTAAAAGTAGAACTTTCAAGGAAAATCAACAGGAGTGAGGGAAGTGGAGAAACAGATGGCAAAAGAATAGAGTGATAAAATTGGACACTGATATGGACAAAATCGTAACTGTTCTAACTTCTCTGGAATCTGTCCTGCCAAATGGGAATGATATTACTTTCCAGATCATCAGGCTAGATTTAATGCATATCTGCTTAGCTGTTACATTAAGACAAAGACATATTGGCTGCATTGACTTTTTGTAATATTGATTAGCCCTCCCTTTCTAAAATCTAAGTGCTTAGACAACTAGTAACAAAGTCTCTTAGGAGGCATTATGGAAGGCATTGATTAATATTTGCTGCCATGTAGTCAATGCTGATTATTTATCATGGTCGCCTTCTAAATCAGAACTCAAGCAGATACACATACTCCAGTGAGCCTTCTGGGTATTAGTTAATGGGTAAAAGTACTTTGCTCAAGCACAGGGTTTCTAAGTAAAAACAAGTTACTTTCCTTTTAGTAAGATCAGGCTTCTGTTTTTACCCATCGGCCAGTTCTGCTATTTGTTAAGCACCGTCTAATAATATTTTCTCTTGTGCATGATTTCAGATCAAATAGTAGTGTGTGGCCTGAATTTAAGATGGAATAAATATACCCGGGTACAAAGCCAAGCACCGCTGTTTATTAACTGGGTGATCTTACATAAGTTCTTAAACCTCTCTGAGGATCAGTTTCTTAAATGAGTGAAATTTGGTAGTCACTACCTTCTAAGGATCCTGAGCAGATAAACTGGAACGCCTCAATAAATGTTAACATTATGTTATGTTTTTGGTCATTATTTTAAGGTCAACAACATTCTGCTTCCACAGAGCTTGTAGTAGAAATGGAAAATAAAGTTTCAGCACATGGAATGGCCTCACCAAAACTGAAAATTAATACCCCTTTAACCAGGGGTTTTTAGCTTTGTCTGCACATTGGAGACATCTAGGGAGCTTTTAAAAGTTCTCATGTTTAGTATGTCTACCAAGCCAAAGAACTGAAATTCCTCTGGGGTTGAGATTTAGATATCAATATTTTTTTTTTTTTTTTTTTTTTGAGACGGAGTTTCGCTCTTGTTACCCAGGCTGGAGTGCAATGGCGCGATCTCGGCTCACCGCAACCTCCGTCTCCTGGGTTCAGGCAATTCTCCTGCCTCAGCCTCCTGAGTAGCTGGGATTACAGGCAAGCGCCACCATGCCCAGCTAATTTTTTGTATTTTTAGTAGAGACGGGGTTTCACCATGTTGACCAGGATGGTCTCGATCTCTTGACCTCGTGATCCACCCGCCTCGGCCTCCCAAAGTGCTGGGATTACAGGCTTGAGCCACCGCGCCCAGCCCTAGATATCAATATTTTTAAATGCTCCCCTGGAAATAATTCCAATTGACAGTAAGGCCAAGGATTACTGTTTTAAAAACATTGGAGATCGTGTAGCCCAGACCAGAGGCACACCCTATGGGAAGCTTTTATCCATGCCTTTTTGCACGTCCCTTTCTATGGATTGATTTCTCTAAAAGAGTTGGAGTCTGTGGAAATCTTCACAAAGTGCAATGATCTTTCAAAAATTTGCAATAGCATTTTTTTCTCATTAAAATCGTTCAAGAGAAAACAGTTCTATTAGAATAAAATAATTTATGAATTATGCCATTTTATTATTAAATTAGTAACAAAATTGGGAAAGTTTAAACCCAAACTTCGCATGTGAGTGTTTTGATTAAAAGCTTCTTTTGGGCTCATCACCCCAATTATTACTGTGTTTATTTTTATAGTATAAAGCCAAGCAAATTTTGATTTTCAAAGTGTTCCTTGGCAATGGTAACAGTTTTTTTTCTCTTGTTTGTTTGTTTGTTTGTTTTTGAAAACATTTGTAATCACAAATATTCTTTAATTAACTGAATTGGATACCTGAAAGGGTATCAGTATTGGGGGATTGTTTCAAATGTGTCTACTAAAAACACCTAACATTCATATGCCATATTATAAATATAATTTATACAAAATGTACTAAAATTTAAAATCAGTGCTTAAATTATTCAAAATATAATTTGTCAGGGACTGACAAGAGAATTCCTGATATGTAGTTAATGTTCTCAGGTCTTACATAACATTTAAGAAAATGTAATGCCCATGAACTATGTAATTTTTTGTGAGTGGATGTGCAATTTTAAAGTAAGTGGATATGTAAAACCCTTAGATTAAAAAGAAAGAAAAAAATATGGCCTTACAACTTTTCCTACCAATGTATACATTTTAAAAATAAATAAAAACCCAAATATATGCATTAGAATGGAAGAAGCCGTTTCATTCAGAAGTCTGTACAGACTTGCTTGAGTTAAAGCATTGGTAGTTAGCTGGGAATGGTGGCAAGTGACTGTAGTTCCAGCTTCTCAGGAGGCTGAAACAGGAAGATTACTTGAATCAGGGAGTTTGAGGCTGCAGTGAGTTATGATAGCACCACTGCATCCCAGCCTGGGTGGCAAAGCAAGACCCCATCTCTTAGAAAAAAAATATTAAAGCATTGGTAATTTCCAGGGTTTTAAGTTTTTATATGATTATTACATATGTTGGTTCATTACTTAAAAATTCAATTTAATGAAATGCTTTGATAACCTCAGAAGTATTTAATTAGAACTTCAATCAGAGACATTCATGGTGAAAATTACTACTGATATTGCCAGCTTACACCAAGCAACATTGACAAGCTGTGGGCTATGTATGTCATGGTTCTCATTTACATGGTTCTCAAACACCCTTTCTGGAAAGTACAAAATTTATTCCTGAGATGTCAGTATTAAGCTGTACAAGACTAATACCCTGCAACAGGCCATCCCCAAAAGAAACCTATTTTATTTCCAGCAAAACAGGAACACTTCTGGAGGCCAACAGATGAACTCACTGGCTCGGATTGCATTCTGCCCCACCTCTGGGTTTCCTTTCATCAGAGCCAAACTGGCTTCACTGAAGTTGCCTATTTTTATTCCCAACTGCTCTTCCCCACCCACAAACTCTTTTCTTCCCAAATCGTTCAAGTTTACCCCTCTTCTGACTTCTTTTTTTCTGAGATAGCAAGTTTTGTTTCCCACGGTCATGCTATCCTCAGGTTTACTTAAGATTAAAACCTGGTTTTGTTTGAGATTCAGATTCTCTCTTATTAGAGAGAGAAACAAACAACATGTTAACTCCTTTTCTCCAAACTCATCTTTTGAAGGGATAGCTTTTAAAGCTAAAAAAAAATAATAAAAGAAAGAAAGAAATGTATACTCTTATAAAATGTATAAAGACCATTGCTATTAGGTTTGACATATAAAACTAATCATATACTTTCACAGTCCCTGTGTAAAAAAGACTGATAACTAGCAACAATAACTCAGCTCCTCGCTCCAGCAAATACAGTTCTGAAAGATAAGGCTTTCAACTAAGTAAAATAGCATTATTTTCAAGACTGACAACTTCCTCAATAATCACTTCAGGAGACTCACCTTGCTATGCCCACAACTCCAATGCTATTATGTCATAAACTCAGTCCCATTTCATGCAGTTCTTCACCTTGCAACATCAGCTTGAAATTACTCATGACAGATCCTAAAACACTGTTAACCCTGAATCCTCTTTTCTAAGACTCGACAGATACTCTATCAGTGTGGCCTTCTCTTTTATGCAATAGGCTTAAGACACTAAGTTTTGCTTGATCAACAGGTTTTTTTAATGGTCTTTGGAGAATAGGAATGAGTTACCAGACAACACTTTAAGAACAGAAAAAAATAATAATAAAGTATAAAAAGTGGTAAAGGGCATGAGCACGCAATTTATAAAAGAAGCCTATAAAGTCATAGAATACGCATAAAGGAGGGAGAGTATTTTTAAATAATGCAAAAACAAAAGATGAAATACACAGATGAAATACACAGATGAAATCTTTCAAACTTAGTCTCTTTTGATGGGCAGGATTTCCACAATCTCAATGACACAATATAAATTGTTGAGGTCAACAAGGTCTCAACAATTATAGAAAATTAAAATATCTAATGGGGTCAGTAGGAGAGTCTTGCCAGTCAAAGAGACGCCAAAACAAGGAGCTAAAGAGCAGATCATGAAGGGTCTGGAGTATTGTGAAGACACAACATAAAGCAGTCTTATATTTGTGCTTCCTTTCTCAGGCTGCTGTTTAACTCTAAAGGATTCTCTGTCCTGTTTGCCCAAGTGGGCTAGGTGGTCCATCAGGACAGGGAAGACAGGGATTTTACTGTGAAATGTGGCATCCACAGTTCTAAGCTAGTGCTCTAGACACAGGGATTTGAAAGCACAGATTGAAAAAAATAAACAGAGCACTTATCCTTTAGTGTCTGATATTTGTGTAAGAAATTCATAGCAGCTTGGTGAGGGAGGGAGGCAAGGCAAGTCTTCTTCCTTAAAAAATGAACAAACTATGCTTTTAAGAAAACAGAGAAGTAGTTTTGAACCACCTGCAATGTGGTCCTGTGTGTGCATGTGTACTCATTCTTGTTTATGCCCATATGTACATGTATGTAAATGTATACACACACACACTTTTGTTACTGCTACAAGCCTATAAGGAAGGGTCTGTTATTATCTTTTCAAAAACAAAGAATCTGATGCTTAATTCGTTACTTTCCAATCTCAGTTGGTGGGGCTGACACTGGAACTCAGCATCTCTGACTCCTAGTCTGGCATTCACTTCATTATACCACGTTCCTTCCTTTCTCTTGTCATTTTCCACAGCTATTTTCTAAGACTGCTTTTCTTTCCCTTCCTGCAAAGCAGAAGCAGCTCCAATTGTTGAGCCAATCTCCCCTGACATGTTCTGGGCAGATACTGCCAATTATGCTGACTTATTTATGGTTTCAAAAGGAAGCAACCTTTCCACTGGGTACAGACTTAAGACTGAGGAATACTTGGACTCAGACTCCAGTCTCCAAAGACAGGTGTGTGTAATGTTCAGCCTGTAATTAAAACTTGGGATGTGTATGTGCTTTTCCTAGCAAGCTTAAACAAGGCTCTGTGACTCTAGTTCAAGCTTCTGTCAACAGCCAAAAATATATAATATTAATGTTTTGAGAAGACACCCAACTATCACATATATTCAGTTTCTCATAAAGCTGGAAAAAATTTACTTTCGCTAGCATTTTGCAACATATTTGAAAAGTAGGCCTTTTTTAGAAGAGGTATAGGCATTATTTTAATAAGAATTTCTAATCACAGCAGCATCAAACACCCTGATTATGGAAAATGTCTGAGTTTAATCAGTGAATCATATGGACTCCACTGCCTCCTGCCTTATCTCACTTTTTTCCTGACTTATCTCACCTTTTATTACGTATTAACTCTTTTATCTATACCTTAAATTTTTCCTCATGACTGAATAATCCTTCACATATAGTAGTGTCCCACATATTTAAGTGATATGTTTGCAAAGCACAATGTGATAAACTATCTATTTCCTTTTCTAATTGACCTCTGAACATTTCTCTATGTCAGTAACCTTAGCATCTGATACATAATAGGACAAATATAGGTCACTTAATTAATTTTAAAAGGTCAATTGAGAAACGATATTTTGAACCAGAATCTTAAAATATTTTCCAATGTATTTAAAAGAACTATACCAACCCATCAACCTAACGTTAATAGTTATTTTGAGATACGTACTGAATATAGTCATAAATAAATCAGTGTAATTTTAGGCAAAAGCTATGAATTGGAATGGAGAGAGAAAGCAGGAAACCTGATTTTCCTATATTTTTAAAACCCACTGTGAGCTTTAATACACACAACAGCAAAATTCTTTCTATATTCAAAGCTCTGTCTAGTCATTCAAAACAGATTATAAAATAGGGCCAAGTTACTAGATTTTTCTGGTCCTCTCTAACATTGACAACAAAAATACATAAATAATTGAGATAAAAGATATAGGGCTGGAAGCAGCAGGTCAGCTTCCTTATATTCTTTGCTGGGGTAATGCAATCTTTGACCATATCTCCACTGAACGATTATTGACAAGAAGAAAGATTTCTTTTGTTCCAACATCGTACTGGGAACTGAGTTAAGACCCACAAATACTTCATCTCTGCTGCTGGGTCCGCATTCTGATAGGCAATGAGAAATAAAGAGGCAGAGCTACCCCAGACAATCTTGCTCGCATATCAGCTTAACATTCCTTTTTATTTCCAATGAACACTCAAGTTATTAAAAGAGCAATTCTACTTCTCAACCTACGTATTTGCCTCAATACATTTATACTGAAATAGTCATTGTATATCTGCAACATGTCAGTTACTGGAATCGTCATTCTATGTCTGCAATGTGTCAGTTACAGTTTTAGGCACTATTGTCACCGTGAAGAACAAGACAAATTTCGTTCTTATTTTCATGAAGGCAAATGAACATTTCACCATGGCTAGCCCTGGGCTAGGATTATAAAGACCTAACAGTCAATTAGCTATTCCCAGGCTACTTTTCTATGCATTGAGTAATTTTAGAAAGGCAGAAATTAGTTCTAAGAGCAAATAATTATCAGTGGCTGCCTTTAAAGGAACGTCTTACAAAAAGTAGATTAGAGGTTACCAGGAGGTTTGGGGAAAGAAGAATAGGGATTTTTTGTTTGGGGTGATGAAAATTCTTGGAAATAAACAGTGGTGATTAATGTACTAAATGAATGAATTAATTAATTAATTAAATAAAAGAACATCTTAGTCTGATAATCAAGGCTCATGGGCACTTATTCACAGAAGACATCAAAGTCCAAGAGTACTTCGAATCCGAGGACAAAGAAAAAACTAGTCATCTGTCAAGTTTTCTTAATTAAATTTACAAGTCCAAGAGCAGAATAGCAAGAATTTACTTATTTGTTTATTTGGAGGCATTTTCTGCAAATGGTACACATGAACACAAATATGCACATGTATATATCAAGATGCGCTGAATTGCAGGGAAATTTACTGTTCTCACATGAGGATGCTCCCTGGGTGCCATATCTAGACACTCGTTAACATACTAACATATCATTACAGCCTTTTAGAAGCTGTGTCTTTCAGAACCATTCAGGATCATGCCTGCATTGTGACCCACACAGAAAAACTGGTAATCACATACTACTCGGAGTTGCAAAACAGAGGTGTGAAGTATGAGGGGCTTGTGTGTGTGTGTGTGTGTGTGTGTGAAAGAAAAATCGAGTGAAAGTGTGAGAGAAGGGATAAGATCTATTTTGTGTAAGCCTGCCATCTTCACACTAATTACAGAGAAAAGAAAACTTTAAATCGTGATATGAGTTGAGAAATATTAAGTCCATAATTTTTCATTTAAAAGGGAAACCATGGTAAGCTTCCTGTGAATTTTCTATGTAAAATGGCAAGCTGAACTCAGAAGACAGGGTATTCACAGTCCTATTTAGTTTCAGGATTTACTTCCATTTCCATGGCAATTCTGCCACATAAAACTGCATTACTCCTGGTAAGAGGCCTTTCATTTGTCATGTAAACCTGTAACTCAAATGCTGCCTTCAACTTCTGGGTCCAGTCCTAAATGCACAGAAAACTGGCTAATATATTTATTTTAAATCAATAGTGTCGCTACATTTTAATAATAATGGCATTCTTATTTGGCATTTTATTTGTTACATCAATTCTAAAGTCCTGTTTTATTAGCTAGCATGGGCCTTCTGAGCACAGCTGCACTGGTGCTGCAGAAGTCAATAAAAGTAATAAATTAAAAGTACCAGTCAGTCATTTTTCCTTTCTCAGCTCAACAAACCCCTATGCAGCCCTGACAGCACTGAAAAACCCATGCTAACGTCCTCCACTTATGTCGCTGTTAAAAATAATTATAGAATGAGACTCTATTAGCCTGGAGTGTGATTCAAGAGCCATTTGAACCTCCACTGCCATAAAAGAATATTACCATCAGGTTATTAATTTTCCCCTGGGTACTTCCTCCAGTTAATGCTCACACTTGACCATTCCATTCTGAGCCCCTGTCAGAGGGCCATCTGATCGCTTTTGTGAGTGACATAAGTCAGAATCATGGTTTAAAGCAAAAGGGAGTTTGGGGTCTATATATTCCAATCTCTTTCTTTTAAAAATGAGAGTAGAAACCTCGGGAGCTTAAGTGATTTATGTAAGGTCAAGCAGAAGTGAAGCTGAGAGGAGGAACAGAGATTTTGCTCAGATCTGGGCAGTTCTAGAGAATCTGCAAGCAAACTGTTATACTCTTAAGAATTAATATTGCTAGCATTCCTCAGAGATTGTTTCTAAAGATCATCAGTAAGCTTTGAAGTTGTAAATACATTGTTTTAATCAGTACAATTGAACTGTGCATTAGCAGTTGTTTGAATATTACTCAAACATAAGTTTAATTTTATAGAATAATTGTACATATTAAATCCTAAAATAGACTAATTACATTTATTAAATCCTAAGAGATGTTGAGTTTCCTGTTGAAAAGCTAACACTTCTGGCAATGTTTTATGTGACTAAATATTTGGATTGTATTGGTGGTGAGTGCCTATAGTGTGAGTACATTTATTGGGTTACCTCTAGGGATCTCTGAAACTATAAGCAAGACGACCTGTTTAGCTGCCTAATATGGAATCTAGAATTTCCCAATGAAATGGGAGACAACCCTCATCAAAGCATGATAGCCATCTTAAACAGATCCATAAACCTGGTATGAGTGACTTCATCTGATGATAAATTATTTCCCTTATCTCCTCCTAAGTCAATTGATGGTCAACTCAGTGTCCTTTGGAAGCCAGCTGATGCCTGAACTCTTTGTTCAAGGGGCATGTCATCTAAGAATACCCTAGCCCCCGTTCCAGGTTTTTTATATTACCCTGGCCCTCTGTTCCACTTTTCCTCTGACCTGAAGCTACTTTGGGTATCCAGGGACTGTAGATGGTCCCAAGCATTTGTTTGTTATAATCAACACCATTTTAAATGGTATCATTTGGTGTGGGAGGGAAATGCTTTTTTAGACTTAGACTAAAGCAGAAGTCTATAAAATCTCCTGGTACTTCTTTAAAGTCGTGACATACTTAATATATCAGTATTTATAGCTCCCAACCAACCAACCAACCAATATTTATTGGGCACTTACTATGTTTCAGGTGATACTCTAGTCGTCATATGTAATATTGAATCAGAGAGAGAGAGAGAGAGAGAGAGAGAGAGAGAGAGAGAGAGATCAGCCCTTTATAATGCTCTCTTTGCAGCAGACCCAGAGAGCTTTCTGTGATACCACATTGCCAGAATCTGTTGAGAAATACGTAGACTATTATTTCCTTTACTGACAGTTTATATAGCAGAGATAGAAAGTTTCCACACTGTGGCAAGACACCTGAATTTGATCAAGAAATGATTATTAGAAGGCAGTTCTTCATAGGTGCTCAGTTCTTTAGCTGTTATATAATGCATAACTATCAGTGGTCATATCGCTGGAATTGCCAAATTTGAGTACCAACCTAATGGCATATGTATACTAGGACCAGGATTTGGGGAAATCCCAGGGAAAGTTTTAATGTATTCAAAGTCATAAAAATGAAGTCTTTCAATAGTTAGATGTGCTCAGACTTACATATAGACAAAATGGAACTTTTCAATTTGTGATTTTTTTCTTGAGTGTTTATGGTGAGCTGTTTCTAACTAGGAAAAAATTTGGAGATCAACTGTTCTCATCCTCTGCCAACCTCCCTACAACATATGACTAAAGATCACCAGATGGTCATGCAGTTTCTACTTGAATACCTTGAGTGATGCGTCACTCACTAACCACAGAATAATTGTTGGCTTATAAGCATGACAGGTTTATGTTCACATTAAATGATTCTTTACCTTATAGTTTCTGCAGATAAGGCCATACAGAAGAAATATAACCTTTTTCTCTTGACATATTGTTACATTTAAAAAGGCAACTATAGTTATTGTACCTTCTCTGACTAGTCTCTACTCCAGGCTAACAAGCCCTAGTGATCTCTGCTCCTACATGGAAAAGGAATATATTTACATGACAAAAACTGTCATGTGGCACAAGACCTGCTTCACATTTTCTCCTCTTAAATTTTGCTTTTTAATTGAGGTATTAATTTGCCTAATTAGATATGAACTATAATATATTACCAGGGAGGATTAGCACCCTAGCCCTTGCTTTTACCAACAGATATTACCCTTCACATGGTAACTTGTATATACACATTAGTACAAACCAGCTCAACCCTTTATGAGTTTACAGCCTTAGTATAAAAGCCTTCCATCCATCTACTCATCCATCCTTCATCCATTACTTCATTTGATATGTATTGAGCATCTACTATTGTGATTAACACTAAGAAGGCATTTAGGATTCAGTAGCAAACAAGACAGATAAGGTTCTTTTCTAGTAGAATTTACATTTTTATAACATGAAATGATCAAATTACTAGAGTCCTGTAAAGGTTTGGCTTATCATTATTACAGAGCAAGAAACATTTTTTTTTAATTTAATTTAATTTAATTTAATTTAATTTTATTGCATTTTAGGTTTCGGGGTACATGTGATGAACATGCAAGATTGTTGCATAGGTACACACATGGCAGTGTGGTTGCTGCCTTCCATCCCCTCACCTGTATCTGTCATTTCTCCCCATGCTATCTCTTCCCACTTCCCCACCCCCCGCCCCTCCCCCATTTCCCCCCAACGGACCCCAGTGTGTAGTGCTCCCCTCCCTGTGTCCTTGTGTTCTCATTGTTCAGCACCCGCCTATGAGTGAGAATATAAGGTGTTTGATTTTCTGCTCTTGTGTCAGTTTGCTGAGAATGATGGTTTCCAGGTTCATCCATGTCCCTACAAAGGACGTGAACTCATCCTTTTTGATGGCTGCGTAATATTCCATGGTGTATATGTACCACATTTTCCCTATCCAGTCTATCATCGTTGGGCATTTGGGTTGGTTCCAGGTCTTTGCTATTGTAAACAGTGCTGCAATGAACATTCGTGTGCACGTGTCCTTGTAGTAGAATGATTTATAATCCTTTGGATATATACCCAGTAATGGGATTGCTGGGTCAAATGGGATTTCTATTTTTAGGTCCTTGAGGAATCGCCACACTGTCTTCCACAATGGTTGAACTAATTTACATTCCCACCAACAGTGTAGAAGTGTTCCTATTTCTCCACATCCTCTCCAGCATCTGTTGTTTCCCGATTTTTTAATGATTGCCATTCTAACTGGTGTGAGATGGTATCTCAATGTGGTTTTGCTTTGCATTTCTAAGAAACATTTTAATGGAAATGAATTAGAAAAGGAAATCTGTCTCCTAAATGCGAAGGATTTGTGTGAAGAATGGGAGATTCTAAGTAGAGACGGGGCAGCCTGCTAGACAATTTAGTCTGATATTGTTTATTAAGTGTCTACAGCACACAGAATAACTGGTCAGGCAATAGTTCAGAATAGACTAAGATATCAGAGTAATTCCCTAATGAGACGGACAGAACAATGCCACCTTATTTTATATGCAACTTTAGAGTTTGCAAAATTATATAACAATAATAATGCATAAATAGATCATATTTAGTTAACTGGAAATATTTCTACACATCTTGTTAAAGAAGTCATTCAACCCATCATCTCATTTAATTTCTATATCAACTATGTGCCTTAACAAGAGAGAGAATTGCTAACAATGCTCTAGAGGTTAGGAAAATAGATCTCTCAAGAAAGTTAAGAAACATTGTCCACACTGCAAGTGGATGGGACCTGGAAATTAAATCAGGCCTTTCTTCTAACTCATTAGTTTGTGTGTGTGTGTGTGTGTGTGTGTGTGTGTGTTTTAATATCAATGAATATCTATTTAAATCAAACGAGGCTAACTATTGTCTCAGAAATCTGAATCTTGACCAATGAACTACTTACAGTCTATACTATCCAAGGATGAATTTGGAACCTTAGAAAATAGTCAAACATTATTGAGTGCTGTTTGGATCTCATAGAAATTATCCTTGGCAAGCGTATACTCTTCTATATGACAACAATGTTGAAAGGTACCCATACTACATTATGATCTGAGAGTTTTATAAATGAGGGTTTCTCTGCAGTTAGGCATGTTTCACAATAATAAGGATAAAGTACTAGAATGTCTTCATGATCTCTTAGATGTTTTCAACTTCAGTCTTCCTAGTGGGATAGCAGTGCTTTTTAATGACATTTATCTTGTGCAATTAGACATCTCAAATGTCAGCTGTTTTCCTCAGAAAAATTGAAAATATGCAAACAAATACATGATGCCAAAAGCAATTCTTTCTTGTGCTTAATTCCACAAAAATATTCAGCATTTGCTGATGATAATAGCTCAGCAGGTGTTGAAAAATTCCTAAATGTTGAGTTAGTTACATTTTTAAATATTTGTATTTTTCATTTCAGAGGGCTTAAGCACAACTTAAACATTACAAAAGCACTCAATGTTTACTTCTTGAATTAACAACTTAATAGTGTATCATTTGTCCATTCTACTAAAAATTAATTTAAGAAAAGAGTTATTCATGAAAAATATCCAAGGAAAAGTCAACATCAACAAATACATATTTGTTTATTAGAGAAAAAGCACATTTATTTGCTAAAATAAAGAATAGAACATGTTACTTAAAAGTCTACCAACCACAAAAAGTCCAGGACCAGATGGGTCCACAGCTGAATTCTACCAGAGGTACAAAGAGGAGCTGGTACCATTTATTCTGAAACTATTCCAAACAATACAAAAAGAGAGAATCCTCCCTAACTCATTTTATGAGACCAACATCATCCTGATACTAAAACCTGACAGAAACACAACTAAAAAAGAAAATATTAGGCCAATATCCGTGATGAACATTGATTTGAAAATCTTTAATAAAATACTGGCAAACCATATCCAACAGCATATCAAAAAGGTTATCCGTCATGATCAAGTCAGCTTCATCCATGGGATGCAAGGCTGGTTTAACATACACAAACCTGTAAATGTAATCCATCACATAAACAGAACCAAAGACAAAAATCATATGATTATCTCAGTAGATGCAGGGAAGGTCTTCAACAAAATTCAACAGCCCTTTATGCTAAAAACTCTCAATAAACTAGGTATTGATGGGATGTATTGCAAAATCATAAAAGCTATTTAAGACAAACCCACAGCCAATATCATACTGAATGGGCAAGAACTGGACACATTCCCTTTGAAAACTAGCACAGGACAAGGAAGTTCTCTCTCACCACACTATTAGAAGTTCTGGCTGGATAAATCAAGCAAGAAAAATAAATAAAGAGTATTCAGTGAGGTAAACAGGAAATCAAATTGTCTCTATTTGCAGATGACATGATTATATATTTATAAGACCCCATCATCTCAGCCCAAATTCTCCTTAAGCTAATAAGCAACTTTAGCAAAGTCTCAGGATACAAAATCAATGTGCAAAAATCACAAGCATTCTTATACAGCAACAACAGAAAAACAGAGAGGCAAACCATGAGTGAACTCCCATTCACAATTGCTACAAAGAGAATAAAATACCTAGGAATAAAACTAACAAGGAATGGGAAGGACCTCTTCAAGGAGAACTACAAACCACTGCTCAAGAAAATAAGAGAGGACACAAACAGATGGAAAAATATTCCATACTCAGGTTAGAAAGAATCAATATCATGAAAATGGCCATATTGCCCAAAGTAATTTATAGATTCAATGCTATCCCCATCAAGCTACCAGTGACCTTCTTCACAGAACTGGAAAAAACCACCTTAAACTTCATATGGAACCAAAAAAGGACCTGCATAGCCAAGAAAAAAAAAAAAAAAAGCTGAAGGCATCATGTTACTTGACTTCAAACTATACTATAAGGCTACAGTAATCAAAACAGCATGGTATTGGTACCAAAATAGACATATAGACCAATCACACAGAACATAGGCCTTGGAAGCAACACTACACATCTACAACCATCTGACCTTTGACAAACCTGACAAAAACATGCAATGGGGAAAGGATTTTGTATTTAATAAATGATGTTGGGAAAACTGGCTAGCCATATGCAGAAAGCTGGAACTGGATCCATTCCTTACACCTTATATAAAAATTTACTCCAGATGGATTAAAGATTTAAACCTAAGACCTAATACCATAAAAACCCTAGAAGAAAACCTAGACAATACCATTCAGGACAAAGGCATAGGCAAGGACTTCATGAATAAAATACAAAAAGCAATGAAAACAAAAGCCAAAATTGACAAATGGGACCTAATTAAACTTAAGAGCTTCCACATGGCAAAAGAAATTTTCTTTAGAGTGAACCAGCAACCAACGAAATGGGAAAAAAAATTTGCAATCTTCCTATCTGACAAAGGGCTAATAACCGGAATCTATAAATAACTAAAGCAGATTTACAAGAACACAAACAAACAACCCCATCAAAAAGTGGGTGAAGGATATGAACAGAGACTTTTCAAAAGAAGATATTTATGCAGCCAACAAACATATGGAAAGAAACTCATCATCACTGGTCATTAAAAAATGCAAATCAAAACCACATTGAGATACTATCTCACACCAGTTAGAATGGTGATCATTAAAAAATCTGGAGACAGATGCTAGAGAGGATATGGAGAAACAGGAACCCTTTTACACTGTTGATGGGAGTGCAAATTCGTTCAACCACTGTGGAAGACTGTGTGGTGATTCCTCAAAGATCTAGACATAGAAATACCATTTGACGTAGCAATGCCATTACTGGGTATATAGCAAAAGAATTAAAAATCACTCTATCATAAAGACATATGCACATGCATGTTCATTGTTGCACTGTTTACAATAGCAAAGACTTGGGACCAAACCAAATGCCCATCAGTGATAGACTGGATAAAGAAAATGTGGCACTTATATCATGGAAGATTATGCAGCCATAAAAAATGATAAGTTCATGTCCTTTGCAGGGACATGGATGAATCTGGAAACCATCATTCTCAGCAAACTGACAGAAGAACAGAGAACCAAACACCACATGTTCTCACTCAAAAGTAGGTGTTGAACAATGAGAACATCACACATCAGGGCCTGGCAGAAGTCCCAGGGGAGGGATGACAGTGGGTGGGGGGATTGGGAAGGGATAATATTAGAAGAAATACCCAATGTAGATGATGGGGGGATGGATGCAGCAAAGCACCATGGCATGTGTCTACCAATGTAACAATTCTGCACGATCTGCACATGTACTACAGAATTTAAAGTATAATTTAAAAAGAAATAAAAAATTTAAAAAAATTAAAAGTCATCTTGGAATTCCATTCAATGATTAAATTGCAAAAGGCCTGAAGTAAAAAGGACAACTCATCAGCAGAATGTTAAAAATACATCGGTGGGAGGCATTACAGCTGCCACTGAAAAACACTCCTCAATCCAATTCTACAAACATTTCTAAAGCAATTACTTTGTGCCCAGCACTGTGCTTAAAGTTGAGAATACAGGATCTCTGCTTACAAATTGTTCCCCAACCACATAAAACAAATCCTACCATGATAATAAAACAAATTATCATAGTTATGAAGAACACATTTAATCTGACCAGTTTGAGACTTCATAAAAAAGATGACAGTTGAACCAAATGGTGAGAGACAAAATGGAAAGCAAAATTCCCAACAGAAGAAATAATGGAAACAAAGGCTTGGAGGCAGGGGAATATATGGTACTTTTACAGAGCAGTCTACTGTCTGATACAGTTAGAAACAAGGGGAATATGGAGACTGGGATGGCAGAAAGGGAGTCTGGAGCTGTAGGCTGGAGCTACATTATATGGGATGTAAATATTAGACTTGGGATATATGCAATTACTTCAGAATTGTTCAAATAATTTTACACAGGAAATAAAATATCCTATTACAAAAGCAAGGTTGAAAAATAGTATCCATCTTTTAGAGGCCACATACTCAATATGACTGAAGAAGCATTCTTATTATTTGAGGGGATTGGAAGTAAAAAGAGAATTGGAAGGTTTTAAAACCTGTGGTAGGGATGTTGATGGGATTCATGGTTGGGAGCTGTGGAGACAGACACAAGATGGGCCAGATATAAAACTGTTATGTTACACATAGAAGTGTACGTATTCAGGAAATAAATTCTAAATAGGGTACATATCAACATATCAAAAAAACTGCTGACTTTCCTCTAGACCCCAGAAGGCACACAGAAGATTTATGGTATAAGACGCCCCCAGTTGCTGGAATATAATTTATCTTCTAAACATAACAATTTCTTCATCAGTAAAAGGGGTTAATAAAGACACTGTGTCACAGGTTGTTAGGAGAACTGAAGAGAATAATGTGTGTAGGGAGTATGGTGAGGGCTCCATCAATTCATGTCTTAAAATATTGCTATTATTCATTTTTCCTTGGGCCTTTTTATACTTTTATGTGTTTCTGAAGCTGCACTGAATTAATTTGTATAATGTTTTTGTTTTATTGCTAAATAAGCTCTATAACATTTGCAGATTGTACCACACTTTATGTTATGCACATATTTAAGTAATAGTGGGGAAAAGTAACACTCAGAATATTTAATATCTTTTCCACTGAAAAGAACCTATGTCTATCACTTGGCCATAAACTCTAGGAAGGTACTGATACATGTTAGTCATTTTTGTATCCCCAGTGCGTTATAGACTTCCTAGTACATAATAAATTTTTATGAAAAGAGAAAAAGAAAAAAAAAGAAGATGGAAAAGAGAAAGAAACTCATAGTACATCTCAAAGTATTAAAATGCATTCTATCCTCATTTTTCACGGTAATGCAGAAACAAAAAAAGAGGAGTCTAAGCTGAAACTGTACAAAAAGGAATCTTAATAAATAAAAAGCAGAAATTACAATTGTTCTGTAAACTATAAACATGTTTGTCAAAACAACAACCTCTCATACTAGCATTTATAAATATATAAAGAAATAAAAATAGCAAAACTAATATTTATGCATGACATTATAATTAAAACAAAAGATAAGAATTAAAGTGTTCTATTTGTTTGTAAATAAAACTTATCAAGACAGGACCTCCCCTCCTGGAAAAATGAAATAGATATTTTTTATTCCTATTTTCCCACTAAGTGTTACAAACATTTCTGTAAATTATACATAAAACAAACATGAAGAAACTCTCTGAGGTAGAGAAAGGAAGACAGACCAATTAGGGACCTTGCTACCCAAAGAATATGGTGGTGACTTCCCTGAGTTTTCACGTTGTCTCATATATCCCAGATATATCCCAGACTGGGAGATGGAGAAACCAGAAACCTGGAAACACCAATGGGCATAGACAAAAAAAAAAAAAAAAAAAAAAAAAAAAAAAAAATCAGCAAGAAAAGCTGCTCTCTCTAGACAAAGGATCAAAAAAAGGGCACAACCTAGTAAGAAAGAAGGTTTTAGACAGTAATGGTACTACTCTAACTCTATGGCTCAGAAAAAAATGAGACCTTCCCCATTACTCATCAAAGGCCAAGTGTAGCTTAGACTTCCAGACTGGATGGCCCATACCAAGGGACCCTAATTCCCCGACTAAGGATGAGTCAGAGAAGGCCAAATAGGAGGCTGGGACTTTCATCTGACCCAGCAGTAACAATGTTTTCCTTCTGCTTACTGCTAGGGTGATATCAGAGGAGGGCTGATGGAGAATCAGAACTTTAACCACCTCCTAGTAATAAAGAGAAGCCCACCTTCTTTAGGTGTCAATGGTGATTGAGTTGTCACTCATCTGTGGGAAGTTGGACTTCACAAGGCAGTAGCAAAACAGCAGACCTCTTTATCCTGATGGAGGAGTGACAAAATCAAGATAAACCAAAAGTTTAAGTAAGATCCAGCAACTCTCAATGAAATACCCAAATGACAAAGTTTGCATCAAACTTGTACCACATCAAAAACAAGGAATATCTGAAATTTAATGAAAAAGGCAATTAACAGATGCTAATACCAAGATCACAGAGATGTTAGAATTATCTGAAAAGAATTTTAAAGCAGCCATGATAAAATGTTTCCATGACAAACTATAAGAATGTTTGAAACAAATGAAAATATAATCTCCCTCTCAAAATACAGAATATCAGTAAAACAATGGAAGATATAAAGGAGAACCATGTGAACATTTTAGGATTGGAAAACACAATACCAACATAAAAAAGTTAATGGATAACGGCCAATGGCAAAATGAAGGGGACAAAACAAAGAAAATCAGTAAACAAATTCCAAAATTCGGCACAACACATAAGTGAGATTCAGAAAATTCATAATCCCACACATAATTAACCCAGGTTATCCATACCCAGATTTATCATAGTCAAACTTCTGAAAAGTAAAGATAATAAAACAAATATTGAAAGCTACAACAAATAAATGATACCTTACTTCTGGAGAAAAATGATTTAAACAGCAGAGAGTTTCTCATCTAAAATCTTGGAGGTCAGATGAAGTAGCACATTTTTCAAAAACTGAGTAAAAACAACTATCAACCCAGATTCCTACACCCAGAGAACATATCCTTCATAAATGAAGAGGATATCAAGACATTTTTAGATGAAAAAAAAATCAATATACTTTATCAACAGCAGACTTACCCTAAAATACTGGCTAAAGGAAATTCTCTAAACAGAAAGAAAGAAATTTGTTTTTTTTTTTTTTTTTTTTTTTTTTTTAAAGAGAACTTTGAACATCAGATAAGAAGAAAGAATACAACAAACAAAAAAATGTGGATAAATAGATATTCCTTGTCTTCTTGTATCTTTTAAATTAGATCCGAACATGGAAAGCAAACGTTGTAGTATCGTCTAACGTGGTTCTACTGTATGTTAAGAAAATATTTGTAAAGGGACATAACGAGCGGTATGGTTTTAACTCTTCACTTGAGCAGGTTAAGTGACTAAACACAGTATACTGCAATAAGTTACATCTATATTTAGAGCAAGCACTAAAAAAGCTTCACACAAAGAGACACTCAAAAACACTGTAGATGTGTCATTCTAGAATTATAAAAACAAGTTCAAATAACTCAGCAGAAGACAGAAAAAAATTAAATATACAGAAAAAAAACAGAGAGAACAATCAGAAAACAATAAATACAATGAAAGACAATTCTCAACACATTAAAGAGAAAAGCAAAGACTATGAACAAAATTACAGACATAAATTTAGCAACTTAAGTGAAATAGACCCATTCTTTAAAAAACAGACTGTCCATGGGGATAGGGGAGGGATAGCATTAGGAGAAATACCTAATGTAGATGCCGAGATGATGGATGCAGCAAACCACCATCACGGCATGTATATACCTATACAACAAACCTGCACAATGTGCACATGTACCTCAGAACTTTAAGTATAATAAATAAATTTTAAAAAACAGACTATCATAACTCTCCTAGTATAAAATAGATCATTTTAATGGCCATAAGAACTATTAATGAAATATTTAATTTAAATTCCCCAAAACTGAAACATCTAGACCAAAATGATTTCATTGAAGAAATCTACCAAATGTTAAAAGAATAATTAACATCAATTATACACCATCTCCAAAAAATAAGAGAGGAGGAACATGTTTCAATTTGTTTTATTCATTTAGCATAACTAATACCAAAACCAGGCAAAGATACTACCCAAAACAAACAAACAAAACACAAAAACTACAGACCAGTATCCCTCATAAATATAGAAGCAAACATCATTAACAAAATATTAGCAAATAAAATTTAGCAATATATAAAAATAATTATATGCATACCAAATTAAAGTTTATTACTGGTATGAAAGTCTGGTTCAATAATAATAATAATAATAAAATAAATGTAACCCATTATATTCACAGGCTAAAGAAAAACCACATGATTATATTAACTACAAAAAAAAAGCATTTGACAAAATACAACCCTATGATTGAAACAGAAAAACAGCAACAGAGTCAATCATCCTCAACTTGATAAACAACTTAATGTACAAACGTCTATATCTAATATGATACTTAATGATGAAAGACTGAATGGTTTTCTCCCAAGACTGGGAGCAATGCAAACATGTCTGCTTTCATAATTCTCATTCAACATAGTGCTGGATATTCTAGCTGGTGCAATAAATCGAGAACTGGTGGTGGGGGGGGGACAGGAGAGGGAAGGCGTGCAGATCAGAAAGAAAGAAAGCGAACTGTCCCTATTTAAAGATGATATTATTGTTGACATAGAAGTTCCCAGATAATCTAAAATCCACATACCAGAAGCAATAAGCAAGTTCAGAAAGGTTGCAATACACAATTTAAACATATAGAAATCAATTGTATTTCTATACACTAGAATGAACATGTTGACTCATATATCCATGAATTAAAATACAGTACCATTTACAATTGCTGAAAAAAGTAAACAGATATAAATCTAACAAAACATGTATAGGTTTGTATATTGAAACATATGCAGGTTTCATCAGTATACAAAATGCTCATGAAAGAAATAAAATAAACCTAAATAAATAGAGAGACATACTATATTCACGAGTTGGAAAAGTCAACATAGAAAAGAGAATGCAGAGAAACTGGGTCATCAAATATTGCTGGTGAGAATGTAAAATGATACAGACAGTTTGAAGACAGTTTGGTAGTTTCTTACAGCTGTAGGTTTAATTTGTTAAGAAAGTAACAAGGCCTACAAGCAGGGAAGGTCTTCCTACAGCTCTCCCCTGCTTGTAGGCCTCATTCCTCCCCTGGAATTGACTATAGCTCTTCTTAAAGACCTGTAGTCAGGACCAGTCTCCTAAAACTCAAGCCTGGTCAGGAACTTATCCCTTAGAAGTGATGACTTATGTTCATACAAAACCAATATACAAATGTTTATAGCAGCCTTATTCATAATAGTACCAAACTAAAAACAACCCAGATGATCTTCAGTGCATGAATGGTTAGACAAACTGTGGTATATTTAAACCACGGAATACTATTTTCTAGTATAAAAGAACACACTATCAATACACACAACAACCTGGATGACTTTCCAGAGAATTATAAAGAAATCTAATTCAAACGTTTACAAACTATGGCGCCAAAACATTCTTAAAATGAAAAATTATAGAAATGAAAAACAAATTGGTAGATGCCACAGCTTAGACAGGGTGGGGTAGGAGGAAAGGAGGTATGACTGTGGCAAAGCAGTATGTGGAATCTCTGTGCTGATGGAAGTGTTTTGTATTTTGACTGTATCAATATCATTATACTGGTTGTGATTTTGTAATACAGTTTTGAAAGTTGTTGCCCTTGAGGGAAATTGAGTAAATGATACAGGCATATTTCTATGTTATTTCATACAACTAAATGTGAATCTACAATTATATAAAATAAAAGTTGAATGAAAACTCAGTAGTCTAGAGCAGTTTGAACAGTCTTTGCTGTCTTGCCTTCTTATTGTGTAACTTGAGAAGGAGTTACACAACGGAGGGATGGAGTGACCATTGTTTTCTATGTCTTGGAGAACCGTCATATTCCCTTCTATGTTTGAATCAACTTCCAAAATTTTATCCCTTGTGTTTTCAATGTCACGAAATATCTCTAAGAGTTTTCTTTTTAATGTAAGGTGTTTTGTTGTTGTTGTTGTTTTGGCCATTATTACTTCCTCTGAGATATCTTTATCTTTTTCATTCTGACATCCTTTCTCATTTGTGTCAGTGCCATACCTCTATGAATTCCTCTGCCGGCATATCCAGAGTGTCTTGAATGTTAGCAGTGCCAACATTCCTACTGTGAGCTGTTTCTTCCATATCTCCATTTATATTCCAGTCAAATTTCACTTCGCACATGATTGGTTTTCATATCTTTACTGTACTTTCATTTTTTTTTTTTTTTTTGGCCAATTCAAGTCCCTCTTCCCATTATCCATTTTCATAAAATGTCCCATGAGTTTATCACTGATAAAAGGAAGCAACCCCGCTACACACTTTACTGACTGCACGTGAAACAAACAACAGATAAGCATTGTTCAATCATCCACAGAAGTTGAAAGTGATGTGATTGGCCACTCATTATGATGCACATCTTTTCCTTCTGTAGTAATTTGTGGACTGTAGAGCTAGCAGCAAAGTGTGTGCTTTATGCATTTATTCATGGTTCCTATGCCATGGCAGCTGAAATGTCAACTGTGTTGTTGGAGGACTAGAATCATTTAACTAAACTGTGGTAGCTGAAATTCTTGCATATGACTCTTGCTAAATAGGGACTGCCTGTAAGTTTCTTATGAAACTGCTAAACCTATCTCCACAGAAGGCTGCATCAGAGGACAGATGTCTGGAGCCTGCAGAGGAGGTGTGTAAAAGTAATGAATCCACTAAAACCAAATGAAACACACAACTAGGAATCATCTCCTGGCCTCCTACTTGACTTTTCTCATCCTGCAGTCTTGGTTTCAGTCTCTGTCTTCATGCACTACCTAGGCCTAATTCCCTTGAGAAACTTCTGATTGCTAGGTATCATCGGGAAAGCTGGACTGCACCCTGATGCCCTGGGGTCAGGGCCTCTTCCCTGCTTGTAGGCCTCATTCCTCACCTGGAGTTGACTACAGCTCTTCTTAAAGGCCTGCACTCAGGCCCAGTCTCCTAAAACCCAAGTCTGGTCAGTTACAGTTCTGGACTTTAAAAGAGAGTGGTGGAGACAAAACCATACAATAAAGCCCAGGAGCCCCGACTGAGACGCTCTGAAGGTAGATCATCCTTCCAGCAAGCTTAACAGATAGCTTTCTGCTTACCACCTTCTTATTGACACTTATGATGAAAGGCACAAGGAGTAAATAGGAAAAAACTTTGCACAGACAATAGTTTACAAAGTTAAAATATTGAGATGAAAGCTGAAAGCTAATAAAAGAAAAAATAAATCACCATTTGTGATTTTTGGAAAACATTCTTTCTGTGGAGGCCTGTAACACTTCACAAGCATAACAGACTAGAAGTTAAGACCCATCTCCTTGTTCAGACGCTGCCATTCAATACCCAGAGAAATTAGATCATGATAGGTCTTTTTTCATATTCTAGTTTTTTTATTGGACTTTAAGAATAATAATCTCTGATCACTTCCAAAGCAGTGTCAATTTAAAATATGTATATTATGCCATACATCTCTGTACAAGTACATCAGACCAGAAAACAAGGTTTATGCTAATAACATGCACACTCTGAATATGCATCCATATTATCCAGACACTCATGATATTAAATATGAAATATGTCAGCTCTTCTAAATGTGAGTAAAGGAAAGGTGATGGTTTTTGCATACATCACAGGCTCACACAAATTAGAGATTTGGTGACTCCGAGGGCATGAGTGTGTGAACAATGTGGCACATCATATTTTCTGTTTAGCTTGAAGGAGAAAAAAGATAACTCTACTGTCATTTCAATCAGTAATAGTAAACATATGTAAATTAGCTAACATGTATAAAGAATTTAACAGGAAACCTTGCACCTAGTGAACACTGGTGGTATGTATCATTGATGATAGTTTCTTGGCTTTTGGAAGTGATTCTTTTCACTTTGTTCACTACTGCCTCTGAACATGTGACACTCCTTTCCTCTCTCCCCTTGTTGGACCATTTTGATACATTAGAAACTAATCATACCATAATTCAACATCTTCTGTTATTTTCAGCATTCGATCATTTCTACGGCATAGACATTCAATGTTAATGTATCACACCAGCTGATTGATGATGGAAATGATGGTAAAGAAGGAATCCTTGGAAAACTTTCAAGTAATTGATGCTTCTGCAGGGAGGGAATGAAAATAGAAAGCAGCTAATATTTCAAACTCTTGGAAGTGGAAATCACATACAATTATGCCAATCATATAATGAATAAAGTATGCAAATGACCTAGGGATGAATGAAAATACTGTAATATTCTTCCAGTAATTTACAGAGCTGATGGCCTCCTCTGCATTATTCTAACAAGCCTCAATGTACAGGATATAAAATGCAATTTAGTTTGAGAGGAGCATTGGTGGTGGAGTATCATATTATATATGTGTGTGTGTGTGTGTGTGTGTGTGTGTGTGTGTGTGTGTGTTTGTGTATGTGTATGATATCATATATATGCATATATGCATATATATATGCTATCCATGAGTGTACTTTTATAATGCCTTCAAAAGACATTTAATTGTGACACAGCACTCAAAATGGCAGGGGTTATACTCTCAAGTTTTGTCTAAATGACTGGTACAACTAATCAAGGATTTCCATTTGTAATGGGTATAATAAATTCTAGATGGCCTCAGCTGATGCTAAGGACTTATTAGCAAGTCACAGTGCACCATTAGCTTCAGGTCTGGTATTTACTTTATATGTCAAAATGCTTGAGATATACATCAAGAATCAGAGTTGTTGAACACTTTCCCTAAGACCATTCAACAAGTGATTTCACATCAGATTTGAAGTTTCTGAATTAACTCTACCTTGTGTACACTTAATCTATACACAATATCACTTTACATAAACCTGAATGCTCAGCCCAAATAAATAATGAGCACTGAAGATTTGACTTTATCACAAATAAATTATTGTTTAATAATAAAAACAATTTTAAATTGAAATTTAAAAGCTACATAGAGACAAGGACTCTATCTCTGTAGTGTTTAAATTCTCAAGTCATCAACCTTGGCTATAATTATATTATATTATGTTTTAATAATTGACAATTGAAGACTGCTTTTATGATAAGACATACCTCTTACATCCTCCAGGTTTGAAATCATTATTTTTATATCTAACTCCTATAACATTCTCTTTATATTCTCTTAACTCCTATAACATTCCCTTTATATTCTCTTAATGGCATTTATATTATGTATACCTTAAATTATGATGATTCATGTTCAGATATTATCTCTCCCTCCAGACCTTACACTGCTTAATGTTCCTTAATATACAACTTTATATCCCTCTTAGAGCCAATTTCAAGCAATCCTAATAGTAGGATGGTCAAGAGAGAATGAATAAATAAAAATTTGTTCTGTGCATGCGTCCCAGAAATTAAAATAAAATTAAAAAAAATATTTTATTTTGTGTTTTTTTAAGATTGTGCTTTAATTATAATTTACCAAGCAATAACTCTCACAAAATTTTATCTAAGGGTTTAACCTGAATAACAAAGTTCTTCAGCAAATGGAAAGATAACAAAAAAAAAACTACATCCTAGGACTTTGTTTTCAGAGAAATAATTTTTCAAATATATTTTGAGGTTAAGGATACTAATTTATCAATGTTCCATGTCTGTCTTAAACTAACTCAAGACACTGTACAAATCACTCCCCACACTGTACATAAAAACAGGATAATCTACAGGGTGGGCATTATAATCTCCATTTTACACAGAAAGTAATTAAGGCTAAAGAAACAATTGAATTGTACAGCTAGGAACCCAGTAAAATAGCTAAGCTTATAGTTAGACCCAAGTGTGTGAGATGGCAAAACTAGTGTTCATTCTTCTATGTTATACTGACTATTCATACAACGAGTTTAAATTGTTCCTTTCTGACATTTTTATTTGTATAGAACTATCTCTTTTTCCTGTAAGAGTGAGTCATATAATTTTTAAACAAATGAAATTGTATGCTTTGGGTTCAAAATTCTGAGGAAGTAAATCCCTGTGGACAGGTGTCCTCTTCTTAAGCTAATCTTGAGTGGGAGTGTTTAGAAACAGAGAAAATACTACTGTAGCAGCTTTTAAATGCTAACTCGATATGGTTAATTTCTTTGAAGCCTGTGGTGGAGAATAAACAAAGTGGACAATTAGATTTTGGAACCTAACAGTTGGCCTGAGTCCTTATATTGTAGGAGGTTTTATTTCTCCAATAAACCCAATTCTCTCTCTGGTAAATTCATTCCCTAAGCTAGATGGTTGGGCCCTAATATTTTCACAGCTGCAGTAACTCAACTTATATAAGCTAATGGCAAAATTGGATAAGCCATATGAAATTCTGCTTCACCACCAGTATCTTAAGAAATGTATCTGTTCCTAAAGATAGTTGAAGGGCAGCTGTTGAGTGGAGAAAACTAACCTGTTGATTATGCATACTCAGAGACTGACTTAGAGAAATGAATAAACTTGATAGCAGTCAACTTTAAGGTTAATCCAGTGCTGTGCTAAGACAAACAGCGGGAAAAATGGAAAGAGGCTTTTGTACAGACATAAGTTTCAAGGTATGTCTTACCATAAAAACAGCCCAGAATAGACTGTTAGGATCTGCAGGCTACATGCACCTGATGATTAGAGACCAATCAGGGTGATCACCATTAATATAGTGCCTCTGGAGAGAGGATCAATATTTCTGGCTCTCATATTTATTGTAATTTATGCTAACAGCTGCCAGCGGACTTGCTCAATAATTGGACTATAACATTAATGAACTGTTATTGATTTACTGTGATACTGTGAGGCTATAAAATTATAATTATGAATAGTTATTGAGAAAAGGATAGGGTTAGAAATTGTATACTGATAGTGGTCCAAAGTGCCTATGTAATATGAAGATGCAACATTAATATGGAGATCATCTAAATAAAGAAACTAAGGAGATGCAGCAAGTTGAAAACACGAAAATCCATCGATGCTAATGGAACACCACAGCTCTGTTTAGATAGAGGCTGATACTCCCAGGGAAAAAAGGTGAATATCTGAAGATTGCCTAAAACTGGCATCCCAGAACTACAGTAGTAGTTCAGTGGGTAACGGAGGCAGTTGGACAAGGTCTTGGAGTGCTTGGCTGTCTGTGCTGCCATTCACAATGGTAGCTTCATCTTGAGGTTGGCTGTGTTCATGAGAGTAAGATGATTTTTTTAACAGGAATTGGGTTTGTAAACTTGTTGTTTCACTTGTAGTAAGAAAGAATATGTCACTCTCCACAGTCTTTGAATGGAAGCCCTGAACTTGCTGATTGGCTCAGTGGTGATTATTCCCTGAGCCCAAGGGAGTAAGATGCACTGAATAAAACTTAGGCTTTGGTTACCTGGACTGACGATGATTACAAAGGGATACTACTATGTAGATAAATTTTGAACAATCAAATTTCACCCTTTTGCAAGTGGGTTCAACACCATTGACAACATGGCTATGGGTTGTCGATTTCAAAAACTGTATTTTATAATAGCAAAATCATCATGTCTTTTTATTCTCTAAAACTCAAATGTATTTGATAGAAACATAAAGGAGTGGTGAGGTGGGAGATACTAACTGTATAGGTGTAATTAACATCTATCTGAAGAATAGTTTCCATTACATGACAGATGAATAAAAATGCTATTTCTCCCAACAAGGTTAAATTCATGCATTCATACACCCTTGTATATGTACATAGGTATGTACATACACTTGGAACTTTAAGTATATTCAGATATCTCAACTATCTTAATTGATATTAAAAAAAATTCTGTGTCCCTCAGTTGATTTTATGACTTATTGGTGAATAACCTCATCAGTTTAAAAAAGATATGAATAGCCTACATTTCTAGGAATAATCAATTGAATTAAAGAGAGATATGCACTCAAATAAATTTACAAATGTCATCTAGTGTAACTTAGTTACACTCCACAGGAGACATTTCGGGAGGGTCCCTTGCAGCCCATATTAGTAAACACACGAGTATGATTGTATTCTGACTGGCTTTTCCCTACATATTTCAATGTGTGATATGGGATTCAAGAACAGAGAAATATGATTATTTCCCTCTTAAATTTTGTCAGACTATCAATATATCATCTCTAAGTCAAGCTGTCATATGATTACGTTGGTAAAATTGGGAGTTTATGGAGGCTATAGTAGAGTCAGATATTTTCCAATTCTGGAAGTAATCATCTAAAGGCAAACTTTTCAGAATAGTATAGTACATCCATCCCCTGGGATTAGCCAACTAAACCCAACTGAATCTACTGAGAATGAAATCAGCACTTACTAAGTATTAGCAAGTGGGGATTAAGTCATTTTGCCCTTTGGTTACATAAAAATTGTGTAGAATGCAAAAACAAAAACAAAAAGCAAATACTAGCAGAGTGAGGTGACAACACTAGTAGAAATCTTAGTGAGCTTCAAAGAATCTTAAAATAATTTTATTACACAACTAATTTTGTTCTCTGTTTGATTTTGCTGAAGACCTTCAGCTTAGCCATTGGGCTTAATAATGAATGCTCTATTTCTGTATTTATTTATTTAACACATATTTTAAGGAACTATACCAGATACTGGGGAAGAGTTGAAAACAAATTATTTGGTTACATAGACTTAAGAGTTTACTGGAGGAGACAATTCTTAAACAAGATCACTACCCAGTTAACCAACTGCAATAAGTAGTGTTAAAGGACAGATGAAAATGTTGTCAATCAGTCTGACATAAAAATAAAATTTAGACTGGGGGTGGAAAGAAGAAGAAAACCCCTTAGAAAGAGTGAAATTTAAGCTGAATAAAAAATAATAATTACTACATAATAGCTATTCAGGGTTAGAGTTTAGGTGAATTGCAATAAAAATTCCATAAATATTTTTATCGGTTTTCAAAATATTGAATACTCCAAAAGTGACCAACTAAATATGTTTCGTATCATTGTGAACTCACTGAGTTAAACACATGTGATGTGCTTCAATTCATTGATTTTTTTAAACTTGTCAGCTCATAAGTCAAGAAGAAATGATAGAATTGGAATATTACTTGGCAACTGCTAATTAATGGATATTGACATTGAGCAGAAATGTCTGCTAATAGCACAAATGGAGACAACCAGACATCAGAGGTCTCCTATGAAGTATTCTTGCTAAAAAAGTCACTGTAAATATAGATTCAAATGGCAATTTACAAAAAATACAGGGGACAGAAGAAAATATTAAAGGACAGGATAGGGATGCAATCAGCCAAATCTACAGTATGGGAACCTCTACATCAGGCATCCCCAAACTATGGCCCGTGGGCCGCATGCGGCCCCCTGAGGTCATTTATCCAGCCCCCCACCGCACTTCAGGAAGGGGCACCTCTTTCATTGGTGGTCAGTGAGAGGAGCACAGTATGTGGCGGCCCTCCAACGGTCTGAGAGACAGTGAACTGGCCCCCTGTGTAAAAAGTCTGGGGACAACTGCTCTACAGGATAAATCTAGTTTCTTAAACAAATAGATTGCAAAGAAAAAGATAGTTAAAAGAATCACAACCCATGGAACTTATTTAGCTCTAGATTCAAATAATCTTAAAAAACAAAATAAATTTTATGGTGACATTCAAAAGACAATTGGAAATTTGAACACTGGCTGGATATTTGATAATATTTAAATTATTTTTAATTGTTAAAAAATAATAAAATTGCATGTCCAAAGGCCCTTAAGTAGAAAAGAGATTAGGAACAAATTAATCAAGGGCATTGCATAATTTAGACAAGGTGATTTTTTTCTTGATTTATTATTCTATGATGCTCTCTCTCATCTTTATTTCAGAAGTCATACCAACCTGCAGTCAAAAATCCCATATACTCTATGTAACAGATCAGGTATTGGAAGTTAAAAAAAAAAAAAAAAAACTTCATTTGCAAAGTCTAGAATGTTATAGTTAGAAGGAAAAAAAATAAGAAGCTATTCTGATGAACTTCTAATACAAAGATTACTTGTGATAAATTTTTAATTCGTGTGGAATATGCCTTTTAAAATGTTTCAATTAGAACAGCCATTATGGAAAAGAATACGAGGATACTCAAAAAATTAAAAATAAAACTATCATATGATCTAGCAATCCCACTACAGGTACATACACAGAGAAAATGAAATCAGTTTGTTAAAGAGAAATCTGTACTCCTATGTTTATTTCCACATTATTCACAATACCAGGGTATAGAATCAACCTAAGTGTCCATCAGTGGATAAATGCATAGAGAAAATATGGTATATATTCATTATGGAATACTATCTAGCCATAAGAAATAAGGTAATCCTGTCATTTGTGATAACCTGTATGATTCTGGAGAACATTATGTTCAATAAGGTAAGCGAGATTACATAGGAGCATTCTACACAGAAGGAGCATCTTGAATCAAGGCCTGCTAGCTTGAGAAAAGGTGATGTATCAGTCAGTTACTGTTATGCAACAAACCACCCCAGACTTATGGGGCATTTAGCAGTAAACCTTTATTCCTCATGCATATGTAGGGTTCATCTAATCAGTGTTATGCAGTGTTGGTATTGGCTAGGACTGGTCATGTGTCTGTGGGTTGACTTGGGTCTCTGCTCCGTGTGTCTCATCATTCACCTGGTACAAGGCCTTTCTCTTAGCAGTGGCAGAAGAATAAGTGGGAATATAGAAGCAAGCCAGTGCTTGAGAACTGGAGAGAGAAGCAGTGCACCATCACTTCTGTGTCGGTTCATTGGCCAAAGTTATCAGAGGATTGAATGTAATGGTAGGGAATTACACTAAAACCAGAGTGAGAAGTCACTGCACTTTTGTTGAGAGGATGTAGATAAGCAAAAGGGTGAATAGTCAGGGCAATCACTAATGCAAATATACTGCACACAGCTAGGGACTGCAGGTGGTGCATAATAGCTGCCACTAGAGATGCTAGGGAACTTAGAAGCAAAACGACTGTAGAATTTAGCCCAAAGTCTATGTTAGTGATGCCTGTAGGGGACCCCAAGATGGTAATATTAATGTCACTACACTGGAGCAGTTTCCTCTTTGCAATAGCCAGGGTCCTTCTTTCTTCTCTCATCCTGTAATGGTCATTCAGAAAGTTTATTTCTGAAATTTGTAAATTCTCTAGAAACGAAGGTGTCCCTGAGGGCACTGAACCACCAATGCACTTGACTGTGCATTGCTAATCAGCATCTCTGTTCTTCCACTTTTACTGACTGTCAGTGTGTACCAAAGTGATCAAAAGAGGAAACAGAATTTTCTGTCCCAATAGTGTGTGTACCATCCCCTAATTCAGAAACTTTCAGCCTCTTGTCACAGAGCCAGTTCTGATCACATATCTTGTTTGAAAATGACAACATTCTGCTCTTTCTAATCACTTTAGTTAGGGAAGGTGCTCTTTGATTTTATCTAAATTACAGGGCTTATAAGCTGTAGTGCCCAAAGTATGATGAATCTGCTCTCCTTTTCCCAACTGCTCTCCCTTAACCAGCTTAGAGAGGGCAGGAGAGGTTTAAAGCGTAGAATGAGACAGAAAGATTCAGTAGTGTCCTTTTCAGAGGGAAAATAAGTTTTTCCCTAGTCAGAGTCAGACTTTTAAATCTGGAAATTCTAAAAGTATTTCCATGCAAGACACTTAATTACAGTACTGTTATTATTAATTATTTTCCCTAATGATTTCAAAATATCCATAGATGAATGGAATTCCTTTTTCAGAAATCACAATAATCACCTAAAACTTTTCCATGTTTTTAATTCAAGTTGATACTGATATTCCATCATTATTTGTGACTTGAGGATGGAGAGAATGTCTCTCAGGCAAGAATTTTTTTAACCAAAAATTATTTCGTGTTATTGTTTGTGAGTGCAAAGGGATACAGACATAAAGGATTGGATTTATGAACTGGTTTCTTACGGGCAATGAGCCATAGACAGGTTAGAATCTTAGATATATATTAATAAGTGAAGAAAGCTGACCTGAAAAGACTATATACTATATGATATCCTGGAAAAGGCAAAACTATAGAGCCAGTAAGAAGACCAGTGGTCACCAGAGATGGGTTAAGCAAAAAGGATATTCTGGGCAGTGAAAATACTCTGTATGATATTATAATGGTGGATACATGTCATTATACATTTATCAAAACCCATAAAATGTGCAACACCAAGAATGAATCCTAATGTAAATTATGGACTTTGGGTGACAATGATATATTAATACACGTTTCTCAATCGTAACAAATGTGCCACTCTGGTGGGGGATGTTGATAGTTGGGGAAACTGTGCAGTGGTGAAGGAAGGTGATACATGGAAAATCTTGCTTGGTACTTTACTCTCAATTTTGCTGTGAACCTAAAACTATTCTTAAAAAAATCGGGTCTTGAAAGTAGTTACTTTGAGGTTACATGAAAATATATGCAAATATAACTAATAAGAAAATAAAAACATGGTATCAGACAGTTTCAAGTAAGCAACTCAAACAACACTAAAATATAATGTATAGTGAAACCTGAATAAAACTTAAATCATCATGATTTTGTGAAATTTATTTGGACAAATTTTACTAAGAACCAGTACTTTGCAGAGACTATATCGGTTTATTTAAATGTGCTTTTTTTTTTTTTTTTTTTTTTTCATCTCAACACACTCTAATCTACTCATACCCCTTTAAAGCTTGATATGCCTTCTGGCCTGGCACGGTGGCTCACACCTGTAATCCCAGCATTTGGGGAGGCAGAGGCAGGTGAATCACTAGAGTTCAGGAGCTCAAGACCAGCCTGGCCAACATGGTGAAACTCTGTCTCTACTGCAAAAAACAAAACAAACAAACAAACAAAAAAACAAAAAACAGCCAAGTGTGGTGGTCCATGCCTGTAATCCCAGCTACATGGGAGGCTGAGGCAGGAGAATCGCTTGAACCCTGGAGGCGAAGATTTCAGTGAGTCGAGATTGTGCCGCTGCACTCCAGCCTGAGTGACAGAGAAAGACTCTGTTTCAAAACATATAAAAAGTAAAACAATACAAAGCTTGATATGCCTTCTAAAATCTCTTTTGATCTTCAGATACTTCCCCTGGCCCTTTCATTTCCTTATAATTTACCTATTGAAGTATGTCAGTAATTGAGCCAATCTATTTTCTCAGTTGGGATCTTGATGACTGCCCAGTCATGGTGCAGATCAACACGTTCCCTTGTCCTCGGCATTTCTTGCAAATTGGCAGATGTATCAAGGGACTTGATCAGAATCAGGTTCAATTTCTTTGGTAAGATTGATTATAGGTGGTCATTTTGGAAAACAGTTTTGCAGCTCCTCAATAAAGTTAAATACAGAGTTTCTGTATGATTCCATTATTTCACTTCTAGACATATACTCAAGAAAATTGAAAACGTTATATCCAAATGTACATCCATATATATGAACATGTTGTAGCAGCATTATTCATAATATTCAAAAAAGTGAAAAAAGTCCAAATATCTATCAACTGATGAATGGTTAAACACACAAAAGTGACATATCCATACAGCAGAATACGTTCAGCCACAAATAATGAAGCCACTGATCCATGCTACAACATGGATAAATTATGCTAAGTGAAAGCAGGCAGTCACCAAGGCCACAAAATTTTGTGTTTCCAAATAAATAAAATATCCAGAATAGGAAAATCTCTAGAAGCAAAATATAGATTCATGTTTACTTAGGTTAAGGAGTGGGACTGAGAGGGACTGCTAATGAAAAGCAGGTTTCTCTTGAGGGGTGAAAATGCTCTGGAATGAGATGAAGGTTCACAGCTTTATGAATACACTAAATACCAGTAAACGTTATTCTCTAAAAGGTGAATTTTAAGCATGTGAATTAAGCTCGACTTAAAAGATGATAGATGGTATCACAGAAAGTGCATAATGTCTTAAGGTCTATTTAATGATTTTAGTTCCTTTCGATGCTTGAAATCTGGATCCAGTAATCCACTGGGAATTGCAAAGTGGTGACATTCCAACTTTATTGCTCTTTTTCATTAGGAGGGATAGATAGCTTTTCTTCACCTACTTGGTTGACTAGTGGTAAATTTTCCATGCAAGAGACAGAATAAATGTTTGATTCTCTCTGTTTGTCAATTTTTAAAATAACTAATTGAGATTCTATCATCTTCCAAAACAAATGTATTTGTGTGAACACACACACACAGATGGAAATCTATTTAAAAGATTTTAATCTGTTACAATTATTATTCTTTTTAAAATTCAAATGATCTCATCTTTGGCCAGTGGGAACCCCTAAAAATTGGCTCCTAAGTTCATTTGACATCGCTATAGTAGTTTTATATAGCTTTATCATTCATTTTGTACATTTTTCTTGTGTTAAAACTGGAATCAGCCATTTCCCCAAGAATTCTTCATTTCTTGCAGCAGAAAATGGTATTCCAAAAAACACAATCTGTACTCTTAAGATGCTCAGTGCCACTGGGTTGGTTGAGGTTTCAGATCTCTTTCAGGATATATAGTACATATTTTTATATTTGTATATAATACATATCTGTGGTATGTGTATGTGTATATATAATATATATAAAATATATATGTGTGTATATATAATATATATACACACACATATATCTTCCTATGTGATATATACCTGTATGTATACACACACACACACACACACACACACACACACACACACACACACACACACAAACCATAGGTATGCATTATATAGGAAGATAAAGATGTGCTATTGTAATATACTTGTAAAGATATATAATTAATATACATTACCTATACTCAAATATTAAATTTAAAATACATCTTGAGTTCACTTAATATTTCTATATATTTTTTTCAATTTTCTTCTTTTTTTGAGATGGGATCTCCTTCTGTCACACAAGCTGGAGTGCAGAGCTTCAGTCATATCTACCTGCAGCCTTGAACTCCTGGGCTCAAGCAATCCTACCCTATCAGCCTCCCAAGAAGCTAGGACTACAGGTGCATGACTCTGTGCCTGGCTAATTTTTAAATTTTTTTGTAGAGACAGAGTCTCGCTATGTTTCCCAGGCCAGCCTCAAACTCCTGGCCTCAAGTAGTCCTCCCCCATAAACCTCCCAAAGTGTTCGTATTACAGGTATGAGCCACCACACCCAGCTCTAATATTTCTATTTAAAACACAGGCTATAGGATTTAATTCTGCCTCTTGTATCTCACATCTGTGTCTCCTTTTAGATATATCTGTAATGTGAAATATGGTTTACTTGAATGCAGACAATAGTAATATATCTAATAATTACTCATGTGTGTTTTCTATATTATACTCAGAACCATTTTAGTATAATATACTAACATTGCAGCCATCAATCAAATTCCTAAGGAAAAACAAAACATTTTGCATGTGCATCCTCCAATCTCTTCTTCATCTATCTGTGGTTATATCATATATATATATATATAGTCTAAGCATGCATCCCCTTCACTGATGACTTGAGACAATCAAGAAAATATAGAAAAATTGTGATGTGTATTATGTAGTCATACCTCATATGTCTCCTTAATGTCTTTTTACTCATTACTGAACAGTATGTTCCACTTATAATCTGCTGGACAAATGTATCTGGTATGTTTTATCATCTGTAGGGAATATGTTTTACATCTTAATACCTTTTTCTCTTATGATAACTTTATATGGCGTTTAACCTCAAAATAATTTTCCATGACATGAACGTGTTGTCCTGAACCTTTGGAAGGAGGCATAACTCAGAGTATCATTTTTTAATTTTTTTTTTGGTAATTGACACACAATAAGTAGTGCATATTTTGGGATACAGAATGATGTTGTGATACATATAATGTATGGTGATCAGACCAGGATAATTAGCATATCCATCATCTCAAACATTTATCATTTCCTTGTGGGGAACAGTCTATATTCTTCTAGCTATTTGAAACTATGTATTATTGTTAACTGTAGTCATCCATCAGTGCTATAAAACTATATAACTTATTTCTCTTATCTAGCTGTAATTTTTTAATTCTTTAGCAAATCTCTCCCTTATCTCCTTTCCTTTCCCTTTCTAGCCTCTAGTATTCTCTGTTCTAACTTATTTCTTCTGTGAAATTAATGTTATTTAGCTTCCACATATGAGTAAGAACACGCAGGGTTTAACTCTCTGTTCCTAACTTATTTCACTTAACATAATGTCCCTCAGTTCTATTCATGTTACAATGAATGACAGAATTTCATTTTTTAAGGCTGAATAGTATTCCATTGTGTATCTTAATATACATCACATTTTCTTTATCCATTCATCTGTTGTCAGATCCCTAAGTTGATTCTATATCTTGATTGTGACTAGTGCCTCAATAAATATGGAGGTATTGTGACTACTGCTGTAATAAATAGGGAGGTGTGTCTTTTTGATATACTGATTTCCTTTCCTTTGGATACATGCCCAGTACAGGGATTTTGGATGACTTCTAACTTCACTGAGCCTGGGCTTCTGTCATATGTGCACAGTGTTCGAAAATATGAAAGCTCACTGGCTGTGTTCTCCTCTGGACTTTGATCTAGACCTTCTTTATCCGTTTTTGTCCTCGTCCTGCTCAATATTGATTCCATCCCACCTGTTTCTCTTCAATTTGAAGCCCTGTCCTGGCAGGGAGTCCTGGAAGGTAAGTTTTGAAAGTCCGTGGACTGCTGTGAACTCACAGGCTCTTTTCTTGGCCCTTTCCTGGAGATGCCGAAAGCCCTCTCAGTCTCAGCTGTTTTGACTCAGACACATGTTGGCCTGCCTGAGTCCCCACTGGTTCCTTCAGATTTCTCTGTTCTGAGTATTTTCAGGTCCATCTGACACCGCGTTACTTTCCTCATTTTACTACCATGAAGGTTTTGTGAATATTGACACTTGTTGCATCCACAATATTTTGGAAGTTTTGAAAACCCTTTCACTTGTATTATTTATAAATGACATTATGAGGTTTTTAGTTTTGTTACTTATCAGTCAAGCATGTTTTAATATAAGGATTTGGAGAGATTTTAGCAAACAATGCCACTTTGGTTTTCCTCTTCCCAGAATACCGCTTATTGGTTTCCGAAGGATCCAGCTTATTTAGAAAGAACTTTAACAGTGTGTGTGCAAAAATAAGCAGTTATAAATAAATGAAAAAAACTAAATTTCTTCAAATGCCCATGTTACAAATTTATACAATCAAAACTTTGTGAAAATAGTTGGAATTTTAAACTATCTCTAGAAGGACAATCTTTGAATTCCTATTGACTACGTAAGTATAATATGAATGCCTCTAAGGTAATCTAATCAACACTAGCATAAGATTTACTTGATGTAATGACACATCTGGAAACTACCCATTGCGAACTTGACCATGTTTTCTGCACTGTGAAAAGAAGTTACAGAAAAGTTTCAGAACTGTCTTTAAAAGTTTTCCCAAAATCACAAAGCTTAGCTCTGAATAAAAGCTTGTATAGTCCCACGTTCCTTTAGAGATTTTTGTTTGTGTGCTCTTAAGTTTTAGAATTTAATAGCTTTATTAGATGAAATTTGACTGAGTTCTGCATTATACAGAGATATTTGTACACTTTCAGCAAACATGACAGAAAGAGAAATGATTATGTAAAAGAAAGAGCAGACTCACTTTCTCAAATCTGAATTTATACTTCAGGAAAGCGCAAAGGACAAAAAAAAATGAAATGATTAGCTTGAGACTTCTGACTAGAAATTAAGTAATGAATGTGATTTGTTAAATATTAAATACTTAATATAAATGCCAGTAATGTCTGCAAGCAGTACTATTTCTGCTAATAATGGAATTTTTCATATTTCATGTTTATGCTAAATTCCTTTTAAAAGGCTTCCTTTTGTAAATATGTTGTCATTTTTTTTTTCTGTGGTACCAGCTGATTAAAAATGAGGTGTTTTTAATTCACCTACTAAATGTATCTTTTGTTTCTATGGAAACGTCCATGAGGAATTCAAGAAATATTAGAACTATCAAACTTTCCACAGCATGGAAACATGAGGGCATTTTACATTTTTTCAATGCCATTATAGGAAGTCAACAGCCACACTGTAACTACAATTTAAATAGAATTATTTTTCTGTATTTTACCATGAAATCTCAATCTGCAAACTATTTTCTACTGCAGTATAAAGACAGGTCAAATGAGTTTCTTTGACTTATGTTGAGTTCTATTCCATTCCTCTTCTATTATGCCCATATTCGCCTTGTCTAATCAGTGATCCACACACATTCTGTCTCTTTGTATATCCCAGCAAAGACCTTTCTTCCAGTTGCTGTACAAATATTGCCAAGTTGTTACCATGTAAAGGCAGATTCCATAAGAAGAATCTAAGCAAGTTATCACACAGTCCCAGGACTGAGGAATGGAAGAAAAAGCCATTACAGGCTGAGGATTCGAGCAGCAATGGTACAAGCCCTCCAGGCCCATCAAAACTCTTTACAAGTTAGACAGTGTTTTTTCTGCTACGGTATCTTCATTGGAGTGAATTGTTAAAAGGAAATGCCTTTCTGGTTTGGTTTTGCGTGGCAGCTAAAAATGGCAAAACTGTCCCTTCTTTTTAAGTTCAGGTTCATAAACTTACGAAAAGATAAGAGACTAAAAAAAAAAAAAACTAATGGATGAGTTAGCGTATATACTTGCACCCAGAAAAATTAAATTTTCCAAGTGGAAATATTAGGGATGTGTTAGATGTAAAGCTAGAGATAATGATGGAACTAACCCCCAAGGACAAGGCACCAGGGGTTTAGCCCCATCATTCTCTTTGGGGTCTAGTGAAGGCAGATTGGACTATCTTCCATAGTAGACTGTTTGAGTAAATGTAATCTTGCTTTATGTACAATGATAAGCATTGAGTTGAATTATTTTCCACCTATTAAACAAGATCTGTCAGAAGAAAAAAGTTGATGTAAATTTTTAAAAATATTAAGTTCAACATTCAGTAAACTTTTGCATATATTTAAATAACTTAACACTGATCTGAACTTTGCATTCATAGGGAGTATGCCTTATCATGCTATTTAACTTGAAAGTGCAGGAACACCGCAAAAGATCATTTTTAGCCAGTTTGATGCCACCAGTTTTCCTATTAGAACTTGTTTAAATTCTCTTATAAACCACTTAGGCTTTGCTGACTACAAATTTCTTTATATCAAGTTTCGTAATGAAATTTTGGAGGAGAAATGTTCCTTTATTTTCTTTTTAATTTTGAATCACAGCACACACACCAACTGGGAATCAGAGATGTTTTTCAACTAAGTTCGTTTGAGTTGCTGTGGCAGCTGATCTTCCATTGGAAGTGATCAGTTCACAAAGACAGCAAAATTTGAGCCAGGAACAAACATATTATAGAAACTCCAGGCTCCAACCTTGCAAATTTTCTTTTGTACAACCTCTGTGGCTCACAGTACTAATCTCTCTCTAAGTGTTACATCTATTCATCAAGAGCAAAACATTGTTATTCAGCATTCCCTTGAAATGTCACTATCTTGTTCAGGTCACATAAGTTTGGATAAAATCTTCCTACAGGAATTTTTGTAGTGCTCAGTTTCCCACAGAAAGTGCATCCTCAGTAGATAAACGTAGCTAAACGTAGATTTAAGCTGTCTAAATTGCTTCATTACTTGAAAGTGTTTCTTAAATCCTTAAAGCAATTTACACCAGCTGTGATGAAAAGCACTAGTCATTCTGAAATTTAACTCCTTTGTATCAGTATTCTGGATAATTATTCCTTTATGATAAAGGCCTGGGAGAGACCCTTAAAATTATCCAATACAAAAGTCTGGCTTTTATAAAAAAGGAAAGCAAGGCTCTGAGAGGTTAGGATCACAGGGAAAGACAAGTTGACAGCAAATTCTGTACTTGCTGCTTTAAACTGCCAATATTCATGGATCAACTGACTGAGATTTTAAGATGAGAAGAAAACAGTTCTGGGAGCAGAAAACTACAGTTTGAATCTTAGCTTTCCCACTCAATAGCTATATGACTTAAGTTTCAGCTTTCTTATCTACTGTGTTAGATTACAAAGAAATATGGATTTAAAATTTTTAATTAGATTTTTCTACCTTTGCTTGAACAAGAAGCTCAGGTAAAGTCATTAGTCCAAAGAACTCCTATAGCATTTTTCTTGAGAATCCAGAGCAAAGATTATATTGCTTTTTTAAAAACAACTTTTCCCTGACATATTCTTTTTCCTTTGAATCTGCCTCTTCTCATATCAACAATGAAAGAGCCAGATTTTCACATTTCCCAAGTTGCTTGAGGATGTCTCTAGAAGTTGCATGGTAACTAAGGGTGCATTTTACCAAAGTTGAAACTTCTACTGGTTAGCTACTGAGCCTGTCTTTAGAGAAGTCACTGCAGCATTGGCCTGTGAAGATGAAATCTCACCCACAGAAATTATTCGTTTTGGCCTTCAAAAACATTTAAAATTTCTTTAAAGGGTTTAATTTTTTAAAGCTCTAAATAATTTTAGTTCTAATTAATTTCTTTACTAAATTTTTAAAGTTTTACGTTCTATTCACTGTTAATTGGATTTTCAAAAAGGTATTCACATATTTCATTTAAACTGATAACATTATCATTTTTACTAACTATGTGTTATAAATTATTTGTAACTATAAAATGCTGGCCACTGTTTTAGATAGGCTAGCTCTTAATATTTAACATTATTCTTATTTCAAAAATCTTTTCTCAGCATCGTTTGAAAGTCAAAAATTCAGGTGACATCTTCCATGGTAGCATATGGCTGGTTCCACATGGGTTTCATTCTTTCAGAACAGATAAATACTCTGCAATTCACCATTTTTTTACCCCCAATCAACTCACACAAATATGTTATTTGTTGACTTCTGTGGACATTTACATTGACAATATATTCATTTCAAATGATTAAAAAAAAAAAAAAAAAAAAAAAAAAAAAAAAAAAAAAAAAAAAAAAGGAAGGCCAACCTAACTTGCATTCTCTATTTCTACCATTGCTCACTCTTTTCTTGGGAAACAACTCCAGACCATCTTTGAATATAAAAAAACAATTTTTAAAATGTTAAAGCACTTTGAAGACACTAGATATTAGCAAAGGCTTCTTGTGGTACCCGCATTATATATACAAGTTTAACTGTAACCCAGTCAGAATCAGCCTCAATAAAGAGGGAAGAGCCTTTGGAACGAGAGATAGAAGAGCAAAACCTAGACAATGAATCATCCAACTGAAAATGGGCAATAACTTCAATAGTAATTTTCAAACTGTTTCAATTCTGATTAAACAATTTGTCTAAAAGCAGACAAAATAAAACCATAGGCTGTAACCTATCCAAGGACTGCTTGTGTTATGCGGACAAGGCTGCAGCTTTTCATGTGTTTATAAATTCCTCCCATTCAGGGATGCCCCGTGACATTTACAGCAAAGGAAACTCCTCTCAGAGAGACTTTTTGTAGTGATTTAAATAATTCTGCAAGTCAGAGATTAGCTAACAGGAGTTTTTGACTGCTTCTTTATGGAATGTGGTTGGTGTTTGTGCATGTGGAGTGTGTATGCTGGTTCTTATGAAAATCCAATTACTACTATGGGTCTTGCAGAGATTAAAACATTTTAAATGACCCCAGCTTTTACCTTCACTTAGCTCTAAAGAATTATATCACAAGAAGATATTCATAAAATGAAATAACTCTGTGAAGCACTGTGTTTATTAAAAAATGAGAAAAATCTCATTAGTAAACAGAAATCTAAGTATTTCAAGAAATAGAGCTAGAAACTTTTGTGAAGAGCTTCATTTAGATACAGTTTTTATATGATGCAGTTTATCCATTAAAAAGTGTGTAGTTTGGTGACTTTTAATATAGTCACAGATTTGTACAAACTTTACCACAATCAAATCTAGAACATTTTCATTACGCCCAAAAAGAAATCCCACAATCCTTAGTCATCATCCTACAATTTCCCTATTCCCTCAGCTCTAAGATACAACTAATACACTTTCTGTTTCTATGTATTTGCCTATTCTGAATATTTTATATAAATGGAATCATAGAATATGTGGTCCTCCATGACTGGTGTCTTTCATATAGCAAGTTTTCAAGATTTATCTGTTTTAGTATGTACAGGGAGGCTTTCATTGTTATTTAAATTTATAATTTCTTCATATGTATTTCATGTCCCCTCTTAATTTTTCATGTGCGAGATTTTATATGTATGTCTGTGGGTACATACATGTATATATACACATTTACATACAAATATTCCGATTCTCCAATTATAGGAGACATTTTAGCTGATTTAGGCAGCTATAAAATTAAATAATATGTAATATTATTACATATATTATCACGCAAGATGCAGGGAAAAGGTAATGTAAATTTTTAAGAGCCAATAAGAGATGTTGCTTGTGACACGGATGGGACAATTCTATGTTAAACAAAAATACAATTTGCAATATAGAAATGGAAAGCAGCAGGTTCCATGGATTTCAGTTCTGAATGTGTTTTTTAAATATAATTAGCTGGGTAGAGGGTTCAATTGAAGGAACAAGAGGAGACTAGACTGTGTTCTTCAACACCTGAATGAGTATCTCCTTCCATTAAATTACAGGATGCCTTCTTTTTGGAGTTTCATCTCTTGTGGAACACTTTCAGTGTGTCACAGTAAACACAAACCACTTCCACAAAATAGCTTTGATGTGGGGGTGGATTAGAGGGATTTTTAAATTGCTGCTTTGGCTGAAGCTTAAACCAGTTTTAAGAAATTACTAATAACTAGTTTTACTGGAACTGAATTCAAAAGGCTGTTTCCAAAATAAATAAAGAACAGATAAGCTACCACATAAAGCCAACTTCTGCATGTATGTGTTTTTTGTCTCAGAAACTGATTTGAGAGTACGGATTTTTTCAAAACAATAATATTTCATTCTATCGCTACAGATAGCCCAAACCAATTGATTTTTTAAAAAACTGAATTACAAAAGAAGGGGGGAAGTTAACACCGCTTGCAAGACATAAAACTTTTACTGTATGATACATAACACAAAGCGTACTCTTCTTTGTTATTTTATACAGAATAACCAAGGGAAAAAACAAAGAGTTTGGATCCATGTTGCAAATTATTTCCTTTTAAGTATCTGTTCCATAATTCAAAACCTGGTCACATTTTGCTTCCCATTAACTTCTGAGGGGCAAGGCTTTCCAGGTATGCACATATGATATGCACCTCTCAGCAGGAGTCTGGTTTTCACTGCACTCTCCCCTGATACTACTATAGCAAATGCTGGAGATTTCTGATGTAGTCCACAGTTCAATGCCTTTGTGATACAAAGAAAACCCTATTCCTGTGGTGTACTTTCGTTGAGGGATATTGGGAAGATCTTTCAAGAAGCCAGTTGAAAGCACTACTCTAATAAGTTAACATGTGAGCTTCCCATGAAGTTAGCTACCCACAGCCCAGGAAGCTCAGCTACCCATGAAACACATAACTCAGGATTCCCGAGACATCCCTGCAAGGGACTTTTGCTCACCTATCCAAATTTTCCCTTTTCTCCTTTAGATTAAAACACACACACACACACACACACACACACACACACACACACACACACACACACGACTCAGGATAAGGTGACCTCAGGCTTAGGAGAAAAGCCGTATTTGTCTAAATCAATAAGCACATAGTTTTCTGGCAATTATTGTTGATTTGAGTGGGAAAGTGGCGGATATTTAACTTAAATTGACTTAGAATGAATGAAAAAAAAATGCTATTAGCAGATGTCTTGCAACCATGAGAGAATCCAAGTTTAGGATAAAACCTGAGCTGAAGACACCAAAAGAAACTGGGGTCCTTAATGATGTTATAATACCACTATTGGTGTCATCCTTAGAACCTGCTTTACCTCTTTTATTTTTGTTGTTTGGACATAATAATTAATTTGATTTACTGCTAGAGCAGTTTCAGCCAGGATATTTTGTTACCTGCAGCCTAAAACATTCTGACACATATATGTATGTGTCATATTTTGTTTTAGGAAATTTAGTCATTGGTTATATTTGCTAAATTATTTTTCTTCCTCTGAAAATGCTAAAATGTACTGGAGAATTTATTTTTCCATTTTCTCACTCTTCAAATAGTATCCAGAACACACTGTACAAAATTTAGCTGAGCGCAGAAACAGCCAAACTATCAAACAAACAAATTCCAAGTTTCCGATTCTGAGGAAAAAAATAAAGAGCTCAAAATGAGAGGGAACTGGTGACTCGGGCAGTCCATAAATAGTGACTCCAGATAGGCTTTAAGGGAATCATCTACCTGGTGTATCGATTCCAAGCAAAATATAAAAGAAAGTAAGCTTCCATATTCCTTTCAGAGTTAGATACTTGTTAAGGTCCTTTGCCAAATTCTGGCTGGGGTGTACACAAGCTATTCACCAATAGTCCTCTCACATATTCTCTTTCGAAAGTAACAACATGTTGCTGAATATTTTTGTTAACCACAAAGGAACTCCCTACCCATTAGCAGCAGTCACTCCCCAGAACATCTCCCAGCCTCCGACAAACACTTATCTACTTTCTGTCTCTGTAGGTTTGCCTAATCCGACATTTCATATAAACCAAATCATATAATATGTAATCTTTTGTGTCTGGCTTCTTTCACTTAACAAAATAAATTTAAGGTTCATCCATGTTGTAACATTCATCAGTACTTCATTTTATGCCTGAATAATATTCTACTGTATGTGTACACCACATTTTTTCCTCATACATCAGTTGATAGATATTTGGTTGTTTTCTTTTTTGGGCTATTATGAACAATGCTGCTATAAACATTTGTGTACAAGTATTTGTGTAGACATATATTTTTATCTCTCTGTGGTAAATAAATAGAATTGGAATACTGTGTCACATAAAAACTCTATATTTAGCTTTATTGAGAAACTGCAAACTGTTTTTTTTTTTAAATCGTATGTACTATTTTACATTTGCACCAGGATTATGTAAAGGTTCTGATTTCTCTACCACATATCATTATCTATGTTTTATGTTACATCCATCCTAATGGGTTGAAAGGCATCTCAGTGTAGTTTCAATTTACATTATTTACATGTTTCTAATCACTAATAATGTTAAGAATGTCTTCAAGTGGCTATTGGCTATGTGTACTTTCTGTGAAAAAAATGTTTATTCAAATACTTGCCCAGTCATTAATGATGTTATTTTTCTTTTAGTTGCTATATTGTAAGGGTTCTCTATACATTTTGAATACTTGATCCTCACCAGTTTTATTACAGTTGATCCTCAAACAAATGGAGTTTGAACTGCATGTATCCACTTATACAAAGATTTTCTACTGCCTCAGCCACCCATGAACCAGCTCCTCCACTTCCTCCCCCTCCTCAGCCTGCTCAACTTGAAGATGACAGCAAGGATGAAGACCTTTATGACAACCCAGTTACAGTTAATGAATGGTAAATATATTTTCTCTTCCTTATGATTTTCTTAATAACATTTTCTTTTCTCTAGCTACTTTATTGTAAGAATATGGTATATAATACATATAACATACTAAATATACACTAATTAACTGTGTGATCAGTAAGGCTTTTGGCCAACAGTAGGTTATTAATAGTTTTGAGGGAGCCAAAATATACATGTGGATTTTTGACTGTGCAGTAAGTCAGTACCCCAATCCTGCATTGTTCAAAGGTTAAGTATATTTGCAAATATTTTCTCCCATGTTGTGGGTTGTTATTTTAACGTATTGATAATGTCCTATGAAGCACAATTCTAACTTTTGATGACATTCAATCTATTTGTCCTTTTCTTGCTTGCATTTCGGTGTCATATCTAAAAATCTATTGCTTAAGCCAAAGTCATGAAGATTTACATTTCCATTTTCTTCCGAGTGTTAATACTTTTGGCTCAAATAGTTAGGTCTATGGTCCGTTTTGAGTCAATCTTTGTATATGATGTGAAGTACAGGTCAAGTTTCATCCTTTCCCATATAGGTTTCTATTTGTTCTAGCACAATTTGATCAAAAGACTATTCCTTCCCTATTGAATTGTCTTGGAAACCTTTTTGAAAATCAGTTGGCCATAACGTGTGAATTTGTTTCTGTAGTCACCATTATATTCCATCAATGTCTCTTCTATGCCAGCACCATACTGTCTTGATTACTGTGCAACTTCACAGTAAATTTGAAAAATCTAGAGGAGTGAATCATCCAAATTTGTTTTTTCCCCTAAATTGTTTAGGCTATTCTGTGCCCTTTGTATTCCCAAGATTTTGGAATTATCCTGTCAATTTCTATAAAAAGGCAACTGTGATTTTACCACAAATTGCATTGAATCCTTAGATAAAGTTGGGGAGTACTGCCATCTTAACAATACTAAGTCTTCTAACTTATAAACACAGAATATCTTTCATTTACTTAGTACCTCTAATTTTTTTAGTAATATAGTTTATAATGTACAACTCTTTTATTTTGTTAAATTTATTATTGAATGCATTATTCTTTTTCACAAGACATAAATTTAATCATTTTATCAATTTTATTCTCACAACAGTGTATAGGAATATAAATTAATTTTGTATTTTCACTGTTTTATCATGCAAACTTGCTGAACTTATTAACTCTCATCATTTTTTAGTTAATTCCTTATGATTGGCTATATGCAGGATCATGTCATCTGCAAATAGATAGGTTTACTTCTTGCTTTCCAATCTGGGTGGCTGAATTTCTATTCCTTGTAAAGTCCATCAACACAAATTTATAATCATTATTTAAGCAATTGACTTTAACCCAAGATAAAAGCATTTACAAAAATGTTTCTGTTGTCTATTTATATTTAAGTACACAGTTACCTTTACCGGTACTTCTCATTTCTTCATGTGGATTCAGATTATTGCCCCATGTTCTTTCATTTCAGCCTGAAGGACTCCTTTATTATTTCATATAGAACAAGTCTGCTAGTGACAAATTTGCTTAGTTTTTGTGTATGTGGAAATGTCTTGATTTCTCTGCTATTTATGGTGGATATAGAATTCTTGGCTGAGTGTTTTTGTTTCTGCTCCCCACAACCCCTACCCTGGCTTTCAACTGTTTGACTGTCATGTGTCTTGGTACGAATTTCTTTCAGTTTTTGTTATTTGAAATTCATTGAGCTTCTTCTATGTGCATATTAATGTTTTTAATAAATATGGAGTTTTCAGCCATTACTTCCTCAGAGTCTCTCTGCCTTTTTCTCACTCTCCTTTTCTCTGAACCTCATATTGTGCATATGTTGGTACACTTGGTCACTTACAAGTCTCCAAGACTGTTCATTTTTTTAAATATTCATTTTTCTGTTTCTTATGATAGGTAATCTTATATATTTGAGTTCATTGATTTTTCTGCCTCTTCAAATCTGCTGTGAAATTTTGTTTCAGTTATTGTACTTCTCATCCCTAGAATTTCTATTTGGTGCTTTTAAAAACAACTTTAATAGATATTAAAAGCTATTAATAGCTTCTATCTCTTTATTTGTATAACCTTTAGTAAGACATTATTCTTATCCATTTCTTTTCTTTTCTTTGAGACGGAGTTTGCTCTTGTTACCCAGGCTGGAGTGCAATGGCGCGATCTCGGCTCACCGCAACCTCCGCCTCCTGGGTTCAGGCAATTCTCCTGTCTCAGCCTCCTGAGTAGCTGGGATTACAGGCACGTGCCACCATGCCCAGCTAATTTCCATTTCTTTATTCTTTGTGAACATTTTGAAAATAACTAATTTAAAATTCTTTCTCTAGGAAGTAAAAAGTTTGGGCTTTCTCTGGGATGGTTCACCTGACTCCTTTTCCCTGAATATGAGCCTTATTTTCTTTTTTGTATACATGTTTTATAATTTTTAAGCCTGATAATTTAAAACAATATAAAGTTATATAAAGTAAAGCCCTAGGATTTACTGTTGTTGCTGTCTGTTGTGATGATTGCATTGATTGGTTGGTCAGTAGCTTTTCTGAATTAATTTTATAAAACCTGTATTATTTGTCATGTCTAACTTAGCAGTCAATTAATGATGTCTATCAACTGTAAATGTCCTAATTTTTGCCAAGTGACTGAGTACATCTTGGATTATGCCTTCCGCTCTCAGCCAAACATTTTACAGCTTTGATTTGATCATCACTTCCTGCTCGTACAGAGCCTAGTGGCTGGCCAGAGGTGAGAGCTTACAGCCTTTTCAGATCTTCAGGATGCACACAGCCATAGGAATGTGCAAAGGCCTTCATATGCATGTAGCCTTCTAGATTCACAAAAATATGTCAGAGCTATTCGAAGTCCCCTATGGATATCTTATTTCCCAGCTTTCCCTTTCAGCTTTCTGGTTAGTCTGTTGTTGTGTCAACTATTACCAACCATCTCAGGTATCCATGATGTTAAACAGTTGCCTCTGCTCACTTTTTTGATAAATGCTCCTGGGGAAAGAGCTGTTTGCACTGGTCATGTTCCAAGTCAGGTCAGATAAAGGTGTTATTATAAATTGGGTCTTCCAGGGGACTCTCAGACAGTTCACATTGTGACAACTCTCTGCAGATTGAGAATTGAAGTAGCTCCAGTTTGGTTCTGCCCCCTCCGGTGGCTTCCAGGATACTGGCTTTCACTATGATGATGGCTGTTAGTTTATAAGGCTATTACAGAGGTGGGGAGAAAAGATGAGGATAGGGCAAGTTAGAATGTCACAAAGCCTTCTATTCTTACTGAGGTTAAGAAAGCCATTTCTTTCTTGAAATAACACTTTTTGGATTGCTGTAAGTCTATGGTTTATTTCCAGAGTTCTGAAAAAATCAATTCTGACAAGTTTGCCAGTGTTCTCTTTGCTTTTATGGAGGGAAAAAAAATATTCAGAAGTCATTTATCTGCCATTTTTCTTGGATTTGCATCACTGTAGACATTTTAAAAGATTTCTCTCTCTCCACTAGACCTCCATTGCACTGCCATCATGGACACCAGCCGTGTGCAGACTATCAAGCTGGCCAGGGTCACCAAGGTCCCGAGCAGGGCTGGCTCTCAGGACAGTGCACGCGGGTGCACCTGGAACTTATGGACGACACAAGCCACTCCCTCATCAGCAATATAAATGTCCCCTTGCGCGAGGGCAACGTGCTCACCCTGTTGGAGTCATAGCCAGAGGCCCGGAAGTTGCGCTGAGCTTCACTGCCCTCTGGGTTTTGGATGTTGGGTTTGACCACTTGGTTGATGGGAATGGTGTGTCACAATCTGCTCCGTTTTTATTTTTTGCCCATCACATGGGAATTGAGATGCTCCTTTAAATAAAGCATTTGTGGCGAGGCAAAGTGGCTCACACCTGTAATCCCAACACTTTGGGAAATTGAAGCAGGTGGATCACAAGGTCAGGAGATGAAGACCATCCTGGCCAACATGGTGAAATCCTGTGTCTACTAAAAATACAAAAATTAGCTGGGCGTGGTGGCGCATGCCTGTAATCTCAGCTACTTAGGAGGCTGAGGCAGGAGAATCACTTGAACCAGGGAGTCAGAGATTGCAGTGAGTGGATATCTCACCATGGCACTCCAGCCTGGCAACAGAGTAAGACTCTGTCTCAAATAAATAAATAAAGCAAGCTTTTGTGTTTCCAGTTTAAAAATAAAAGATGTCTCTGATTCATCAGTTCATTGACAATTATGAAAATTGGCTTCAATATGCTGACACGGTCATATTAATCAACTCTTAGGCTACTTTGTCATGCTTTCTATATTCTAAGCTTAATTAGCATTGTGTCTGCATAAGTTTTTATTTCCCAGGTTCTTTGACAAGTGACACAGTCTTGCTCAGGTTGAAAATATAGAAAATAATCTTATCCTCTGAGAATTTATGGTTGTTCATCATGTATTTCATAGGCAGATAAAGGCAAGAGGAAAAAAGTACCAAAGCTGTATTTTGCGTATGAAAACCAACCTTTAAAATCTAAAAGAATATGAACAATAGAAAAAGTCTGACAAAAAATCTGGGATCACAAATCCGGATGATGTCATTTGAAGAGTTAAACAAAACATTATTGTTTTCTGGTGAACATTTATACATTGTGTTGTTGAGTTTGTGTATGTTTCTGGCCATGAATCATTAATTTTCCTAACATGCAATGTTTAGAAACCACTGTTTCCCAGATTTGACAAGATAGCCATGGTACCATACGAAGAACTTTCATGCCTTTATTCAATTATTCTTTGCAAGAATCCATAAATGGTAATGTTACTATGGATGATTAGTATAGAGCATAGTATGTTTAAGTAACTTGATTAAGGATATATATCAAGTAATTGATGGTACTATTTGAATCGAAGTCTAACTTGGTGCTCCTTAGAGAGATCTCAACTGCTCACAAATTCTAAGCACCAGTCAGAACTCTCTTCTGCGAGCACACTAGATTTCATTGCTTGAAAATCTGTAAAGAACCTAATATTTGCAAATTTGTGATCTTAGAACAATGAGCAAGGTTGCTTACAGTACAGTTAGGGAGACAGATGTTAAACGAGTAATTATGCAGATAATGTCAATAAATGCTATGTAGAAAAATGAGACAAACATGAGGGTGTAATAGAGAAACCTAAGTTAGATTGTGTTATTAGTGAATGATGAGTTGAATATGTGACATTTATACTGAGCATCGAAGGGAGAGTAAAACAAAACATGTAGAGAAGACATTAGTTTAGAAGAAGCCCTCGAAAAGCAAGAAACAGAGAAAGTCAGGGTAAATGAAGCACCATTAGTGAGGGAGGACCAAAAGGAAACTGAAGAAATAGAAGAGCAGACATCATGCTGAGATTTACAAGCTTTCACAGGAATGTTTATGTTCCTAAGAAAATTAGGAAACTGCTAAAGGTGTTTAAGGAAGATAGTAACATAATTAGAAGTGCACTTTGAAAATATTACTTTGAATTACTACCTTCTGAAATATTTTTGCAACTTCTTGTGGGTCCATAATTATTTCAAAAATCAAAGTTTTTCGTTGTTGTTTTCATAAGACACAAAGAAACAGAAAACATTATTCTTTTGTACTGTAAAAAATGAATTGACAGGGATAAAGTAGAATCAGGGGCACCAGGTAAGATGCTACTATAGTGGTCCAGGTCAGGAGTAATGGTGCTCTAGCTGAAAATGTTAGAAATAGCAGTGGAAAGAAGGGGGAGCATTTGAGATAGGTGCTGGAGGTATGGCCTATGTGAGGAGGATGAGTGAGAGGGAAATGCTGAGAGAAATTCTCATGTTTCTTACATGGGTATCTTCATGGTACCATTTCCTGAGATATATAAAACTGGAAGAGTAACAATATCACTAGAAGGCAACTGGATTTCTTGTGTGTGATATTTGAAATGCCTCTAAAAGGTCTGAATATTAATATCAACCACACAATTGAATGTACAGGTTCAGAAGGTAAACTTCCAAGTCTTTAAGGCATAGGTGGCATTTAACGTCATGAGTTCATCACGGGCGATAAGGTAGAGTTGAGAAAGAAGCACAATGCCCAGTTTTAAAGAACAATACTATAGTTAGGCACTGTATAAATGCAGTTCAGTCAATGACAGGCTGTATATTTGATGGTGGTCCCATAAGATTAGAATACTGTAATTTTACTATACCTTTTCTATTTTTAGCTATGTTTAGATATATAAATACTCACCATTTTGTTATAATTACCTACCATATCCAATACAGTTACATGCTTATAGGTGTGTAGCTTGTAACAGGCTATCCCCAAATGCCTAGATGTGCAGTAGGCTGTGCGATCTAGGTTTCTGTAAGTACATGCTTTGATGCCTTCACAATAAAACCACCTAACAACATGTTTCTCAGAATGGATTCCTGCTGATATGCAAAGCCTGACTCTATTTAAAGACTAGACAGATTAGGAAGGACCATCAAAGGAAACTGAAAAAGTTTGGCTAGTAAAGGGTTTATATTCCAGGATGAAAGATTCACTAGCTAAGTCCAACCATCAGCTATTTCTTGGGGTTAGTTGTCGTGGTTTCATAGGAACTGAAACATGCAAAAGGGCAGCAAGTTTCACCATCTCAGTGGGTGTTCAAGAGCCATACTGAAGTGCTTCCACTGTGAATAATGTGGCGAAGCTTTTCATCAGCACTTGGCTTTGGCAAGTTCCTCAGAAGTCCCAAAATATTGAAGTGCCAGCATTCCTTTCACTGCTAGACTCCCTTCTGCGTGAACAGATCCAGAGAAGGGAGATTGCTAATTTACTGCTTCCCGAGGCATCTTTGGACAGCTGAGACTATTAGAAAACTCTTCTTTATACTCAACTAAAATCAGCCATCCTGTGGCTTTCATCCACTCTCCTAGTTTTACTCCTTGGGGCCACACAAAACTGAATTCCCTTTGTAGCATGACAATGTTTCAGGTATCTGCATAAAACCATTGTGTCCCCCAAGACTTCCTTGTTTCAGGAAAAATACCACTGGTACCTTTTATCAGTCGTCATAGAACACAGTTAGAATCAAATTAGGTATACTGTGTTCCAATTTATGAAACAAATATTTGTTATGAGAGAACTAACCCCAATAATAGGCTGAGTCATAGTGATTCAAACTATTTATGTTACAATGATCAAACTTATCTAGTAGTTTGGACAAAACCAACCAATAACAACTTTCACATGAAGGAGATTCCGCTTGACCTAAAATATTAAACTTGCTTGATATAGTAGTATTAGGCTGTGGTAGGGGAACAAGTAGATAAGCATAAACAGAAAAGCATTTGAGGCTAGGCATGGTGGCTCATGTCCGTAATCTCAGCACTTTGGGAAGCCAAGGTGGGCAGTTTGCTTGAGTGAGGAAGTTTGAGACCAGCCTAGTCAAACATGACAAAACCCTGTCTCTACAAAAACATGCAAAAAATTAGCCAGGCATGGCAAGTATCTATAATACCTGCCACTTGGTAGGCTGAGGTGAAAAGATTGCTTGAAGTAGGGAGGTGGTAGTTGCTTTGAGTCAAGACAACTGCACTCCAGCCTGGGTGACAGAGTAAGACCCTGTCAAAAATAAAGAAGGAAAGAAAGGAAGGAAAGACAGGGAGGGAGAGAGGAAGGAAGGAAAGAAGGGAGGAAGAAAGAAAGGGAGGGAGGGAGGGATGGAGGGAGGGAGGGAGGGAAAAAAGAGGGAGAGAAAGGCAAAGCATTTGAAAGCTATGTTAATATTTCTTCCCTAGAGCAAACACATACACGCACACACACACACACACACACACACACACACACACACACACACTCTTCTTTAAAGGACAGATAAAATATCATTTATACATACTAATTACTAAGTCACTTTTCTTCTTTATACAAAATGGCCTTCCTCAAATTTTTCTTTGTGTTTGCTGGGGAAGCTTATTTTTGGCTCCTAACCTATCTTAATGTCTGGCTTTTACAACATATACTTCATATCTGGCATAGATGTAAATGCTGAAGCTCAGGTCATGTCTCTAATTTTAATCCAACACCCCTTAGAAACTTAGCTAATGGTGACATGAAATAGTTCTCTATATAATGTTCAACACAGACAATATCTGTAGATCATATGCTATTTTTCAGGCCATGTGACTGGTACTGGAAAAGGTATTTGTTCTTCCTCACACATGGTTTCATTTTTATTCTCAAAACAGGCATTATTCTTCTTATTTTGCAGATGAGGGAACTGGAACTCAGAAGACAGACTTCAAGACCCAATCAGCCTTTATGATGCAAAAGTTGCTACACTCAGTTCTCAAAATACATATTTCAGAGTGCAGTGTTGGCTGGTATTCACATGCAGTAGCTTGGAAATCTAAGTGTTTTGTTTTTGAATTAATGATTTAAAACTTGGCAACTGTGCAATTTTTGTCAAGTCACTAAACCTCTCTGTACCTTGGTTTTCTCATATAGTAAACAGAATATTAACATTTATGTCTTCATTTACTGTTAGAATTGAATGTGATATATGTAATACACTTTCAGACATTAAATTCTGGTGCTTGTAATCACACAATAAATGGTAAATAACAGGAAAAAATGCGGAGCTTTTTACCCTTCCGGTTGACAAGCCAGTTGTATATGTAAACACAGAAGAAAAGAACGTATCTTCCACTTCTCATCTCAGAAGCAAGTATCTTAGACAAGACACTATTTTCTCTTTAATTCCAAGTCCTATGTGCCCCCTTCTCATGCTTTTTACCTTAATAAGCTATAGAAATAATCCCTGAAAGTATAGTCTTTGATTCTTACCTAAAACATGGAATGAGTACTGCTTTGTTGAGAAGACTTGACATAAATTCACCCAAACTCATAATTTTTTCTCCAAATCCTACATAACACAATGAATATAATTTTTCCTGAGGCATAACACAGGTAGGCTGTGTTGAAGTTATGTTAGGCTCATTCCCTGAGTTGTAAACCGAGACTGTGATGCCCAAATGGAAAGTGAAAAATACAATTCAGTCACTTGTTCGGTATTTCATCAGGTTCCCTGTTTTAATTCAACCAAGTGACCAAATCAGTAGCTACTTAATGTTCCACACATTCAACCAAATTAAGTGAGAGGTGAGACATTTAAACGAAATACTTGCAGTATTTTAAACAAAACAAACTGAATTTTTCTTATTTTCAGTGTCTTTGACGTGATTTAAATTACAGCCTGTCTAAATCTGCTGGAATGTGGTCCTGTAAATGCAACACGGCATTTTTGGCAGGTGTAACCAGAGACTGCTACTGCAATCATGCCAATCATCCACCCATTGCACTACTCAGTATCTGTTTATATCTACTCCTTTCCTTAGGAGATTTTCTTTGTTAAGTAGAGAAGGAGAGGAAAGTTTTAGCCAGGCTTAGGACAGAGAGGTGAAGAAAGGTAAACAGATGGATAAGTTTAATATCAGAGAGGACAGGGCCCTGCTTCTCTGACAACTTTTGTTCACTGCTACCTTTAGCACCTAGGACAGTACCTACCTGTCTGCCTGCTACAGCTGGCCCTCAATCCAATCATTTGCTGTGTGAGCAGGTCCCTGAACTGTTAAGCCACAAAGATGCAGGGAGAAGGGTAGAGAGATCAAAAATTAAAAGCATTGATTAAGAAAGACTTCGGGTTTTACAGGCAGAATTGTTTTTACACCCAAATAGCAAAGTATATTACACAGTTGGTGAAGAGGTCAATCTTTCCATATTTGAATAAAATCCATCACTCTTCTGATGTCCATGGACCTGGGAGTTTGGGCACCATCTGGAAATGATAGCCTTAGTAGAGATGTTGACATTATCATGGTGGCCAGTAGAAGTGATGAGTTCTCTCTAAATGCCTTGGCAACATGAAACATAGGGTGGAGCATGAATTGAAACACAGAGCAGACTCATGTTTGGCCACTCACATAAGCATCGTTTGATATAATCACAATGAAAATTATGAGATACTCTTAGGGGGACATTTTTGGCTATCAGACTGGTGGGAGTTAGGGTAAGTGACAGCTGATGGCATAAAAAGGAGATTACAAGAAAAAGTAACAACCAAGTTTGTAATCATAGCTAGCAGTTTCTGGGACCTGGGGATCTCACAATGTTTGCTCTTGGATATACAATGATCTGGGAAAGCAAATTTGTGCTTATTTTCAATTCACTGTTAAGGGTTGTGAACTTCTGGGAATTTTTAAGACAGCATTCCCTGAACTATTCACCATTCCCATTTGAAAATCTCATCCCAATTTGATGCAGAATCCATGCCTCAATTCTGTAATTCAAAAAAATATCGTTACAGAAACACTAACATTTCCTTAATGTCGAACACTTTAAAAACTTGGTTAAAATGTAAAAACCATCTTTGAACTTTCAACTTTAATGTGGTTGTTTCTAAGAATACAATATAACAAATATTATTCCTTTTATAGAAAACGTTTCTAAGCTCTACACAGGAAACGGCTTTCTGGGGTTACTCAGTGACAGAATTATTGAAAGTGATAAGTGATACCGATTAGCCATGTATTCAAGGAGACATTTGCCATTGGCGATTGCTAATCACAGACCAGGGAATTTCACTTCCCTGTGAAAGATACAGTAAGCAGAATATTAAGATATGGTATGATGAAAATGGCCATGGATTCATTCTACTTCGTCTCATCAAGAAGTTAATGTGATTTGCCCATAATGCATTCAACATGGGTTGCTTTGAGACTCTCTTTGAATAACACAATGAGTCAGAAGAGACTCTATCTGAGGTCTAAACCTAAGCCTCAAAACACCTTTGATTTACTGCCTTTATTCTCTTGGAATACAACTGGTATGTGAATAAGTGTGGGGCAGCCTTCTTAAAGATGAAAGAGCAAGTGCAAAGAGGCACAGATGCCCTATATGAGGCCTGAAACATGTGAACGTGTACACCTCAAAACATCCATTCCAGCTAAGTCATCACACACCAGAAGTATTCAGGTAACCCACAGAATTGTCAGAAATAATAAATGTTGTTTTAAGACACTATGTGTTGGGTTAGTTTGTTGCACAGCAAAAGCTAACTCATACCAAAGACATAAAGAAAACAAGAAAAGTAAGTAGAAAACATATTAGGACCCTATATTTGGTGGTTGAATTTATTTCCTTTACTTTTTTTTTTTTTTTTTTTTTTTGAAACAGTATACTCTGTTACCCAGGCTGGATGACTGCAATTGTGTGATCTCTGTTCACTGCAATCTCTGCCTTCCAGGTTCAAGAGATTTTCCTGCCTCAGCCTCCTAAGTAGCTGGTATTATAGGCATATGCCAACATGCCTGACTAAGTTTTGTATTTTTTTTTTTAGTACAGACAGGGTTTTGCCATGTTGGTCAGGCTGGCCTTGAGCTCCTTGCCTCAAGTGATCTGTCCATCTCAGCCTCCCAAAGTGCTGGCATTACAGGTGTGAGTCACAGACACCAACTATATTTCCTTTACTTTAGTTTTTCCTTTTTCTTCTCTTTTCTTTTGAGTTCTTACCAAAAGGCAAGAAAAACAGACTAAAAGAGAGGGGAAGGAAGAAAGGAATGAGGGAAGGAGGGAAGGAAGGAAGGAAGGAAGGGAGGAAGGGAGGAAGGGAGGGAGGGAGGGAGGAAGGAGGAGGAAGGAGAAGGAAGGAAGAGGGAAGAAGGAAGGAAGAGAAAGAACAGAAAGGAAGAAAAAAGGAAGCGGAAGGGAGGAAGGAAAGAAGAAAGGAAGAAAGGAATAAGGAAGGATAAATGAGGAAAGAAACAAGGAAAGAAAGGATGAAAGAAAGGAAGGAAGGAAGGAAAAGAAAGAAGAAAGAAAGAAAGAGAAAAAGAAAAAAGAAAGAAAGTAAAAGAAAAAAAGAGAGAAAGAAAGAGGAGAAAGAAAGAAGAAAGAATTATGCTACTAAATTTTCTCTCCCATTTTTAGTATCTATTTAACCCTCCCTTCCTGCCAGGTGATCTAGCATCAATTTCAGGATGCCCCATGCCCCTTCCTATTCCTCTGGCCTTCTCATGAAGCACTTCAACTACAACCCTAACTCTCAACTTTATTTCTAGTTGTTTGTCTAATTCCTGATGAGATTAATGCTTCTGGAAGAATATGATAAACTCACCTAGGACAAGATACTGATTATCGATAAACCTTGCATCTTTATATCATCAACTAGGCTTTATTTGCTTGAGAAAAACATACTTATCATCAAATAGATTTTCATTCAAATCCTCACTCTCAAGGATCTAGAAATAGAAATGCCATTTGACCCAGCAATCCCATTACTGATATATATCCAAAGGATTATAAATTGTTCTATTATAAAGACACAGGCACACATATGTTCATTGTGATGCGGTTTACAATAGCAAAGACTTAGAAACAACCCAAATGCCCATCAAGGATGGAGTGGATGATGAAAATGCGGCACATATACACCATGAAATACTATGCAGCCATAAAAAGAATGAGTTCATGTCCTTTGCAAGGACATGGATGAATTTGGAAACCGTAATTCTCAGCAAACTGACACAAGAACAGAAAACCAAACACCACATGTTCTTGCTCATAAGTGGGTGTTGAACAATGAAAACACATGGACACAGGGAGGGGAACATCACACACTAGGGTCTTTTGTGGGGTGGAGAGCTAGGGGAGAGATAGCAGGGATTGGGGAGATTGGGGAGGGATAATATTAGGAGAAATACCTAATGTAGATGATGGGAGGATGGGGGCAGCAAACCACCATGGCATGTGTAACAATCCTGCAAAATCCGCAAATGTACCCCACAACTTAAAGTATAATTAAAAAAAGAAAGAAAAAAAAATATTCTCACTCCCCTTCACCACCACTACCATTACACTCCTCAGTGAAATCATTTCAGGCACGAGGCTTAAAATCTCTTAAATCTTGGCCAGGCACAGTGGCTCACACCTATAATCCTGGCACTTTGGGAGGCCGAGGCGGGTGGATCACAAAGTCAGGAGATTGATACAATCCTGGCCAATATGGTGAAACCCCATCTTTACTAAAATACAAAAAATTAGCTGGGCATGGTGGTGTGTACCTGTAGTCCCAGGTACTCGGGAGGCTGAGGTAGAGGAATCCCTTGAACCAAGGATGTGGAAGTTGTAGTGAGCAGAGATTGCACCACTGCACTCCAGCCTGGTGACAGAGTGAGACTCCATCAAAAAAACAAAACAAAACAAAGAGTAGCTGGGACTACATATGCATGCCACTATGCCTGACTACTTTTTACATTTTTGGTGGGGATGGGTTCCCACCATGTTGTCCAGGATGATCTTGAACTCCTGGCCTCAAGTGATCCACCCGCCTTGGCCTCCCAAAGTGCTGGGATTAGAGGCCTGAGCTGAGAACTCATATTCACAGGGGAATTCCCCTGGAAAGAGATGGATAATTAATTCAATGGTATTGAAAAAATTGGTTATTTTAAAAATGCATTAAAGTTCCGATCCCATGCTGTGCCCTGAGATTAAGTTCCTACCAATTGAAGAATTACTGCAAATAATAAAATTATTTAAAAATCTAGATGGGGTCCGGGCGCGGTGGCTCAGGCCTGTAATCCCAGCACTTCGGGAGGCCAAGGCGGGTGGATCATGAGGTCAAGATATGGAGACCATCTAGGTCAACATGGTGAAACCCCGTCTCTACTAAAAACAAACAAACAAACAAAACAAAACAAAAAAAAAAAACAAAGAAACAAAATAAACTCTTAAAACTTAATTTCCCTATTCATTAAGATGGGGTTATTATTTACATTTGTGGGTACAATTATGCAAAAAAGCTTAGACCTTATTGGTGATTACAAAATATTATTAATTGCTTTCTAAAATGTTTGCAATAACCTGCATTCCTTTAATTGTCTACATAGTTGGTGTTTTCCCTAGTTAGATAGTAGAGTCTTCTAAACTGTGTTCATATTTTTGACCTTTGGATCTCTGGTGCTGAATAGTGTTGAACACCTCATGAATTCTCAATAAATGTCTGTTGACTGAAATTTTAAAATAGTAAAATTTCCAGGCATACTGCAAAGATCCTTTAAGACTTATCTTCTTCTCCCTTCTGAAATAGAGGTCCAGTATTAGTCAAGATACAGTCCAATAAAAATCACCATTATCATATCTTTGCTGACACTGTTCTAGCTGAAAGACAAAGCTCATCTATATTATGTTTACACATTCCACTCAGTACTTTATACTTACAAGGAGGGTAATCAATTGTAATATGGTTAATACAGTAAGAATCAATGGATGATACTACCTGGATGATTCTGCCATCAATAAGCCATGCCATAAAATTTTGAGCATATTTCTACCATATTTAATTTCTGCTTCTCTAAAATGAGAACAGTAATAGAATCTGCTTTGCAGGGTTATAAACATTAATTGTGATAAAGTCAAATAAAAACTTACATTACACTGCTTGGAATACAGTAGGTGACCAATAAAAAGTGTATCTTCCAGAATAAAGACATGACTTTAGGAAAGACCTCGCTAATTCTTCAAATAAAATCTCTTCAAATTGTGCTTAAACTTGTGGGAAAAGGTCAACTAAAAAGGAGATCATTTTTTTTCTAGGTCATTAAAGTTAAAAGCGAATGTCAAACTCATAAAAATGGTTGATTAGAGTGAGAGGAGACAGATACAAAAAGGTTTTCTATTTGTGGAATTTGACAATTCCATCTGCAGGATTATACAGATCCTTGTCACAAAAAGTAATGCTGAATAAATTCTTAGTCATAAGCATTCTCAAATTGTAAGCAATTTGATCTATTATAAATACATTTTGAGACACAGGACATGAATGATAATTGCTAGTGTCAATCTAATTACATATAAGCTTAAATGGAAGCATATCAGTTAATTTCTAAATTCACACTCAACAAATCAGGGATGTTAGTACAGACACCTGTTTTCAATCCAAACTGTTGTTCATAAGTGCTCCCCAAGTCATACTAACTCATTAAATGGTCAGGTCTAACAAAATGAATGCTCGTTAAAGGAATAAATACAAATACTAACATCTATGAACCTCAAAAAATGTCACTTTAATGAGTTGAAATCCCAAGTAAGGAAAGAAATTCCTGCATAAATAATATATTTATTCATTCACAGGCAAAAATCATATTAGCCAAAGCTTGATTTTTGTAATGATCGAGTCACATATAGAGGCATTAGCAGGAGCATATTTTGATTTTCTGGTCGTTTTAGGAATTTCTTTGTCTCCCCTCTATTTGGGTGATTAGGGATGAGTCATATGACTTATAAATATGTCTTAGGAGAGTAGATACATTTTAATAGAAAGTTATGTAGTAATAAAATTAGTTGGTGAATATTTACAAATGTATCCACAGTGGGATTCACTTAAATACGGAAGTGTTTGTGCAATTAAAGTGTGATTAAAAGTGATCTATGCGACATTTTTAGAAATACATTACAAAAGTAAGTAGTATATATAAAAGAAAAAAATGTCAGACGAAGGCTTGGAAACTCTGAGATCTGTTAGGAATCAATTAGGGATGTCTGTCATACCTGTAGGATCAGGAAACAGTGACAGGTATGCTGCGTATTTGCTGCTCCATTAAAGGTCCCTGGGAGTTTGTTATATTATGAACCTGTACTTATTCTGCCTGACTTTTGATCTATTTGTCAAATAATGCATTTTTAAAAGAGTGTCCAAACAGAATTATAAAAGAGAAAATTATCACATGATTGGGTGCATGGGATGACATTTCAGCTTCCAGCTTTGCTGTGGTTGACAGATAGGGACAGTAGAGGTTGTCTCCTTTGTTGCTGCACATGTTGTAGGGTGATCACACATCTCAGTTTTCCCCATGCCATCCCATTTTACACCTATTGTACTGGCATTTGTCTGGAATTATTAATTTTGTAACAAAGTAGTTTTGTTTACAATTGCATTAAAATACTCATGGATGGTTTGGTAGGCCTCTACTTTCAGCTTCTGCTAGGATTTGTTTAGTGACAAATATAGTGAGATGTGACTTGAGTAGTGATCAAATTTCCCAACTTAACATGTACTCAAATTTGAAAATCCGACAGCATAACCTATCTTACTTGTAAATGACATTATTTTACCTAAGCGAACTCTAACTAATAATTTAAATGCCCACGGAGACAGAGTCCAGAAATCCAAATACACTAAAATGATTGAAATCGTATCCAAATAAAAAGCATTAGAAAGCCTAAAGCTAGACTCAACCAGCTTTTTTTCAGAGCTTAAAAATCCTTAAGGATAAAACTGGAAAGTTCCACATCTTCCACAAACCTTTGGACCACTAAGCCTTAAGCACAGTGTCTGCATAGCCATATTCTGAACTAAAGGCAAATTGTGTTCCATACTAGAAGTCATATTTCAGGCATGAAAGAGCATTTCCAGACACAGGAGACTGACAGTATGTCATGAAAAGCCCCAGGTGAATAACATGGAGAAAAGATGAAAGAATCAGCATAACTAGAAAAAAAAATTGGACCCTGATTCAAAATCCAACAAGCCACTTCAAAGCGCTATACAAGAGCTTTGTTCTATCTCTTCACTTAATCCATTTACCCAGCAAATATTCACTGAGCATGCACCACATGTCGGCGCCACCTGCCAGGCGTTGTTTAAAGCTCTGAAAATGCAGAAGCCAAAAGGCCAATGGAATTCAGAATTTCATGAAATTTAGATATTAGTAAGAAAAGAAACGAAACAGTTAAGACAGATTATTAAACTTCTTCCATACCTAGTTAAGTGGTATCAAGTTGTAAAATAGCCAATATAATGCAAAAGGACTGGTTTTGGTGAAACCCGCCTTGTTGTCAAGGAAGGTGTTGCCGAGGAGCTGACAACTGAATGAGAAGACCTCTGTCTTCTAACATGCAAGGACATGGGTGCGAGTGAAAGGCATTTCAGGCAGAAAACCCAGATAGTTCAACAGTTCTGAGAAGGGTGTGAGTGGGACAATTCGGGAAAAGAAAATATTGGATTAGGTAATGTTTAATTCTTGGATAATAGGAAAGGCAACCAAAGAAAGGGGAATCATTTTCATTTCCTTCCATAGTGAGATCCATGAGCTCTAGAGATATCCGAGGCAGATAGTGTTTAGCTTACACTTCGTAGCTTTTATAGAAAGCACAAGGAACTTATGTACAAAACGTCAGAAAGTTCAACTTCTCTGTGGATATGCTTTTCCCTGCGTGCTACTCCCTCTGAAGAAATGCCTTCGCCAAACATTTCCTATTAACTCTTGAGGACGTGGAGTTAATTTTGGCAATATTAAGGGAGAAGCCGCTGGAGCAATTGATGCTGGAGTTATGAGAACAATGTTCTTGCCTTTGGCTGTGGTCTCAACCCAGATTCATATTGCGGAGCCCTCGATATGAGCAACAGAGTGCTCATGCTTTCATGCGTGGCCTGGGCTGCCGCACTGGATTGCCTCTCTCAGTGTGCCAGCATTCTTTCATACTCACGGGTGGCTGTTACTCAGGGGAATAAAAACATCTGGTTCTGTATTACTACGTGCGAACTGAATTTAAACTAGAGGATAGAATTTAAGTAGAGGCAGTTTAGTTTAACTTTTCAAAAAAAGGTCATTCAATATCGAAGACATATTGCTTTGCATGGTAGTAAGTTTTTCATCCTTGGACGCATTAAAGTCACAGCATTTAGGATTTGTTGGCGAAGTTGCATAAGGCAGTCTTCTCCTGGGAGAAAGTTTGTTTTAAATGACTTCTGTGGCTCTTTCCATCTTGAAGAAGCTGAGAAAGAGTTTATTATTAAGTAATGTATTGCAAAAGAGCAATTGGTTGCGAGAGAGAAAAAATACAGTCTTTTTGAGTGTCTGAGCTGTAAATACAAAATAAACCCAGTTTGTGTTTACCAATGATTTTAAAAAGTATATTGGTTGGTTCGAAGGTTTATAAAATGCATATATCTGTGGATTCAAGTCTTGGTTACATCTTTTGGGTCCCATTGGTTCTTTCTAAAATGTGAGAATTATAAAACCATGACAACAAATCCCAGTGATTCTCAATCTATTGGATCCAATATCTCCCTTTGATAATACATTTCTTATAAAACTTCTTCATTAACACAAAATGAGATTGATAGATAATATATTCTACCCTATATAGATAAGTTCAAAACAAATAATGTCATAACTGTACTCAAAGGCAAAAAATAACATCAATGTATAATAAAATAATATGTATCTCAATACATAAATGGGTATAACCACACTAAATGCACAAAGTAGTCAAATATGTGTCCTAAATATATAATCATCATGAATATGATGGTAACAAATGCAGACTGACTCCAGGGTGTTGTATTAATGATTTAAAATCTACAAGCTGCATTGCCATTGGCAACTGACTTTCTGTAATGATGAATAACTCTCAGTAAAGTCCCAAACAAAACAAAATAGTCTTCCCCCAGTTGGTAGACTAGTTTCATCCTCAGAAGATTCGGTGTATTTTGAAGCCAGTAAAAAATAGTTTTCTGTTTATATGCATGATGGTCTTAAGTTCTGATTTCTTGGTTATGCCCATTTATTTATGTATTGAGGTACATATTATTTTATTATACATTGATGTTATTTTTCGCCTTTGAGTACAGTTATGACATTATTTGTTTTGAACTTACCTATATAGGGTAGATAAGATAATTATAGACAGAGTAGTTCAGGTAATATTAAAATAGTTATTCAAGATAGAGGACAATTCTTTTTGATTCCTGACTGCATCATTTATTGTAGAACATCTGGTATCCCTGGCCTCCATCCCTTAAATGCTTCTCCATCTGATTATTATAAAAGAAAACAGAAAAAAAGCATCCACAAATTTTCAAAATAGCAATGAGGATGAAGTAGTAATTTCTCTGAGGACTAGGACAGCCACCGTTTGGTCATCTTTCATTAATTAGCTGCAGGAAGCTGCTAAAGCCATGTAATAACTGAAACAATATTAAAAAATCCACTGCAGCCAAAACACCAACCTTTAGTCCCTAACTGATCCCAGTAGGTCCTTTGTTGAGGAAACTGGCTCAGATGCCATAGCTGAGACTCAGACAGCTGGAGCTGGGCCTCTCAAATAAATGGCTCATGTTTGACAGGAGCAAATGAGGGTTTCATGTCCATTCATGTACCTTTAGAAATTAGACTACTTTGAAAGCCACCTATCTGCCTGGTTAGGTATCTGAGTGGTTGTGTTAGGGGTAAAAACAATAGCTCAGCTTCCATTGGGTTTAATTTGGTGATCTTGTTTCACGCTCAACTTAACCACAGGAAGTGGTTTATTACCAACAAGAATGTAACGTTTTCATGATTTAATAATTTCAAAATCACCAAATGCTACTTTTCTCTGCGAAAACACCAATAGGAGTCCAATAGATAGTTACTGCCCTAAGGGATTGTAGAGATGATGGAGGTATAGGGAAAATATGATGAGTCTTTTTGTCAACATTTAACTCTTATAAGAGCTTCAGAACTAATGGCCAATCCACTGCTTCTTACATATCTCAACTCAGATACATTGTTTCAAACTGATAACTCCTGAAGCCACTGGGGAAGCTATTTTATTTCACTCTAAATTTTGCCTGTTAGCAAACTGAATTTTCCAGATTTGCACAGAAGGGATAAAAAATGAATGCATGCCAACGTTGCATCAGCTGTTCTCATTTTCAACAATCCTATCCAGATTTCTTCTCATTCCACCCACAGAAAAAGAGGAAATAAAGTCAACAGTTGTTTTTGCAGCAATGGACAAAATGTTTTTCCCATTGCAGCAGCAGCATTGTGTGTGTGTGTGTGTGTGTGTGTGTGTGTGTGTGCACATGTGTGTGTGCATGCCCGTGTGTGTGTGCATGCCCGTGTGTGTGTGAGAGAGAGACAGAGAGAGCAAGACAGAGGGGAAGAGACAGATAGTTAGTTAGGTAGTTCCTGGAAAACAAAACATCTGTTGGTATATGGTTTTTTTAAGGAAAACTTTATAAACCACAAATGTCCTTACTGTATAATAGCTCCTCACATAATTACAGTGATCTACAGTTTACAAAGAACATTCACAAACATAATTTCATTTCATCATCATTGTATACCTGTGGTACAGGTATTATTGCCCCCTAAATTACAAATAAGTTAATGGAAGCTTAAATATGTTCATAACTATTCTTAAAACCACACAGTGATTAACAAGAAGACCAAAAGGTCAAATATCTTGACTCTACCTATAGTGCTTTTGCTTGTTACTCATGCAAACTGAGTTTTTAAAATCAGCTCAGCAGAGACACCCAAAGAGATGTAATAGGTAAAGTTGACCAACATATTTTCAGAATATTATTTGATAAATATATTTTGAAGAAAACTAATTTCTGCATCTAAGGAAAATAATAAATTCTAAGAAAAAATTAAAATTTAAACAGGCAACTAGTTGAATTAATTTGAGGACAAGATTAAAGACTTTAAAATCTCTGTCAGAAAAGACAGGAGCAAGGTATCAAATATCCTGTAATTTTAAACAACATTTGATGATCATGGTTAGCTTTATGAAAATGTGTGTGAAGCAAATAGTAATAAGACATGTAATGTATTTTTTAATCCTTTAAAATATAATATTAGAACAGGTCATGGGATGCATTGAAAAATACTACTGTTTTCCTTTGGTTTTCTGCTCTACAAAAAGAAGGAAAGTCTTTCAATGTACAGCCAGTGCTCGACTTACAACCACGATTGGTTCCGACGGACTGGTCGTAACACGATTTGGTCGTGAGTTGAGTAGGCTATATGTACAGTACGTATAGAGCTCTCCTTAATCACATCTTGAAAGTAAACTTGGCAGGAAAGGATGGAACAGTAAGCTATGTAATAGAGAGAGCTTGAGTCATCTGTTGGCTGCATTGAATCCTAGAATCATAGAATCACGAGGTTACCCTTGAAAGCAGTTTATTTTAAATCGTCACCAAAATGTCTGGTCTCTAAGACATCCCTAACTCGAGATGGAGAAAACTCCTAGTGAATATCTGCTGTTAACATGATATGAATGTCTCAAACTTGGCATGGCTTCTTAGACTTATTAGGTCCGTTGCTCTCGTGTGCTTAGCCTGCACTAGATGTCCAAGAACTCAGCTTTAAATAATCTCTACCAAGTGCTAGGCACCTGACTAAGTGCATTCATGCATTATCGCCTTTCAGTCCCCACACATTCTGTTGGGGTAGTGTATTAGTTAAGGTAATGCTAGCAGCTCTAAAAAGCAAAACCCATGATGCTGAGCTTCATAGAATACAAGTGTATTTCTCATGGACACACCAGGCAGATGTTTCTGTAATGGCCGGTTTTACTCTACGTGGTAACCCAGCGACCAAAACTTCTTTTTACCAGGACAGTCTAATATCTTCCAAAGCAGGTGTTAGCCAACTCTGGCCTGTGGGATAAATCTGCCTGCCACCTGCTCTTATTATGACCTATGAGCTAAGAATACTTCAAAAATTTTTAAGAGTTTTTCTTTTTAATCAAAAGAGATATATCTTTATGACACATAAAAATATGAAATTCAAGATTTAGTACTCCTAAATAAAGCCTTATTGGAACTCAGCAATGCTTACTTGTTTACCATTGTCTGTGGCTGCTTTTGCACTACAATGGGAGAAGTGACGAGTTGTCATAGAGATTGTATGGTTCCCAAAGCCAAAATAGTTTCTCTTTGGCCCTTAAAAGCAAAAGTATACTGACCCTGACTCTGGAGCTTCTTCTAAGAGTAAACTCTAGACACAGAAGGGGAAGAGGGGAGAACACACTCTAACCCAAAACTTGGAGAGGTGTGTGGCTTGCCCAAGAGCATCTGACTCCAAGCTGTATAAGCTGGATTCAAATACAGATCTCTCTAACCTCAAGGCTACAAAACTTAATCTTATTTCTTTACTAGTAGATTCTCAAATCTCCCCACCAGTGTATTTATTCATAAATACCCATAATGTATGAATCTTTGGGAGACCACTGATGTCAGGCCAACATACCTCATCCCATGATTTTAAATTAATCTGCATTCAGCTCTAGCCATGCTCTAATAATAACTTTAAGAAAACAATGAGAAATATTTAGTATGAAATACAAGAAACCAGGTGGCTCTGCACATAAATATGTGCCCACCAGTTAATAAATCTACAGAACAGTAGCACTGCTTCCAACGTTTTATGTTTCAGAATGATTAATTTTTAACTGTACTTTATATCTCTTGTGTATAATGTCTCAGATCCAATGGGATAAGCAAACCAATCTCCATGCTACTGTGAAACAGAACTAAAATATCATAGGATTTTCTGATGACTCTGAGGAGTTGAATAGCCTCTATGGGACTGCAAAGTTAATTAAAATGAGCATAGAATTGTTATACTCTATTATGACACAATTGTGTTCCCCTTACATCCCCCTCCTCCACATCAAAGACTTTACAATGGGGGTCAGAATGAGAGAAACAAAATTATTTTCCAGCTTTTCTTTCAAATGGGATGAGTATAGCTCTTTTTTAAGGTAAACATGATCAGAATCTAAGTTTTGTTCCCTTGGAATTCCTTAGCAATAGCCACCTAACATATAGGGAGATAAAAGAACTAGAAAGAAATGTTCATAAAATGCCTGTAATCACCATTGCTTTAGGCATTCTCTAACTTACATTTAGATCTTCAGAACAAGGTTAGACAAAGCAGTTAATGCGAAAAAGTGGTACAGCCAATATCAAGATTTTGATGTATAAGACTGAGCAGTTAAATAGCATTTTTTCTTTAAAATACTGTTTTTAAAATTACACTTCAGTTGTCTTTCCAGCATTTGTAATTTTTTATTCACACACATGCTCTATCCATAAAATGTATGAAATAAGGCTTTTAAATAAAAGTTATTCTGAGGTACAAAATAATAATGGTGCCAGGCTCTATCTGATATATGCTGTAAGGTACAAGTGATAAAGTGTCTTCATTCCATTGGCATAGAAAGGGTATAACAATTTGGCTTCAGAGAAGAACCAAATCTCTTTTAAGGTTAATGGGAAGTACCATGCTGTGTCCACTGTGACTAGATAGATCTCAAAGTTCATGAGTAAAAACAACCTACCCTGAATACTTAGTATGTTATCTCATTTATTACATGTAGCAAATTATTCCTATTGTACAGATGGGAGAGCTGAGACTCTGAAAGGCCTAATAACTTCACTAGGAAAACATGCTTTATTTATGACAGACACAGGATTTGAACATACATCTTTCTGGTACACCATGTTGCCTCTGGCATGATGGTCGTTTATTCTACAGGTATATTTCATTTCACCCTACCCATCAGTTCTTCCTAGAAGCCACAATAGAGCATGGCCTGGCTTTTTCAGGTCAGTGCCAATGGCTATACATACTTTTCAAGCCTACCATATCAAAGAGCTCACACACAAGCACTACATCAGTTGAAAACTTTGTAGTTCTAGGCATCAGAAAAATAGCTCAAAACAGATTTTTAAAATGAAGGTAATTTATTGACACACATAATTAACACAAGAATTTACTTCCAACAAGCTTTGACTCATGACATCTCTAAGGACCTGGTTTGATCTTTTCCTTCCTCACCTTCTACAATGTGCACTTTATCCCAAAGTGTAGTCCTTTCAATATTTTGAAAAAATAAACTGAAAGAGCCCAGAAATGCATGATATTTCTTTCACACTGAGTAACAGAGGAAACAGCTACATCACAACCATCTTTATGAATCTCCTGAGATGCATTTTGATTAAACAATCTTATATCACATGCTCAACCCTGTAGCAATTATTCTTGCCAGGGGATGAAATGCGCCAATTGTTTGGCTTTGGTTTCATGTTCCAGCCTTGAAGTGTGGGAGAGGTCAATTTCCAGAAAATTACATGGACTCACAAATAAAATCAGGGACTACTTAGAAGAAAGGGGCAGATGGATATTAAGGAAGTTTATCAGTCACAATAGGGTACATCATATTGTAGTTAAAAAATGATCCTCAAACCTCAATAGTCTGAAACAACAAATATTCTTTTTGTGCTAATCTTCCATCATCACCAACAGGGAGTTCTGTTCTATGTCATCATTGATCTCACTCCAGGATTTAGGTTGACAGAACAGCCATTTTCCAGAACATTGAAAAATAGGCTAGGAGCAGGAAAAGAGAATGTAAAGAAGCACACCCTCACTTTGAAGGATTCTTCACATCAAATTTGATCTGAGCTCATCGACCAGGGCAAGTCACACTGCCACATGTCACTTGAAAGGAGAACCACAAGGCTACCACATTCCTGGAGGGGAGAGTGAGAATGTTTGTGAGTGCCTTCGTACGTGTTCTAGGGCATAACCAACAAGCAGTCATCATATCTTTCCTGAGTTAGAGAAAGAGAGGATGTTCTGAGTTCAAATGCCACCAAAGGACACATGTAGAATAATATTACAGACCTTAAGAATGATAGCGCTAGCTCTCTGGATATCTTGGAAGGAAGATAAATTGCTCTCAGCTGCTCCCTGAATTTGCACCCTGTGCATTGATATTTCCATTGCATAATAATAGTGCCTCACAAGGTTTAGACCAGGAAGATTAACTAAAATGCAAAAACTATGTGGAGCTAGGAGGACATAAAACTGCTTTATCTTCACTTGCACAGCTGGGCAATGAATTCAAGTACCTGACTGACATTCCTTTATTACACACAAGGATTCTACTTACCCAAGGATTAATGGGAAAGATATAATCAGAAGAAAGCAGGAGCTAATTTTGAATTTTAACTTGAAACTACCAGTGATTCTAAGGTTTGAGAAGCTTATTTAGATGTTATCATAGTGCATTGTCATTGATCTCTTTTTTTTTTTATTCTAACAAAACCCAAAAAAGTAAATAAATAAATAAAACCAAAAACTTTTTTCTGAAACCCTGGTCAAAAACATTTTAGCTCTATAATTGTGATTTTATATCACTCTAGAGAGGCCATTGAAAGGATAAACCAAAATAAGTTTAAAACACGAATGACCTAATAGAGAAAAAGAAAAAAAAGTTTTGAGATATTGTCCAACAAAGAAATCTGGAGGGCAGCATCTGATGAGATAAACAGGAAAGGAAAATTCAAGATTCAATCCAGGCTTCCTTTAGAAAATGAGTAATAATGCCTATACAAGTAAAACGTTCTTTTCAATGTTCCTGTTTCTCCTAGCAAAGGGAAATGAGAATCTCAATGACTTTGAGATACCCCATCACTTGAACGATGTCATACAATTTTATGAAGTGGAAAATAAAATGATCTCGGGGTCTTTCTGTGTGCATATGCTATATTCAGGACTTTAAGGAGTTTGATTACCTACTCTAAGATTCTTCTTTAATGATATCTAATTAGCCATAATAGCTTCTTCTAGACTAGAAAAAATACTGGCTCAATCTTAAGCACTTAAAAGTGTATATTTCTTACTTCATTCAGCAAATATGAGTTACATTCCAGCCTTGCACAGCCACTCTTATAGGAGTTGGGGCAGAGTGGTGAATAATACAGATAGGAGTTAACTTTACTAAATGCCTTTCTTTTATAGCAAGGATTTAGGATCCTGGGAATTGAACCTGGGCTTACGTCCCATGAAGAAAAGCCTGTTAATAGTAAGCTAAGGTTGGTTCATGGTTGTGGGATTTAAGTCAGCATTCAAGGTCAAAAAGAGTGTTGGGATCACAGGAAACCTTGAAAGGGAAAGAGGAAAGAAAAGATAATCTAAAAGGCTAGGTGGTAAGACACGCGAACAGGAGCAAGGAGACAAAATAACACTAATAGCTAATGATTACATCAAGCTGAGTAGGAAACTTGCATATTATTAACTTTAACATAGCAACTCATTCCAATTGCACAAGAGTGGTATAAGGGAGACACTAATTATCTCCAGTTTACAAATGAGAGAAAAGACACAGAAACTAAGGAAGGTACCCAAGATTACATCTTTCGGTCTAGCTCCATAATTGGTGCTTTTAACCACATGATGCAACCAGCAAGAGCAAAATGCAACAAACGGGTTCATTCCCTATTTCCTAGGCCTGCACTCTTTTGAATTTGGAGACATTACCTCAAGCGTTAAAAACATAAACCAGGTTTTGATGTATGAAACATTTGCATCCACTTCGCTACACAGGAAGTAAATCATTTCTTTCTGTAAAGACATTTGATTCATCTAGAAGCATTAGAGATTAGCAAAAGCTGCATCCATATAGACCTGTTCCAACAATTTGAGAATGCAACTTTTCTTGCAGTAGAGGCAAAATATATTTATCCTGATAAGCATGGAGTTGAAAAAGAATAAATGACTATAAAATAAGTGAAAACATAAATGAATGAACTATAAATGACTTTAGGGTTTAACTAATTTTTCTTTTTATAGATTTTACATTATTAAGTAGTTATTAATGTTCTTTTCAGAAGAGCTGGAAATTATTCAATGATGCAGAAATAACCATTTTATAGTTCCTCAAACAATTCAGAATATCTTAGAATGCCTGTGGAGATATACCACATAGTATAATCTTGCAATCATAATTGATTAAGAGGATTCATCAGCTCAATGCAATGTGTCTAATTGAAAACCTATTCCTCCTGCACACCCTCAATTATTTTTGCAACTTTCGCCCTATTTATAAAGCTCAAGCCCTGGGATCAAAGCAAAACAACAACAAAACCTCACAGATAAAAAGAGAAAATTTTAGGCTTTTTCCATAGTTGAGGGCACATGCTTAGTCAAATGCTCCAGTTCACTAAGAGCACAAAGTTCCCACATTCTCAGGCTATTTTGTCAGATAAAATACAGGATACCCAGCTAAATTTACATTTTTTGAAGAGCGGTGAATCCTTTTTTAGAATGAGCATGCCCAAGCATGAAATGCGTTTTTATTTGCTATCTGGCAATGCTGCCACCAAGGCATTGGAACCAGGGGCTGCACTAGAAGAACATTGAGGTACCAAACATATTTGCTTGCAATTCTGCTGCTGCCTGTTATTCTGCTGTCCTGACTAAGTGGCACTGCCTCTCTGAGTCTCTGTTCCCTCACAGGCAAAGTGAGACACGTTGGACTGGTTGAGTCCTGAGGATCTTTTCTTCTTAGATTCTAGTAGCCTGTAGCAGTCTGGACTACATGGGAAGAAAACAGACATGATGTCATTGCTTTTAAAATGCCCTGTGAGGCAGAGAAATAAATTATGAATCATTCACTTACGATTTTCTCCAAGAAGAAGAGAAAAAGAACAACAAAAACAGCAAATGAGACAGAGGAGGAGGGCAGCACACGGCTGTCTTCTGCAGAGTTTCTACTAGATAAGAGAATGTACCCTGGGGTGTGCTCATCTCAGAAAGTCTCCTGTTGGCAAAAAGACGGCAGTTCTCCTCGGAGGTTACCATTTGTTCCACCCACAGGGTTCCAAAATTAAGAACTGGCCTCTTTCGTGAGGGAAAATGATTTTAATGCATTTATAAGGAGTGGGAAAATGCAGAGATGTAAGAAAAACGCTTCTAAAGATAAATTTGCATTTATTTAGTGGATGGAGGGTTGACCTCAAAATTTGTGAGTTTTTTTTTTAAATTTTTAAAAAAAATGTTGTGGGGTAGAAGACAGTAGCAGGATATAGCATTTCTATGACCATTTGTCTAAGCTGGGAATACCGATTCACATTCTTCATACTGCTTTCCCTACGAGTTTGCAGGAAAGATCACACCATTGTCTTCGTTACTTCATTCTTAATAACTGTCCAGCATTTCTCCATTCTGGCTTGAGGGAAACCAGAAATTCAATTAACTGCATGACATACATGTGTAAATAGAATATCAGCAATTCTTCTGCTTCTTGGCATTAAAAGTAACATTCTCCAATTTCTATGTATGTCAACCCCATTTCTTTTCAAAGAAGGGTAACATACAAAATAACTACATATTGTGGCAAAGAAATGTGGGGATATCTTTTCATAAAAAGACCATGAACACAAAGATGCAGGGCTAATTTGGGAGACTTTCCATGCAGCATAGAAGACACCCTGTGAATATCTTTATCCGGGAAGTACCTCACAACCAAACACGGATGTTCCCTGAGTCAAGTGGAGTTTTTCCTCCTGAGACTACATTTTTAGTGAAAGATAGCGCAATTGAATCATGAATGGAAGTCTGCAGCAAAACACCCCACACCCACCTGATCATAATGGAATAAAAGTAAGACTTGGGAGACAGGCAGGTTCCACTTCTTTGGGCCACTGGGGACTGAAGTGTTAAACACAAACCCTATATGAAGCTCGTACTATTAAAGGATTACAGTTTCATATAGTCTTATAAAAATGCCCTGAATATCTTCTGTAAGCTTTCACCCTTGTTCATATTTCCTGGGCCATATCCGCAGGAAAGCTAACAGGATGGAATCAGAAGTTACAGTTCTAAATCAGGGTTTCTCAGTCTTGGCACTGTTAACATTTTGAGTCAATAATTCTTGGCTAGGGGCAAGTGTCCTGTGCAATGCAGGATGCTAAGCAGCATCCCTGGCCTTTACCCACGGGATGACAGTAGCACCCTTTTCCACTCCCCAGCCCCCGCACCGCAACGTGACAACCAAAAACGTCTTCACATTCTGCTAAGTGTGTCCCCAGAAAAGTAAAGGTAAAATTAACCCAAGTCAAGAACCACTGGTCTAAAATAATACTCCTGTATCATGAATTTAATCTGTGAAAGAGAAGACTAAAGACTCTTAGGAAGAAATTTAGACTCTGGTAAGAGAAAACCCACAAATAAATATACACAAGGTGTCCATATTTCCTTTCTCTGTGTCGGGCCATTGTCAACGTGATAAAGACAACTTCATATAAATTATGCAGTTTACTCAGGCACTATAAATATTTAAAGCAAAAATGCATTAAGAGATTATAAGCATAATTTTTCTGTCTCCAGCCAGTACTTTATTTAAATATTGTCTTCCTGACTGTTCACCCTCAATTTGATCCATAACTCACGAAAACCTACAGTTTTCTACATACAATAATTGCTTTGATTGGCCTAGATATTCCTTCAAAATCTAGCCTCTGCCCACTCTTCTAAGTCTCCTATTCCCATTGCACATTCGTTCTCCAAATGCATCTATGTTACCACTTTGTCAGTTTCTAGCCTGGAATGCATGTCTTACCATGAAACTGTGAGCTTGTTGAGAACAGATCCAATGCATTTCATCTTTGATTTTCAACACTTAGCATAATCTCCAGCTTAGTAATAGTCACCGTTTGCGAAAAAAAAAAAGAATAAATTAATCCTAAGTTTCCCTAAAGAACTCTTAGATGGCGTTGCTCATTCCTCCCAGAAAGAAAGTTATCTCTGCTTCTTTCCATCATTTCCTCTTTGTAGTTGAAGTTAGGTACTGAGTTGATTTAAAAGATAAGGTGTTCTCATTTTCCCTGGAAAAATCAGGAACTCTACATAGGCTTTAGAAAATGAAAATAGGCTTCTTGTATATTATTGTCCTGACTGATTTTAGATTTCCTATAGTAGGATCTGTTGTATAATGAGTCAGAGATTAAACAGTAAAAGGAGACCGTCTAAGAACTCAGGTGCATTAAAACTCTTCTGGAATTAGGCATTTTGCATATGGTGGTGGGGCAAAGAAAGCAGTTATATGAAACCAAAATAATTATATGTTTAACTTAAAGAGAGTGCACCAACCAAATAAAAATATAATTTGTTTGGAAATAAGACAAAAATCATTGTGAAAAACTAAATAAGCCACTTTATTCATTAGGAGATAGTTCTATATTTTTCTTGCTGAAATAGGGCTCCCTCCCAGCCATGGTTCTCTTAATTTCAAAATTTGAGAACTATACAGTGACCTTAAGGGCCAGTTAGGTGAGTCCTCTCCTTTATCCAGAGAGGAAACTGGCCATATGAAGATTTTAGTTTTAAGAATAAATTAACATTTATTTTCCTCTTTTCATGCCACATTAACAATATTTTGGTATAAGAGAGAACGGACGATGTAATCTTCCTATAAATTCCCTGTAGCTATTATGAGCCAAGAAAATAATCTAAATAAAGTCCAGTGGCAAAGAAAGCATGAATCGTGAAGCACAGGAATGCCAAATAAAGCCATGTTTCATCAGTTCCCAAAATTAATTCTGAATTTCATCAACTCACGCAGGCTATGTCCAAAGAAATGTGCTGGGAGTCACAGTAACTAGAATAAGGGACTGAAATAAAATTTCAAAGTTGTGTTTTATTTGCTAAACATGTGTACTTTGCATTGGGAGGCATTAAGAAAATGAAGACCACCCTTGAGCTAAAAGCAGGTTTACCCTAAGAACTGCCACAGAATATTATCATGCAGTAGGTACCTTTTAATGTAGGGGTTAGTAAACATTTTCTGTGACAGACTAGATAATAAATAATACAGGCTTTGCAGGTTTATGGTGTCTGTTGAAACTGTTCAACTCTTCCCTTTTGTAATAAGAAGAAAGCAGCACAGAAAACACTTCAATGAATGGGTGTGGTTATGTTCCAGTAAAACTTTATTTATAAAAAATAAGCTGTGGGCCAGATTTTACATGAAGATGCTAATTTGCTGCCCACTGTTTTAATGTATCAGGCAGCCAAGAGCTGAGAGCACTGACAAGGAACAGAATTTAGTTTCTTATTCTCTTTCTCATTTCTCAGTAGATACATGCTTGCATTTAATACCTCACAGTCATTAATTTAAAATGGAACCTCCAGTGACTCTGAACTGGCAATTAGTTAAAACAAGGTAAACTTGCAAAGTGCCTGTCAGTTAGTTATCTGATCTGCTTCAATCCACACATGTTAAGTCAGTGAGAGAACAGAAATGTAATTTTCCAGAAGACATAACTCTATTGCTCTGCATGCTTCTAATGAGAAAAAGTTAATTATTTTATTATCTTAACATAAACCTTCCCAAATTAAATATTTCCAGGGTCATAAACTGTTTGCCTCCAAGCTTCATTAAAAGCATGAAACCAGCCATTGCACTTTTGCAAACTACAGTCTTGGTCTTTTCAGTTTTCAAATCAAGCCTTCACATATTTTAGAGCCTAATTTTTCTTACATAAAAAATAACCCTTACCCATGTTGGTCTCCTCACTGATGGTCAATATCAGTACATTCTGTTGCTAGAGGGGTCCAGAAATTGGAAAAGAAGCTGGGATTGCCCTTACCTGTTACACACTTGCATGCTGCATATATGTGTGTGTGTATGTGTGTGTATATATATATATATATATATATATATATATATATGCATATATACACAGACATTAAATATTCCCCTTATAAAAGGAGATTTTCAGTATCAACTTTTTCATAGTTCTTCTTTCTTCTGAGCTAAATAATCTAACAGTTTTTATTTTTCTTTGAAAATGCTGTACTTTAGAATCTGCCAAAGTTTGTTCTAACAGCACTATTTGGATAAGACTTTTCTCTTATGTTTTTAAACTCATGAGATTAAGTTTTAGGACACATAGAGAAATGAAGCAAATAATAGTGTTACCCTATTATTTCCTTTTTTTCCTTTTGTCAAGCAAAGCCACACTTCTTTTAAACTAACAGGTACAACTGAATCACAAGTTATTATTCCATGACCAGCACAGTTCATTCCTTCCCTTTCTACAGGGGAGATATCACCAATTTTTAACTCTAATTCCTTGTTTCTGATAATATGAAATCATATTCAAATACTTTCATTTTATAAAACTTTAAAACATACCTCACTTGCTATTTCTTCATTCTCTTTTTTATTCCTTTATCCTTCACAATACAGTTACTGCTCGACTTAACGACCATGATTGGTTCCGACAGACCGGCCGTAACGTGATCTGGTCGTAAGTTGAGTAGGCTATATGTACAGTACTGTGAAATGATGTTATAAAAATCTTTAAGTCATTTTATCATAATTTTCTTTCATTATTGTTCTATATCATAATTTTTGTTCATTTTATGCCATTTGTATCATCTCTACACCATTTTGTTTCTTATTTTTACATTCATCAGGTTTAAGCAAAACACTGCATTACCAGTACAACTGGTTTAATATTTGCAAAACATACAAAATTACAAACTACAGGTGCCTACAAAAATAGAAAGTACAGGTGTAAAAAATACTATAGGAAACATTTTCCCAATTGCAAAACATATCAAAATACATAAACATGTACGAAACATTTTATTGGCCGCTGGTGCTTGGCTGCGGATCGTTGATATCGTCATCGGAGGCTGCAGTTGGGGTTACCGGAGTTAGTTTTTTCATAAACATGGTGAGCTTTGTCTGAATTGTATGTTTCTTTTTTTCTTCATACATTTCACTATACAGACGAAACACATCGTGCGACATCTGTTCAATCCTTGCAAATCGTTCAATGTTTGGGTCCATTGCTTTGAAATGTATAAGAAGTTTATTCAGTAAAGATAAACTGTTTGATAATCCCTTAGTGGTGAACTTTCTTTCTGGCTCCTCCTCTTCTTTCTCTGCTTCTCTTCTTTCTTCTTCCGCCACTCTTTCTTCTTCCAGTTTGATTAGCTCTTCATTTGTAAGTTCATCAACATTGAAAATCTGTTCTGCTAGATATCCCTCATCTGTAATTAATTCATCCAGACTATCAGCAAACTTACGTGCTCCTTCCTCATCTGCACTCGCTGCTTCTCCAGTCACGCGAACACGATACATTTGGAATCTTTTCTTGAATCTCTGGAACCAGCCAGTGCTTGCTACAAATTCTTGACTATAATCTTCTCCAGCACACTCCTTCAGAGTCTAAAATAGACTTCTCGCCTTCATCTGCACAGTAAAAAGACTGAATGGTGTCCATTTTTGAATTTGATCTTCCATCCAGATATATAGCAATTTCTCCATTTCGTGGATGGGCCCGCTTCGTTGCTTTGTTATAACTGTTGATCGCATGGGTGCAGAACCTTTCACAGCTTCATGAATTTTCTTTATCTTTCAAAATCATCGACACAGTCGAGTGTGATAACTTTGATCACATTCACTTTCTTTCCTCCTTCGTACTGCTTAATTACTTTCATTTTCGTGTCCAGATTGATGGCCTTTCTTTCCTTCTTGGCAGGCTGAGGCGTAGACAAAGACAATTTTCTCTTGGTTAGACATCTTGGGAGGGGTTTGATGAAAAATATCCAAGACACAAAACACAAATTGCTGTACTGAGTCTGGGATAACAGTTGAAATGATGCACACGGAGATGGTAGTGCTGCGGGAAACTGGTCTGCACTGCGGTACGCCCAGCTGGGCAACGTTTGCGCTGCCAGACACGGAGCAGTCGTGGCTAGCGATTGTGGTCGTAAAGTCGAATGGTCGTAAGTTGCATAGGTCGTAAGTCGATCAATACCTGTATTTGGTGTCAAGCCATGTCCAAATCTACCCATGCTCCCTAGTCTTGTTTGAAGCTTGAAACCTTTAATTACTTTAAAAAAAAAAAAAAGTTGTTTTGGAATATGAGTGGCAGGGGACAGAACAGTAATTGCCACCTGCAACAGAGGCCCTATCATAGCAGTTGAGCTACCAAAGACAGGAAGTGTTCATATGTACTTGGTTGCTCTTCTCAAGGCAGGAATGGTGGGCCAGCAGAAATCCAGTTCTAATTCCTTCACCTTATTTTAGAGAGGCTCATGGCAAGATCATAGGGCCCCACAGTCTCCCATATAAACTTATATTGAGATTCTTCATGCCTTGTCCAAATTCTCAAGTTTATTATGTGTCCTCATACTAGGGCCTCAAGAATTGCTTGCAGAAGGGAGAAAGGTAAAAGAATAAAAACATTCTTATGATTAGTAGGATGACAGGTCACATGGTACCACTGACTAACAGTATGTTTTATTATGAGTTGTTTCAAAGTCTAAAATGTGTAAGTTGCCATCTGGAATGGGTTTTAGATTAAATTGGACAGAAAAGACATGATAGTCCCCCCTTCATCATAACCTGATGAGTGAGAGTATGAGATTTAAAAGAGAATACAAATAAATATCGTTTTCTTTTAAGGCTTTCTCAATGTACTGCATTTTTATTTTCAAGTCTTCAAATTCTGTGAATCTTCTAAGCACCCAAATGCTGTATCTTACTTTTTGTTTGTTTTAATGTCAGAAATCTCTTCAAACTCATGAAAGGGTACCACTAGGAAATGTTTGAGAACAACAGCGCTTTATTCACAGTTTAAGAAACTCAAGGTCAAGGGTGTACATCTTTTGTGAATGGGAGAAAACAGATCTCTGAAAAATCTAGCCTCAGTTTATCTCAAAATATCTCTATCATGGTCCTTTCTACGTAAGCTGGCTACAGTGACAAACTATAGAAGTTTATGAATTGTAAGGTGTCAAAAACTAAAAGGAATAATAAGTTTCTTTTAAGTTAAAAAAAAAAACAAAAAACTAAGAGGAACTTTGTTCCCAGGTTTTTCAAATTCAAAGGCCTTATAAGAATTCATAAGACAATTTGAGTTCCTAGTAGGCAAAGCTAATGTTCCCGAAGGCCCAGGGGGTCTCAGCTTTTGAAGCTGCTGCCTACTCCTCTTGACAGTCTCTGTCTTTACTTTCACAGAAGAAAGGAAAGCACAAAGGGAAGACAGAGAATTATTCTTTAAATGTTCAGGAAAGTGAAGAGACATTTGCTTTATTATTATGCATACGCCTACCAGCTGCAGGTAGTAAAATGTATCATTTGGCCAGTTAACTCCCAAAAAAGATTCCCCAGGGTCAGGAAGGCAATGTTTGGAGAAGTTGAGAATTGGCAGGTCATGGAAATGACACTCAAACCTTAGCCATGATTCCTGGCTCATGTATGAGCGAAAATTGTCCCGCACGACAAAGAGAGGAGAAGGTGAGGTAGCACTGCATTTCATGTGGGTGATGAGAGGTCAGAAAATCCAGGGATCAAAACAGACTTTCAGGACGTATTCTTAACGATGAAAATAATCAAGCCAGGACAATTCTACAAATGGTATGGGATGAATATTTGGAAATTTGAGAAAATAGATTACTCCCACCAAATCTTATTAAATGAAAAATGTGGTCAAGTAGTATTTAGAATCATGGGGTGGGGGGAATCAGTTTCCACAGGCTAGCCCAGCATCTAGAGTAGGCACAGGAAAAAGGGTGGAGGCGTGAAAAAAGAGGATGGAAGCGTTAGGATTATTTCAAATAATTGTAAGACATAGTTCTTATGCATAAGGGGGTGTGCACACAATATAGCACAGGAAAACAACCTGTCTATACTGAAAAACAATGGTCTCCAGGAAGGGAGCTAACTTTAATTGACAACATGCCACGTGTTGGGCACTGCATTGAGCACTCAATGTACCTGATCATATTTGAATTATCCTAAGGGTAGATAAAGTATTCCATTTTACTACTAAATGAAATGCCACTTAGAATTGTTTGGCAAACAAATATACTTTGCACAATGCACTAAATATTACATCAACAGGTTATTACAGAGCGTTTAAAGGAAAAAAGAGATTGATTCCTGGAGAGTCATTATATATGAGTGTGTGTGTGTGTGTATATATATATATATATATATATATATATATATATATATATACACACACACACACACACACAAACACACACAAATATATATTCATCCACAATATGAATCATTTGAAACATAATTCTATGTGTCTACTTAGTCACAGAGATTCGGTTGGGCTTTATAACAGTTCTTTGCTATTTTTCAGCTCTGATGGTGGCTGTAGCATGGTGTTTATGATGCAAGTTAGATTTGATGAGTTCAAAATCCAGCTCCACCACTCACTAACTCTGTGTCCCTGAGCAAGTTTTTTAACTTCCTTAAGTCTTGGTTTTCTCAAACATAAATGAGTTTTAGTGGTATCTACCCCATAACTTTGTGAAGATTAACGATGTTAATATATTTCATCCTCAGCACAGTGACTAGCACATTCAAAATCACTCAGTAAAAGCTAGGCATTAATTTTGTCTATTTTCTCTTCTGCTCTGTCCCCAATATTTAGAGCAGTATCCAGTATACAGAGCACAATCAATAAGTATTTGCTTATGAAATGTATGAATTTATTAGTCTCTCCTGCAATTCTTTTTTTCTGTAAAGATTTACTCACCCATTGTCCTCTATGGCAGACATGTACAAAAGGCATGGAAAGGTTACCTGCTGTCTAAATTGACCTGCTTTATGTGAAGAGGTGCTAGCCATTTCTCTTGGGTGAGAAAGTAAGAATCAAACGACACTGGAAGAACGGTGGCAGGCCTCACTGCTGAATACAGCCTGTGTTCTCTTTCAGAGAACTCAAGATTCCATTAACTCAAGGTCACCTTCTCCTTTTGTGCCTCCTGTATGTCTTGCCTACCCAAACATTTATTTCACAGACATTGCAGGGATGACTAGAGCAAAAAAGATGGAGAAACAGAGCTGTAACTGCCTCCATTGCCTCAACAGGACCACGGTGTGAGCCTAGACACCTCAACATCATTATTTTACTCAGTGGAAACCCAACATTATTATTTAACTCGTAGGAAACATTGAGCTAAGGAGAACAGGAAAGAGAAAGGCTGTGAGTGTGTGAACATGAAGTATACTCAGGCCCAGAGTCCATAACTCTAATTGTTTATACAGAGATAACTAGCTGTCTTCATTTGTTTTATTTAAAGGATTACATGCCATTACAAAGAATTCTATTAAAATGTCTGAACTCTGTTTAATGGAGACAAAGCTAACATTCATTAACAAATGTCCATGGGCCAGAGTTAGTTTTACATTCAGTGTCATATTTAATCCTCACAAAAGCCCTTGGAAGTACTATCACTCAAGTTTACAGATGAGGAGACTGAGATTTAGATGCCTGAAATAAACAGCTGAATCATCCAGCTGGCAAACAATGTTGTTGTTATACCAGACCAGCCTGACTCGAGTTCATATCTCCTAATCTTATAACATGTAGACATACAGAAATTTTTTGGTACCAATTACTGTTTGAAATAAGCAAATCATCATTGACTGTCTTTCTTGGTATATTGAAGTTTTATTTATGTTGATCTTTGTGGTAAAGCAATGTTGCTATATACCTGATCTCAATCAATCTCCATTTTATGTATCAACGAATGCTTTCTTGAATGCCTTTTAGGTATCTGCCTAATCCGATTTGACTCATTAAATGAAATTGTTATGTAAAGGATAAACAAAAAGCTTATTATAGATATTCCTTTCATTTTAAACCGCAGTTTGATATTCACTAATCTGTTCTCTGCATATTAATTCATTTAATTCTTCAAACAAATCCCTAAGGAAAATTGGTTCTCTCCTGCCATTCTCTAGTTGAGAGCTTAGAGATACACATAGTTTGTTAATAGCACAGCCAGTATCCAAGTTCCTGTGCCCGTCTCCCTCAAGCCCGGTGCTTTTTCCCCTGATCACAGCAACCTGCTACAAACGACACTGCAGTTGAAACCCACCCAGCACATGCCACCTTCTCCATCAGATACTCCCTGTCAGCAGAGGAGCATTAGAATGCCTGCCTGCTGGGTTGCTGGTTCAGTATAACTAAATATTCAACCTAAGTCTGTACATTAACAGACACACACAATAATTAAACCCAAATTAATTTCCTCAGTTAATATATGCCACAGAATTAAGTCAAACCTCAACAGAAAACAAGGCAGACTGCAGCCATTAATCCTCCCAATGAGCAACAATAATTATTTTTGCCAACAGTTATTTCATTTGCATATATAATGCTACATCACACATTTTTACATACGAGTGATGATTCTGTCTGCTTTGCCAGATTGAGAATTTAAAAGTATTAATTCAGATAGTCTGTCAGCAGAAATTTTCACAGACCTGGTTTAGGAACTAATTGTTAAAATTTGAAGCAGTCAGTTTCATTAACATGGCTGCTGTAAACCACAGTGGAATTCTGTAATTACAAATGCATGAGTAGAATTAACAAATATACCATGAATCATTAAAGACGAATTTCATGATGTATGAAATGTGTCTGCAAGTTGCATAAGGAATACTTTAAAAATTACTATGTCTATGATTCCCTATAATTATTTTTGGAGCTCAATTATGGTTTTCTCTGCTTGGAAAATTATGTTTATAAAAATTCATTGATTTATATTTTCAATAAATTCTTATTGGGAGTCTCTTCTGTGCCCTGAATTGTACCAAACCCTGGGAATACAACAACGCAAAAATAAACACAGCTTCTTTCCTCGAAGAGCTTGCTTTCGGTGGGGGACAGACAGAGCTACAACTAGTAACTAACCAGTTAATTCCAAAAGTCTAGAATGCCCACTTTAGGGAACAAAAAGAGAATTTGGAAAACTCATGAACCTACTACTCATTAGATTGTGAAAATTTGAACAAGTCAGTCAGCCTCTCTAGACCTCAGTTTTATCATCTGTAAAAACTGATGTGAGAGTCAGATGAAAGAATTATAAAAATGATATTAGCTTTGCTCATTGTGTGCTTTCTATACCCCAAGAACTGTGCTGATATTTTACGTATATTTTCTCATTTTTTTCTTATAGAAATCCTATAACATAATTTCAATATTATCAACATTGCCATCTTACAGGGTTAGCGAGGTTAGCAGTGTTCACACAGCTAATACATGGTAAAGCCACATTTTTTATTTGGTAAAGAGGACTTTAGAGATATTCTTCTTCATTATTAGTTTTGTCAATTAATACCAAAATTCAGAATAAACAGTGGCATACTTCTTCTTCTATGTAATATCCAACCAGAGTATTTATTGAAAAATGGAAGAGTAACCAGTCATTTTCATTCCCAATTACCAGCTGACGTTTTATGTTTTAACTGATAATTCAGCCATAACAACAAAAAAGCATAATGAAACTTTTAATAACAAAAATATCGTCTCTAGTGAGTGCAGTTCTGCGGTTTTCATTGAAGCATATGTTATTTCTAGGAGAAACATATGTGAACTCCAGCACAGTGCTGTTTATTGGCAACTGATTAATATTTCCTTGGCTGTGAGTTTAGTGGTGAGTTGAGAGTTCTTATAAATAGCAACTAAAAGATTTTAATATTCAATTACCAATTTTTCTTAAGACATTAAAAATATCTGTGACTTTGGACTAGAAATAATAGGTAAAAAGCAAATAAAAGAATAATCTGTCTTATGGTGTCCTCACAAATAATATTTTTTGAGAAATGATTACATATTGAATTGAATAGGCAACAAATGGATACAGAAAGAGAACACTATAAAAAACATCCTGGAGTTATTTGAATATTTCACTGGTTGAAATATTTCTTAGCATATTGCTAAGATCTAGATACAATAAAATGTTTACATCCAATGTTCCTAAGAACCTTTCCACACAAAGAGAAATTGCAGCTACTGCATAGAATTGCTCTATTTATAAACACAATGGATTTCAGTTTCTGTCTTACAAAATGAGAAGGAATTGACCTTCTGATCTTATGTACCACTTCCGCCTCCTCTGCAGACCCTCTTTTTCCCATTGTGCTTGTTTGGCTGCCTTTCCATTATCCATGAACTAGTTCCCCTTCCCAGGGGCTCCTGGTTTCTGTACGGGAACCAATGTGGCCTCAGGGAAGTATATATTTTTTCTGGAATCAGGTATAACCCAGGAAAAGTGTGTTTCTCACGCACCTGGACAGCCGTGAGTATGTAATCTAAACTGTTTTAATCATTAAGAATTTTCTTTTTTAATCCTATGTTTTGTTGGCTTTGTTTTGCTGAGAGTACATGTACAAAGGCATTCTCTTTATTCTGCTGTGTGTAAAGAGAACACATGGCTACAGGAGATGCAGGCAACCCTCTAGGGACCCAGGGAGAGCTAGCCCTAAAATGTAACCAAGACTAAGAAAGACAGAGGGAAAAAGCATAAACAAAGAAAGAACTGATAACTTCAGTGTAAGGCTAAGTCAAGATGGAACTGAAGCTAGAGCTACCAGTGGGTTTTAAAAATTATTTAAGTTACTAATTCCCCTTTATTGTTAATCCAGTTTGATTTGGCTTTTCTGTTACATTTTGAACATTCTTCTTATACAAAACCATAACAGAAAGGCCCATGAATCCATAAATCCTTTTGTACATGGGATAATCTTCCTCTTCCAGTTCTCAGACTCTTGGGGCCCATTTGATTTTCCTCCTCCTGTCCTGTGGGTAAATTTAAGTATCTAAATCAGAAAAGAACCTGTGTTCTAGCCCTGGATCGTTGACAACAATCATCAAGACCCTCACTGGTTTTGAAGTCAGATACATCTGGTTTCCAAACCAGCCCTTTTATATTATTGGCTTGCATGACTTCCCTTGCCTCTGACCCAATTCTTCTTAGTAACTATATTCGTATATTATGGTTGCTATAGCATAGTATCTCAAAGTTAAACAACACAAACTGATTATATTTCATTTCTGTTGGCTAGAAGCCTGATATGGGCCTCACTGCCCTAACATTGGCAGGGCTAGATTCCTTTCTGCAGGGCCTGAGTAGGATCCATTTCCTCTTCTAAAGGCCTCCCACATCCCATGGCTTTTGACCCCTTCTTCCATCTTCAAAAGCAGCAAGAGTAGGTTAAGTCCTCCCATCACCTCACTCTGACCTCTTCTTTTGCCTCCATCTTTTACTTTTAAGGACCCTTGTGATTACATTAGGATCAGCCAGATAATCCAGGAAAATCTCTCTACCGTAAGTCAGCTGATTAGCAATCTTAGTCCCATATACGGTCTTGATTTCCTTTTGCCATGTCAGGTAACATATTTACAAATTCCAAGGATTAGGATGCAGACATCTTTTGGGACCATGTTCTGTATACCACAGAAAGATGTACTTCCTTGCAGGCGTGTTGTAAAGATTAAATGGTATAAAACATGCAATGTGCTTTGCACACAGTAAGGGTTTTATAAATTACAACGATTATTATTAACCCATGCTGCCTTCATGAGAGAAGGGAGAAGTGAGATCTAGTCAGTTATTTAATCGTCGTAATGAAGCCTGTGGATCATGGTCCTAAGATATAGTAAGAAGCATGTAAAGACTTAGCACAATGTCTTCATTCCCTGTGTTTCCACATCAACTGTATCCCCAGGTGGTCAACATCATGGCAATTCTCTGGGTCTCTTCCCAGTGCCAAGGTTTCTTACTGCGGGTCTCACCTGGGTCTGTTCAAACTCTTGGCACACCAATTCCAGATCTTTCTTGGATCTTAACAAAGAATTTAACTAATGAATTGATCTAATGCACTGATAAATTATGAAGCCAACTGGTTCAGGATGATGATAGTTAACACCCCTAGACATGCAGATTATTATCTTTAAGCAAAAAATTCCAAGGCTGTAAACCCATTGTTCCTAAACTGAGCTATTTGAATTTCACTTGCATGACATTTGCCACAGTATAACTGTCATGCTTCTGTTATGAAAATTTTAAAAATCATCCTATTTCAGTAAAAGTTATTTTCAAATAAAAACTTTATATCACCACATAAAATAAAAGCAAATAAAAACTACTATATTTTTTCATAAATAGAAAGCAATAAAGAAAGATAAGGAAATGAAAGGAATGCCAAATCTAGATCATTATTGTTGCTTGCCAAGATTCTGAGCTGAGATGGATATTAGAATGTTCAAGAAAACCCACGAACCCAGTTATCCCTTAGTGTGGAATTGATCATAAATTGTACTATTGCCAGACAACAGAATATTAGATCAAACCCTACAAGGCAGAGAGAATGTATATACTGCAGCCATATGTTATAATGTGGATGAACCTCACAAACATGAGGTTGGCTTATAAAACACAGACACAAAAGAAAATAGGTTGTATGACTTCACTGCATTTACGTAAAGTTCAAACCCAGGGAAAACTAATCTGTGGCATTAGAAGTCAGGTTCACATTCATGCTAGAGGTGGTGATGTACAGGCAGGGACACAAAGGGGACTTCATGGAGTTAGCAAGGGGCTGTTTCTTAACCCAGCTCCTGATGTGTGGGCATGTTTATTTTAGGATAATGCATCAAGCTGTACACTTATGATCTGTGCACTTTAATGTATGTATGTTAGATTTCAAAAAATATTTGCTTTCAAAACATCTCCACAAATACACACTCTAGGAGCAAACTGAGTTGTTTTTCCAGTGGAATCTAAGATTGATCATCACAGTTTTAAAAACTCTGCTTCCAAGGAGTAGGTTCTAATGTTGATTGCATGGTAGGATTACTATAGGTAACCATCATTTATTGTGCTTTTCAAGACCTCTAGAAAAGAAAATTTGGAATGTTTCCAACACAGAGAAAAGATAAATGATTGAGGTAATGGATTACTCCAGTTACTCTGATTTGATCATTACACATCGTATGCAGGTATCAAAACAGCCCATGTGTCCAACAAGTAAGTACAATTAATATGCATCAATACAAAATGGAAAACAATCTCAGAAAAAAATAAAATAATAAAAAACACTACCTCAAGTCAGATAAATAATGAGAATAGTGTATACCACTGACCAAGGCATCTATCTCTGCCTACAACCATTTCCCCTAAGCTGGGCTGCTGACCCTCCTCTATGCTTTCAGAGGACCATGGGGCTTACTAGGATCATAGCATCTGTCTCTATATTCAGCATGATTCTTTTTTAGCCCCCTCTCTCCAAGTCAAGAGTCCCACGAGGGCAGAAACTAAGCCTCGAATTATAGGGTTTTACCCCCTAACAAGGTACTTGACCTATAGCGTGGTGCTCTATAAGTATCTGTGGAATGAAGGAATAAGGGTGTGATTCTGTCTCAAGACAGAAACTGTGTAGAACTGGCAGGAGAGAAAAAGGGTGTATATCTCACTGTGGGGGAGCGATTGCACATAAATCCTGACACTAGCACATTTACAAGTTTGAAGAGAAAGGAGGACTTGGATACTAATAATCAGCTAGGAACCTTTGGAGAACAGATGCTATTACTTTGCCTTTAAGGAGCCGCGAGTGGAACTGTACAGGGTCTCGCACTTTTTACCATTTAAAGGACCCAAGGTAGTGCTAGAGCTGTAATGGCAGTAATGAAAGCAAATGTGTGAACTGCTTGGACCTATTAAAGATAAATCATTTCAGGTGTATTCAGAATAAGTGCATATGGAAATGTGGAACCACCTCTTTTTTTATCCTTGCTGGGGATGAGTCAGAGAAAGAAGGATGTCTGAATTCCTCAGATAAGGTTCCAAATGCCTTTCAGCTACCAGTTTGCAATATTTTGCAGTAGAGGAAAAAATCAACCCTTGGTGTGGATAAACATGCCAAATTTAGTCTGATCTGAATGATACAAAAGCCCTTGCCTGCTTAGCAAGGTGCCTGATATCAAGCAGACACTCAACAAATAAAAGACTCTACTAGTTACAACCCCTATCTTCTTGCCATTAAGAAATAAAGAAGAAAAGAAAGTACATAAGAAAGGAACAGATGTAGGAAGGGAGAGAAAGGGGGCAGAAGAAAAAGAAAAAATGGAAGCACAGTATGTTTCAAGTTAGTGGATTCAAACAAGACACTTCTCAGTTTTTTGCAAGAAGGCAAATAAGAAAAGAAATTAAACCAACGAAGTGAACTTTAAATGTATTCCATAATAAGAGATGATGTTATTAAATTAGAGCTAATAACACACAGATTGAAGAGGAAAAGACAAATGATGATGACACGTAATCACTTTATTGTCCTGGGCTATGCAGATTTTTGCTCAAATGTTCAGCTATCAGAAATGTTCTGAATATTGTGAATCAAAGAAGGGAGTAGACTGTGGAGAGATGTTCTAGACTGAAAAGCCATCGCCAATGGAGGGAATTCCTTCAAACCCTCTTCTTCAGATGTGGGAAAACATGAAATGAGAAACAAGGTTACTCGTGCCATAAAACAAGCAAGAATATCTCATTGTTTCTATTTCATCAGAGAGATTTTATAAAACCTGTGGTCCAGGCTATCAGAGATAACCTACATAGCTCACAATTCTATATGTTCTTATTTGTTTATTCGTTGTAGACTGCCTACAAATAATCTTTGAAAGGAGCTTTCTTACTGTTGTCCATGATTTTGCACTACAGTTCAGTATGTAAGATAAATGCAACAGCCAGAGTGATGCAGTAAGTGTGCTGGATGATGTATGGTTACATTCCAGTGAGAGGCTGTATTACTATTCACCAAAAAATCCCTCTTTAGCTTGCTTCACCCTGAGGGTGGTTTATATACTCCTACTGTGCTGAACTCAAGATGTTTTATTTTGGTTAATCAGAAGAAAGGAGAAGGGACATATGCCTTTTCCAGGCAGAAGTACTCGTGCTAAGCTGTGGATATCATGTTTCTTTTCCCGCTGACACAGCAATCACAATGTTCTCCACAGGGGCTGCTCCATCATCCTAGGTCCTAGAGTAAACATGATATAGAGCAGAACCCCAACTAGCCCACAAGGAGCATGCAATGTGTTTTGTTTTCATCAGCTACTGAGACTGGTATGGCAGAGCAATTTAACTTGCCCCAAATGATACCCAAATGAGGGAAATAAAAATCAGAGCCAAACATATAAATGCATGAATTGGTCCAACAAATAGGTATTGAACACATTTTATGTGCTGTCTGTGTTCGTTTCTAGGAGTAAAATTACGGGCAAGTTCATTATCTTCTAGACTAGAGTTGTAGAAACTCACAAGAATCAAAATGAATGTTTTTCCATTCCATTTCCATTCATAGGGACTAGTGTTTGATAGATCAGTGGAGTGGCTATAGTTTACAGTAATCTACTGTACATTTCAAAATAGTCAGAAGAGAATAACTCAAATGTTTCTAGCACAAAGAAAAAAACCAAATATTTAAAGTGATAGATATCCTAATTACACTGATTTGATCTTTACAAATTATATGAACCTATTAAATTATCACACATATACCAAAAATATTTACATCTATTATATATCATTGAAAATGTTAGTAAAGAAAAAAAATTTAGAAAGAACCACCATGGGCTCAAGAATTCTGGAGGAAGATTACATAGAGATTTGCGTCATGAACGGGACCCTATTAGATAAACATGTTTGGAGAGGACATCCCTAGTAGTATAGGTAGAAGCACATGCGCAGAGGCACAACCAAAGGAGAAAACCTGTGTAGGGAAATAATGGGCAGGAAATTGAGAAGCAATCAGGGTTAAGCCAAGGAAAGAAAATTTTTATTATTAAACAAAAGCATCTGGAGGCAATGGAAAATTAAAAGGTTTTGAGCATGGTAAAATCAGCATTTGTAGGTACTTTGAAAGAGGTAAGAGAAAAAATACTGGATTGGGGTAAAAATCATGGGGACGGAGCCAAGTTCACTTTTTTGCCTTAATATGATTTAAGCAGAATTTTTGGTATCACCAATTGAAAGTCATAATATTAACTTGTTAAAATTATGTATCAAAGTCAAAATTTCCAATCTCACATTTCATAACCATAAACAATGTGTACCCTATGAGACGTATATTAAATCACTCTGCCTACCATGAATACACAGTATGTGTTGAGGGATAACAAGAACTGATCATACAGAAGTTTTAAAACATGTCAATTAATGTCTACCCAAGACCTAGAAAACTACAGTTTTTTTTTTTTTAAATTTAATCTTCTTAAAACGCAATCCTTATTTGCTCCCTTAAGTAAAAAATGCCCTATCTTAAAATAACTGATTGCTTTGAGTGTAAAGCAAGTATTAGTTAAGATGGAGATCGGAATGACAACTAAGGCATGGCACACTTATTGAAAATTATTATATTATTTTATAGAGGTAGAGTCTCACTCTGTTGACGAGGCTGGTTTCAAACTCCCAGCCTCACAGGATCCTCCCACCCTGGCCTCCCAAAGTGCAGGTATTACAGGAGTGAGCCACTAGGCATGGCCTGGCACACTTGCTTTTAAAATGATGGATGGAGGAGGCAATGTTAAGTGTCCATTTCATTTTACATTTTTTGGGCACAATGGAACACTTCTCAGACTCCCTTGCAGTTAGGCCAAAGTTGTGTGATTAAGGCAAGTGCATTGAGAGCAACCGAGTGATTTCCTTTTGTTTAATTCCAAATCCACAAAGGCATCTACTTTCCTACCCAGCAGTTCCCTAGACCTACTGCTCAAGATCATTAATTTACAAAACCTCTGGAGAAAGACTAGATGAGCAAAGGATACAGGAGGGTCAGGAGCACTTAGAACTTCAAATAGAACCAGATAAAGAAAGATATCCAAGGTAAAATATCTTCAGAGGAAAAATAATCACATGTAAATCAAAATAATAAGGTCATTTGAATTCTAAATGTGTAAGTATATGGACTGATTCAAAACATTTATAACTTTAGTTCATGTAATAAAACAGAAACAGCTTAATTTTAAATGAATGTTCCTCTAAATTATGGTATAATCTCTTGATGAAAAAATATGTTTGAGGATTTCTGACCCCTAGAATTATAACAAGTACTGTGAATTTGTTATAATTTATTGAATTCTGAGAGCATTATACAGTCCACCTCTTATCTTTAGAACAGTCCTGGCTGATAGGCATATATTCCTGGCATTCCCAATTTACCCAAAAGGAAATAGAATCTTAGAGAGACAAGGTAAATTATGAAGTTTCGTGCAACTGGGAAGACATAGTGAGGGGATCCTAGCCTGGGCCATCTGACTATAGAGAATACACTCTTCAGCAAGCTTGCCCAACCCATGGCCCATGGGTTGCATGTGGCCCAGGACAGCCTTTAATGAAGCCCAAAACAAATTTGTAAACTTTCTTAAAACATCATGATTTTTTTTAGTAGCTCATCAGCTATCCTTAGTATTAGTGCATTTTATGTGTGGCCTCAGACAACTTTTTTCTTCCACTGGGGCCCAGGGAAGCCAAAATCTTGGACACCCCTGATCTACAGTCTATATAACTACTTGGCCTTTCAAGGTCAGCTAATCTTGAAAAGCCATTTTATTTAAACACATGAGCCATTAGATCTCAAATTAGTTTCTTCAGCATAAGCTAAACAAGTGTCCAGAATATGATTTAGCCAGCAATTATGATCTCTAACATCTCAAATGAAGTCCCTGAATATTTAAGTGTTTCTAAATCACTACTGTGGTACAAAAGGTGTACCATGGAGTCACTCAGACTGAAACATGTTAACAAAGTATTTTGATGTCCTGAAACCAGATGAACACCCAAGAAAAGGCACCTAAGGCGGTTAATTTTAGATGGGTCTGAAAGGGAGATAGGAGTGCACAGCCAAGAAAAGGAAATTTGCAGTGTCTTGAGGACCTGTAATTCCCAAGATCCATATTTAGGACCAAAGAAGAAAACATAGAGACCATAAATCAGTTGCATATCAAGAATCTTCAGAAAGATGCAACCATGATTTAAATAAATCCTTGCAAATGCTAAGTGGTTCATGCAATATTTCACTGAGCTCATTTTCTCTTGCAAGGTGCAGAATGTTACTCTCAAATTCGTGGTAGCCCAAGACCCAGTTTTTATTTCATGAAAAGATAGGAAAAAGAGCGTGTTTTGAATTATCTGGATCTATCAAAGTCTCATAGAAAACTCAGACCCAGACTGCTGATGAAGATGTGGCTGTTTAATATGGTGCTAAATCCAGTCCCAAAAAAGACAGGTTATTTGGAAGTGCTTCAACAACACTCCCACTAGGATGGCATGTACTGTGCCGTCTTTGTCCATTTGAGTGTAAGTTCTGTGATAAACTTCCTGTAAAATCTTTAAGAGTACAGTCAGTGACAACATCTTCATTAGAATTTTATCACGATGTAGAGCATAAAATATGGAGCATAAATTGTGGCTGGCTTTCTAGAAACACAAGGTCACTTTTTTTCTGGATATAAAGATGGCAGATGCCCAAGAAATGCTTTTGATGAATCCCATAGGCTTTAATGAGTATTTATAGTATAATTTCTTCTAACTTAATTGGCACTCTAAGAAAAAAAAGAACCTCAAAGTTTTCTTTAATAGATTCAGGCTTTATAAGGGCATTGGTATAAGTTCTCATCTCTTTATTAATATTCTATTTTAAAATGAAAGTAAAAGATGGTACTGGTACCATTGGTTATATACTCACCCAGGAGCAGGATACATTCTTTGAAAACTTGCAATGGATAATCCATGAAGGAACATAGCAAATATTGAAAATGCATGATTTTTTAAATCAATTTGAAAAGATTGTCATAATCATCTTCGGACTTAAGAAGAATTTCTAGTCAGTGAAAAACTGGTATCTGTGACAAATGTGAAAACATTGAGTGACATGACGATAGAAAAAATATACTGTGAGAACATAGGGTGGACAGAATCTATATGCTATATCCGGCCCTGGCCAAGGCTGTCCCAGTCTTCAGGTCATTATTCACAATGTGTCCAAAAATCATGATTGGTTCAGAAACCTGCTCCAAGTATTTTTTGGATGAACAATTTCTGAAATTCATTAATAATTTAATGTCATTTAGTAAATCAGAACAAATTAATTCTGTAGTAAAATTTCCCTCATTAACTCATACTCAAATAAGGATTTTTTTGAGTGAAAGATAAAAGGGTATTTTGTAACCTTATATGTAGATGTCAAATATTATACATATCACAGGAGAAAAATTTTTAAGAATTATCAGAGGGAGGAACCAAGTCATAAAAGATAAGACACATGGAGTTTGGAGTCTAAAAGACAAAAGTCTTTGTCATTGTTGCCTCAAAGACCCTGGACAAGTCCATGGTCTTGCCCATGTACAAGTCTTGGTCTTAGCAACATCTATAAAACTAGACATTTGGACCAGGGTTGGCAAACAATGCCCATGGTCCAAATCCAAACCATCACCTATCAAGTTTTATCGAAAGGCAATCACACACATTCATTTTCATATCATCTATGGTTGCTTTCCAGCTATAATGACAGTTGAATAGCTGTGAGAGAGACCGAATCAGACTGCAAAGTCTAAAATGTTTACTATACAGACCTTGAAAGAAGAAAGATTGTGGGCTGGGCATGTGCAGCTCATGCCTATAATCTCAGTGCTTTGGGAGGCCAAGGCAGGAAGATCACTTGAGGCCAGGAGTTTGAGAACAATCTAGACAACGAAGTGATGATCCATCTCTATAGGATTTTTTAAAATTAAGTTTAATCAAAACAATTTTAAATTAAAATAAAGAGAAGAAAAATAGTGAAACCCCTGAGTTAGTCTATGAGGTCTGCTAGATTTCATGATGCCTATGCACCTGTTCTAAGTCATGCCATTCAAAAGTTATTCCAAATGTCCCTCTTGCTTAAACAGAAACTAGTTAAAAAAAAAAATCAATAGAACACTAGGATTGTAATGTTGGTTAGCAGAGTTCTTTAAAGTCCAACAAACCTCCTTTCAAAACCCAGTTCTGCCATTGGCCTTGACAGCCCATTCATCTTTTGTAAAATGGGGTAACAACTATATAAAACATATAACATGTTATGGATATTGTAGAGCTTAAATATTTTACATAGTAGCCCTGTACCATGTATAATATTTAATATGCTGTATGACACAGAGTAAGTGTTAATCACATAGTAGCTTCTCATAGTACTACTACTGAGATAGCCTTTGGTACTATGGCAAGGGAATCAGTGTAATGACTCACTTACTTATGCCTTCCACTATATACTAGCTGCTGGGTGAGAAAACAGAAGGAAGAGCCTTTTATAAAGAAACGCATCAAGTATATTCCATGTGTCTGATCTACACAGCTCCTTTTCTTACTCTGCTATGTAGTCATGGCCAAGGAAATTTCTAATGATCTTTATGGATGAAACACTATGCATTTTTCCTGCCACAGTGACACTTAGATTTGAGTAAAAAGTTGGTACATCTAGAAACAGTTTAAGATTTCTTGAGAGTCCAGAGAAAAGCTGCCAGGAAAAACCATGTAAGCGAAGATATTCCCTGAAATCAATAATCCCTAGATCACACTAATGCAATCTTACAGGTAATAATGTAAAACCTGCTGTCCAAGTTGCTCAAAGTTATCATGCCCAGAGCAGTCATAATTTGGTTCTAAACATCAGGCTTCTATTTTATTTTGTGGTGCTCTGTACATGATCTATGAAAAGAACCACTGAGACTTCCAATTTCCTGTCTTCTGAATATATAAATCATGTCAAAATATCATTTCTACCCCAACCCTAATGAAAATTTAAAAAAAAAAAAACAAAAACTGCTATGCATTGCTTTTGAGGTCGTGATTTTCACTACAAATGACTTACAGCAATGTTTTCCAAACTAGCAGGGATGAAAGATGTGTGTTTCTTATTATTTTTCTACTCCATTGCTCTCTGAGCCTTTAAAAACTATAATAAACATAAATTACTAGTGAAAAATTAAATAAAAAGGAAATGACATACAAGATAAACCCAAGTCCAAATTTCTTCTTTATTAAACTTAGGAGACTGTCAAATTTCTCTAAAATTTTCTGAATTCTATATTTCTATACTTATCTTTTTGCAAACCAGTTACCAACAGTTAGTAGACCTGTACTTGTTGGTATTATACATTTTGCAAAGATGGTGGGCAAATCTGGAATTTGCTGGGCTGTGATGGTAACTTGGGATGTCCACAATAAGCCCAGGATAGAAGAATAACCTCCCCAAAACTAGCCGCAGAGGCCACATGAAGTGATATATGAAATCAAAGAACGGGACTGTCAGAGCAAGGGAAAGGTGGTTGCTTCTGATTTACACTATACATTATGTGGTCCAGATTTTGTGCAATGAGCATGTAATCACTTACCTGCATTAGAGAGTTGAACAAAATTTTGCAGAAATCCTCTGACTTGGACTAGGCTCCTGCACTAAGCCTAATAGACGAAGCCAATATGGCATTTAACTACAGTAGCTGAGCTTTTATTAACTGCAGGGGGCTCCATAATCAACTAAGTGATAACCAATTAAGTCATCTCTACACAGCACTTCTATTTCCTATCTGTTTCCTGTAACTGAGTCAGATCATGTTATTGGTGGGATTTCTCTGAACTTGCTCATTCAGAGGATTGCTTAATTCATGAATTGGTTTTACCTTGCTTTGTTTTGTTTTATTTTTCTTTGAGCAAATTAAAGTTTAAACTTGTCTAAGATATTTCCCTTTAATAAAGTTTTCAAAAATGCAAATTAAGGACTGATTAAAGCACTTTTAAGTAGCATTTTTTGTTTATCTTTAGTAGTGAAATACAAACAGCAAGGCCTTCAGAGCAAGCAATTCAAATGTTTCAGGTGCTCAAAAAGCATGTGTTCAACTACTGTTTTTTGTGTGTGGGTTTTTTTTTTCCATTTTTAATGAGAGCATGCAAAGTAGGCTCAGTGCTAGGCAGTGAGGGTACAACAGTGAATGAGACACAATTCCTGTTCTTGTGGGACTTACAGTCTGGTTCAAAGAGAGACACATCAGCAAATTCATTAGATTCGTAACAGTTTGTCCCCCTTCCCAAAATGTGACCCCTTTCTTAAGAGTGTTGAGAGATGACAAGAGGCAGAAAGCTCAGTCATATTATCTGGCACTAATTTTCTCAAGTTTGTATCTAAAACTTACAACCTCTAAAATGAGCATGCTCAATCCCATAAAATCCCCATCTCCAAGTGTAAATTCCTGCCAACATCTACCCTTTACCACATTGAAAGTTTACAAGATTGAGGGACTCGGGATGATTTCCATGACATGAAAACGTTGGGGAGCACGATTTGATGCCCAGGTTCCTGCTGTGTCTCTGTCTATCTGGACAGGAGGGTGGAAGAAAGTCACCAACAAGAGCTGAAATCTTGATCGATAGATCCTAGGGTGAAGACAGAGTCAAGTAGCACCATGTGAATCTCCCATTGTAGTAGCATCTGTGACATTTTAATAAAAGTGGCTTTTTTTTTAAATCAAATTAATTGTCGTCTGACCCATGGTCTGCCTAAAGCAGTGGCAGGAAAAGAGATGTGTTAAAGTTTCAGTGAAATCATTTCAGGCTCCCCAAATCTTCCAGGGAATACAGCCTGATGTGCTCATTCACCTGGTGTCAAAGAAGAGTTTTAAAGGGGAATCAAAGTAAAGGAGCTTTTGGGTGTTGTGACTCCAGGCAGAAAAATCTGAGCAATGTTTGCTTCTACTGGCAGTTGTCCTGTTTGACTTAGTTTTATTCACTAGTACAGCCATACTGTTATTCAAAGATGGCTAAACAAACATTTTTTCCCCTATAATTGCTCATCTTCATGAATAAAGCATGTTAACAGGTCATCTCTGAAACTGCAAATATTGCTCATGTGATTCAAAGTGGAGAGATTCAGGAATTCACATTGCATACATGTGACCCAGATGCTTTTCAATTACTTTTCCAAATACGTGCTACCAGGTCTTGCTCCCATTTTTATGCGTGCAACAGCATCCCTGGGGGAAATGAAATTTGGAAGCTTCTAATTATTTATAAGACAATTTACAAAAGCACTTCTATATTACAGCCTGGCAAAATCATACACAAAAAATTCTGTGATCTGTTTTTACTGCTATCCCTGTCTATTTATATACAACTTCCAGGAAGATCTTCCCAAAGCCCATCTCTAATTGCATCAATATCTAACACAAAAATCAATAGCTCTTCAGTATTTGCAAATTAAATAGTACCATAAAATACTAGGATACAGTACAGCATAATAGTTAAGAGCATAGCCTCTAAAGTCAGACTGCTTGCCTTGAAATCTTATCTCTGCTCTTACTGTGCGTGCACACTTAAGCAGACTATTTTACTTCTGTTTTCAGTTTCTTTATTTGTATAGTAAGAGAAATTATAACAATATAGGCATTATATATGTAAGCAAGTCATATTAGTTATGCATATGTATATATAAATTATATATATATTTATAATAAATGATATATAAACACAAATATATAATAAATGTATTAAGTAAATATACTTAATAAATGTATTCTAAATATACTATGTATAACATATCTTATAGATAATTTTTTATATATACACACACATGTTGGTGTGTTGTTTAAAACATTATATTGCTAGAACATTGTAAACACTCAGATATTAGCTGCTTTTATTTATAACCTTTACATCCAGCATTTAGGTGTGGCCCAATCCTGCTTCCTTGGTTTTATTTATCATTTCTTTCTTACACATAGCCTAAATTCCAGCCAGACTGCCTAATTATTGTTCATCCAGTTCTCCAGACTTTCTAGCCACCCACCTTTGTTCTTGCTGCCTGGGCTATTGAAACCTACAGTTTCTAATCAGAATACTTCTGCAAACTCATCTATCTTTCTTAGGCTCACTTAAACATTACTTTTCCCGGAAGATTTTCCTGCTCCCTCAGTCAAGTCCCAATCTTCTCCCACCTTAGAGTGTCTACTGGAGAATGGTAAATGAACTAACTTTGATTTACTGGCAGTGGCTTCATAGAGACTCTGTTGAGAAGAATCAGAGGTCAGATCTGATGAAGAGATAAACAGAATCAAGATTGCTTAGTGATGTCTGTCATGAGTGTTAGCAGGAGAAACAGCACCTTCTTGCCATCTCTGCCCATTTCCTTCTGTTTAAAACATCAGCAAGACATTGATTTATTCAACTGTTGTTTTATATGCATCTTTGATCTGTGTCCTGTCTCTTTATAGTTCAGGAAGGAATGGCCCCCATTTTAATCAAATTTGTATTTTTTACAGTGTACAATCCAGTGTCTTGCATACCACATGAGCTTACATTTTGTTGTTAGTTTGAGTTACCCAGCCTCACATTTTCTTCATTTACATCAATTCACTTTTAATTTCACTTTGGGACTGACTCATGTCTCAGCCAGTGAGCTTTTACCCTGGAGACTGTGTCAGGCCATGTCTCCCCATCAGTAATCCTGCTTGGCTTGGACCTGTGCCATCACAAAGCTCAATGGATTCTGACAGCCTCCGAAAACCTGCATTCACTCATCTTGCCCTTCTGTCCTACATTTGCATCTTTGTAATTTTTCTGGCTAATTTGTGTATTAACTATATTTTCTGGATTCTTAATGCTCTAGCATCTGGGGCCTTGCTGATGAGGAAACTAGTGCCTATCATAGGGCTAGCCAATCCTTAGAGATAGGAAATAACCCACCCAGAGTGTACCTTTCACATGCAAACTAGCCGATTCAGAGCACATACTCCAAACCACCTCCTTCATCTGGCCCTTAAACTCCAAGAAGCAATATTCCCTTGCCTGATCATTCCAAGGTCACATACCAGACAACTAGAAACAACCCCTGGATCCTAGAGTTAACTAAAATTATGTAAAGTAGCCAATTCCAAACCGGCTGACCCTGCCTTGTCTTTCCCATGAAAGCCACATCAAAGGCTCCTGCCAATGCTTTCCCCACACTATTTTTGCCTCCTGGTAGACCATAGCCAGGGGTAGACAAGCCCGGAGCTACCACACATGGCTCTGCATGCCATGGCATGTCCCCTTCTCTAAAGGACTGTGAGTAGCAAATGATCATTTCTGTTGACATTATCATATCTAAATGATAATAAAACCTACATTTTTTTTTTTTTTTTTTTGAGACGGAGTTTCGCTCTTGTTAACCCAGGCTGGAGTGCAATGGCACGATCTCGGCTCACCGCAACCTCCGCCTCCTGGGTTCAGGCAATTCTTCTGCCTCAGCCTCCTGAGTAGCTGGGATTACAGGCACACGCCACCATGCCCAGCTAATTTTTTGTATTTTTAGTAGAGACGGGGTTTCACCATGTTGACCAGGCTGGTCTCGATCTCTTGACCTCGTGATCCACCCGCCTCGGCCTCCCAAAGTGCTGGGATTACAGGCTTGAGCCACTGCGCCCGGCCAATAAAACCTACATTTTAAAGCAACTTGCCTTTCTGTATTCATGGATCCCCTTCTCTTTACCCAGTCTTCTATCCTTCCTTTCAAACCACATGAGAGAAACATTATAACCTTGAATGGCCAATTTTTAAACCTTTTCCCCCATTAGTTGTGAGTTAACCATATGCATCTTTCTCTCTAAATCACCTTAAAGGGCTCTCTCAGCAGGAGCCCTGCTCTGGTTTATTCCCTCCTAAGATAATGCCATTAGAGGTAATCACATTTTGTAGATATCATCTGCAAAGAACAATTGCCTAAAGAGTCTCTATTGAAGTATTTTTCATTTCTAACAAGATCTTATGATAGTTAAAAATAAATACAGCACAGAAAACTAATTCTCTGAATATCTAATGCTTTGAACTGTCGTGTAGATCAACACAGTGTGTTTTTGAAAACTTTCCAGTAGATCTAACATTTCTTAACTATTAGTTTTTCTCAGAAGAAAAAAGTGTATTATTCTACTAATTAATGGACTCTTACATCTTAAAACTCAATTTTTATTTGTAATCACAGTAATGCACAGAATTTTTAGAAGGCTGTACGAAATAATAACAACCAGAAATTAAAATAAAATAAACTTTTAAAAAGAAAATAATAAAAGACATATTGGAAAAGAGCATTTTCATTTGACTACTCTTTACCACCCTTCTCACCCACCTAGTTAACCATATTTATCTCTTATGGTATTTATTGCCATAAATAATCATAATATGCTCATATTGCTATTTCCAAGTTTACTAATTTTAAACATTATGCATTGACTTTATATCACAGCAGATAAAAGCTTTGTTTTCCTTAGATGTATTCTATTCATCCCTTATGAATATCTGCTTGCTTTAGGCCCCTTCCTCTAATTTATTTACATCATAATTATTAATGAAATTATCAGAATTTTGTTATTATCTATATTAATGCTGTTCATTTCTCAAAAACTTACGAAGTAGTAAGAGATAATATTACTATTATTCTCATACAATGTTTTGATTTCTTATGGTTCATAAATACATTTTAAAAATTATTTTTACATTGTTCTACATAGCTACGCTAATTTTTTCTAAAACACACAAAATACATGCAACATACAAAATCCTTTCCATATGGTTTTCCACGATGCCATATATATCATTTCAGTTTTCTCCTTGGAGAATTTTCTCCTGGAGCCTTCTGCCCTTCTGTTCCAAATGAGACTGGTTTCTCCCTGGGCCTGCTCTAAAGCTTCCATCCTAGGTCTTTCTGTCACTATCAACTGAACTTCCCCTTGAGAACGCTCTGATTCTTGAATAGGATGTTTTCATTTTTCTTGATTTGTTCTCCCATTTTGATAGGGCACATATCCATAGTTTTCCAAGAAAGGTTCAGAAAGTAAAAATGTCTGAGTTTTTTTTTTTTTTTTTTGCCTTAAAATGTCTTGATTAAACATACTCTCTTAAGTCAGAGTTTAACATTCTCCTTCCAATAATGAGATAATTATTCTGTATACTTTTTAATTTTCTGACTGTAGTTCTAGTACCTAATCTTTGGTACATAACCTGTTGCATAGTCCTCCTTTTTCTTAGTTAAAACAAACTAACATCTTAATCTTGTTATTAGGTCAGAGAGATTTTCTTGTATTATTTTTAAAAATTTCACCACTGTTTTCTTCTCTTTTTTCTTCAACATTATTAGATGCTGGAGTTTCTTGACTAACTGTATAATTGTTGCATCTTTTCTTTTCTACAGTCCTTTTGTACACTTTTGACATTATTTTTCAAACTTTTACTATTTTAAATTTCAGTTACTAAAGTTATTATTACCAAGAGTTTTTATTGTTGTTGTTCTCAGAAGGTCCTCATTATTTCATGAATGGAAGATCTCTCCTTATTTCTCCAAAGATATCAATTTAAAAAGCAAATGCCTTTGTTATCTTTATTTTTCCAAGCTTACCATTTTTCACAGTTTTTTTTTTAATGTATTTTGATCACTCTTTCATGTTGACGATTTACCAGAAATATTTGCTAGGGTTTTTTCCTGTCTATTTAATGTTGATGAAAAGCTAGTAAGGCTGTTGGAACCCCAGTGAATGTCAGCCAAACTGTGGACTGTAAATTACTGTAGAGTGTCTACTGGAGCAGGCTCTTGATTTCTGTGTTTATATCACCATCTCTAGGGAAGACTGACTCTAAAATAGAAATTGATCTGACATTGGATAAAAGATTATATCTTGAAGTACAGGATATCATCTTTCATACTTGAATTACCCATATTTAGAGAACAAACTTTTTCCATTTGGTATGTCCACAAAAAAAGGCTGTGGGAAAATAAATTAAATGTCTTGCTATTAATTATTGCTGTTGCTTTGAGATCTAAAATAAGGTTTTTTGTCAAACAGGTACCACTTAATAGCAAAAATACAGTCAAATTTCATTAAAGTATATTTTTTCAATCAAATGTTAAACCTCTCCTCCCTTTTGTTAATTTTACATGCTTGCACAGGCAAAGAAATTGTGAAATATTTGAATTGCTAATGCAGGCCAAATAATTGTGCTAAAAAGAACAAATCCAGCCTGATGGCAATTATCCATGTGAAAAATTAGTTTTCTTAGGAGGTGGCATTGTGCAATTTAGCTTCTAATTGGTGTATGGCACCAATTAATGTCTAACAATGCAACTAGCAAATGAAAGAAAATTTACTGAAAATAACCAAGTAAAATGCCACGCTTTGGTAGTGCAGAATAATGACAGTGTTTGTCTTTCATTCTTCTAAAATTTTTTTTGTAATATGTAATTGTTTTGCCTTGCCATTTAGGACTCATTTACATTTTCTTCTGGCCCTGTCATATCCAGTAGTCTATGCTAAGTTTCCAATTAGTCAATTAGCCATTGATAGGCATTCAATCACATTTTCCTCTGTGCAATGCTCTGTGATAGGCACTGTGACCACCACGAATTCAGTTAACATTGATTCTTGCTGCAATGTTTCAAATCCCAAGTCTGATGTCCCTTTTTCCAGACCAGAAGCTTTCTCTGTCTGTCATTCTAAAATCAGTTTGACCTCAGTGTTTTCATAGCAACTTGCAGTTATGGTTATTTCTGTCTTGTGGTGATGGCGATGATGATGGCTGATATTTGTATAAGGTTTATTATGTGCCAGATATTTTTCTAATAACTTAATACATACCAACTCACTTAATCCTCATAAATTTGTAAGTACAATTGTAAGTATAATTACTATTACATCCTCATTTTAGAGAATAGAAAACTGTAGCATAGAAGAGTTAAATAACTTTCCCAAGGCTATGACGTTAGTAAGTGAGAGAGTCACAATTCAAACACAGACTCTCTCCTTACAGTGTTTGTGCTTTTAGCCACCACTTAACAATGTCTTCCTCTAATATGTCCCCTAAACCAATCTCCACCTAACTGGATCAATGGATAAACTGAAAAAGATACGTAATTATGAATGTGAAAAGAAAGATGTCAATTTCATGACAATATAAATTAACATAAATATTTCAGAAAGAAAAAAAAGCAAGTTATCAAAATATGCTATAAAAATAGGTGATAATGAGACAGTTAGAAATCAGGTAAAATCACAAGGCTGATACTCAAAAAGTAACAAATAAAACAAAGGTACTCATATGTTTATTTTAACCTGAAATAAAATATGTAAGATACAGATATATACCTCTCTTAAAGTATAGATGTATAACACACACAAATATATTATTTTAATAAATCCACTGTAACCAATATTTAAGAAAATGACCAAGTTTATATCCTAATCATGTTGGCTAACAGTGTTTCTGCCTTTCTCAAATCCATCTACTTCCTTGTGTCTTTCTTCCATGAGACTCTAAGCTGCTCCTTTAACACTGTGACTAGCAAGGTTTTTACACATATGTGATACTGACAAAATATTCTTTAGATGTATGGGTACAGATAGGGTAGGTGTATTATAATGGAAGACATAGTTCGGATATGTATAGCTTCTAAATCTCATGTTGAAATGTGTTGGAGGTGAGGGGCTAGGTGGGAGCTGATTGGGTCATGGGGGCAGATTCCTCATGACTTGGCACTGTCCTCACAATAGTGAATGAGTTCTTGCAAGATCTAGTTGTTTAAGTGTGTCCCCCTCCCCCAACTCCCCCCGACAAACACAGATACTCTCTCTCTGCTCCTACTTTCTCCATGTGAAATATCTGCTCCCGGTTTGCCTTCCATCATGAGTTACAGCTCCCCGAGGCCTCAAACTTAGGCCAAGATGCTGGTGCCATGCTTTTGGTATAGCCTGCAGAACTGTGAGCCAATTAAAACTCTTTTCCTTATAAATTACCCAGCCTCAGTTATTTCTTTATAGCAATGCAAGAATGTCCTAACACAATTGGGAAAGAGAAGCAGGGTGGAGTTAGAGCCTAGAAGGTATGTGGAGCTGAAAATAGAAGGAAAACTTAGGCCGAATTGTAAAATCTGTCGTGTTAGAAATTTTGAGGATCCTTCTGAAAGAAACCGAGAGCCAGTCAGTATGTGAGGAGAGGAATAACTTGATCATGTATCAATATTTTATTTTAAAATAACTCTGTGGGGACGATGTAAGACAAACCAAATAAGGAAGGCATGAAGACACAGCAACATTGAAGGTTTGGTGGCCATAGGATTATGCCTGGCAGATCTTCAAGTGCAGGAAACTGAATTGATCAAGTACCCCAGAGGGCTCTGGAAACCTCTCTGGCATTTGCCCTGAATCCATTATTATTATTATTATTTTTAGAAGAACATATTTTTCTTTTTAACTTTTTTTTTTAATTGCATTTTAGGTTTTGGGGTACATGTGAAGAATATGCAAGATTGTTGCATAGGTACACACATGGCAGTGTGATGTGCTGCCTTCCTCCCCATCACCTATATCTGGCATTTCTCCCCATGCTATCTCTCCCCAACTCCCCACCCCCTGCTGTCCCTCCCCTATTTCCCCCCAACAGACCCCAGTGTGTGATGCTCCCCTCCCTGTGTCCATGAGTTCTCATTGTTCAACACCCACCTATTAGTGACAACATGCGGTGTTTGATTTTCTGTTCCTGTGTCAGTTTGCTGAGAATGATGGTTTCCAGGATCATCTATGTCCCTACAAAGGACATGAACTCATCGTTTTTGATAGTTGCATAGTATTCCATGGTGTATATGTGCCACGTTTTCCCTGTCCAGTCTATCATCGATGGGCATTTGGGTTGGTTCCAGGTCTTTGCTATTGTAAACAGTGCTGCAATGAACATTCCTGAATCCATTCTTCCTGCAGGTTGCTCACGGAGAATAACCAAGCATGGAAAGAATACAAGGCTAGGTCTGCTCCTGAAAACATGAAGTTCTCTGACAGCTAACTGATTCAATGACTTCTTGATTATCTCATGAACCATCCTTAGGTGCAGATCAGTCTAAAACATTTTATGCAACCTCCCATGTCTCCTTCACTCAGGGTCAGATTTGCATCACAATTTCATGACTCTCAGCCCTACTTGACTTTCTCCCTGTTATCAATGATGGCATGTCTTGCAATAAAATCTTTACACATTTCACCTTGCCATGGCTTCTACTTGGAGGACAGAACAGTAGTGTGCTGGAGTCAGTTTAACAAGCTGATGAGAACCAACATTTAACTTTGCAGGAATTTTACAAGCCAGCTTTTAAATATAATCATTATCATTATCAAAAATTAAGTTATGTAAATCTACAAGTAGATATATTAGCAACAATGTTACAAATATTCTAAACTTATTGTTTGCTAACTATTATATTATTCTGTTATTTAGGCTTCCAAAGTTATTTCTAATAGAGCAGGTAATATACAATATAATGACGTTCTGCTGCACACATGGCTATTGCAAGGATATTTATGCCATGGAAACCAACAAATGCTGCAAACCAGTATTTGTTTTTTCCTTTCTTTCTATCACCTTTTTATTTCAAAGAGCTAGTTGTGAAACACTTGCTGACACACCACTTATCCGCATTCTCATAGAGGACCAAAATAATATGGTCAAAGCAAAAGGATAACAGAGAGCCTTAATCAAGTATCTTTTTTTGTTTTTAACATTTTTAACATAGCATAGAGTGTATAAATTTTGTTGTAGAATAAAATTATACATATGTAACATAAACAACATGCAGTTTTAAAGTACATATGTTGTGGAATGACTAAATTTAACTAAATAACATATGCGTTGCCTCACATAGTTATCATTTTTATGGTAAGAACACTTCCATTCACTCTTACTGTTTTTCAAGAAGACAATATATTATTAACTATGATCAGCATGTTATACAATAGATCTCTTCAATTTATTCCTCCTCTAGCTGAAATTTTGCATCCTTTGATCAACATCTCTCTAAATCCCACACCTACCCACCAACCACTGCAGCCACGGGGAAGCACCATTCTACTCTCTACTTTTATGGGATAAACATTTTAAAACTTTGCATTTGAGCAAGCTCATGACGTGCTAGTCTTTCTGTGCCTGGCTTAGTTCACTTAACATATTGTCCTTCAGGTTCCATTATGTTGTTGCAAATGACAGGATTTCTTTCTTTTCATGTCTGAATAGTATTTCATTGTATATATCACATTTTCTTTATCCATTTATCCATTGATGGACAATTAGTTTGATTTCATGCCTTTTTTATTTTGAATAATGCTTCAAAAAACATGGCAGTGCAGATATCTTTTCAACATACTGATTTCAATTACTTTGTATATATACTCAGTAATTGGATTGCTGGATTATATGGTAGTTCTATTTTTAATTTTTTGAGGAAACTCTATACTATTTTCCATAATGAATGTACTACTTTACATTCCCACCAACAATGTATAAGAATTTCCCTTTCTCCACATCCACAATAGCATTTGTTATCTTTTGTCTTTTGATAATTGCCATTCTAACAGGTGTGAGGTAATATCTCACTGAGGTTTTGATTTGCATTTCCCTGATGATAAGTGATGTTGATCATTTTAATCACACACCTATTGGCTATTTGCATGTCTTTTTTTGAGATATGTCCATTCATGTTCTTTGCCCATTATTTAATCAGATTATTTGTTTTCTTTCTGTTGAGTTGTTGAAGCTTTTTATGTATTTTGGGTATCAACACCTTATCGGATGTACCATTTCTTTTCTACAATTTGGTAAGTTGTCTTTTCACTCTGTTTAATGCAGGTGTCTCCAAACTACGGCCTGGGGGCCGCATGCGGCCCCCTGAGGCCATTTATCTGGCCCCCGCCGCTGCACTTCAGGAAAGAGCACCTCTTTCATTGGTGGTCAGTGAGAGGAGAACAGTATGTGGCGTTCCTCCAATGGTCTGAGGGACAGTAAACTGGCCCCCTGTGTAAAAAGTTTGGGGACGCCTGGTTTAATGTTTCCTTTGCTGCACATAAGTTTTTAGTTTAAAGTAATCTCATTTGTCTATTTCTCATTTTTGTTGTCTGTTCTTTTTATGGCCTGTCCAAAAAATCATTGCCCACACCAATATCATAGAGCTTTTCCCCTAACGCTTTCTTGCACTAATTTCACCAGTAAAGGGAAAAACACCTATAGTGAGCATGGATACAACTCCAGTAAACATACTGCACATACTTACCTTCTAAGCACTAGTAGGCCACTGCCCATGTGGGCAAGCCACTCCAAGAGAAGAATCAGTGGAGAAGGGAGCAAATACCTGAGAAGTAGGCCAATGTATAAAACCCAAGTCAAAAGATCAAATCATACACTTGTCCTTCAAGTTGCCTGCCTGTCCCTCTTCCAAGTGTACTTTCCTTCCTGTTCTAAAGCTTTTTAATATAATACCCTTTCACTCCTTCTCAAAAACTTGACTCGGTCCTTGCTTCTGCCTTATGCCCCTCAGTCAGATTTTTTCTTTTGAGGAGTCAAGAATTGAGGCTCCTACAGACTATATGAATTTGCCACTACTAACACAATGTTGTAATTTGAGATCTTCTTTATAATGTAAGTATTTATTGCTATAAACTTCCCTTTTTAGAATTGCTTTGGCTTTATCCCATAGATTTTTGTATGTTGTGTTTCACTTTAAAATTTTTTTAAAAATTATTTTTTGTACTTTCTTCACTGACCCATTGATTGTTCAGAAACATGTTGTCTAATTTCCATTTTTCTGTGACTTTTCCAAAGTGCTTCCTGTAATTGATTTCTACTTTTATAACATTGTGTTCAAAAAAGAAACTTGATATGATTCCAATTTTCTTAAACCTGCTGACTTGTTTTGTGTACTATTATATGATCTATTGTGGAAAATGTTCCATGTGCTGTTTAATACATATCTGTAATGTCCATTTGATCTACAGTGTAGTAAAAGGCTCATGTTTTCTTATTTTCTGTCAGTTCATTGATAAAAATGAGATGTTTAAATCTGCTACTATTATTGTATTGCAGCCTCTCTTTCCTCAGATCTATTATTTGTTTTATGTATTTAGGTGTTCCAATGTTGAGTGCATATATAATTACCATTGTTATATTACCTTAGTCAATTGACCTTTTATCATTATGAAGCAGTGTCATTGTCCTGGGTAAATACCTGGGGCTCAATGTCTCATGCAAAGAAGATTAAGGACATGGACATACACAAGGAGTGAGTTTAGGAGTGCAGATTTAATGTGCAAACAAAGAGAAAGGAGAATAGCTCTCACTTGTGAGAGAGAGGGGCTCCCAAATGGGAATTCCAGCCTGGAGTAGGAGTGCACAGGCTTTTATAGGCCAGCTTGAGGAGATGGTGTCTGATTTACATGGGTCCCACACATTGGTTGGACCAAGTGTGATAATTACATAGCATGCAGGGAAGCTGGCCACCCCACCCTAATCTTATTAAACACATGTGGTCTTTGCTTTGGCCAGCACCATGTTGCCTGCTCCTTACTGTACACACGACTGGCAAAGAGAAGGAAGAAGGGAGCCATCATTTTGAATAAGCATTGTTTCAGATAGCCTTTTCCCATTAGCACAGCTGCCAGCAAATCAACTGTGCAAGCTTCTAGCCTGCTTTTCTATGTCTGCAGCTTGATTTTCCCAGCTGCTCTTTGTTAGAAAAAGAAACTTACTTGGGATCTGCTTTTCATTAAAAGGAAAACCTTATCAAGGACTTCCTTACCCTCACTATCTGCCTAAATAATTTCTTTTTAATTCCTGTATCAATTATATAAAATGACCTGCTTTGTCTCTTTTTTTAGTTCTTTATTTAAAGTCTACTTATCTTATGTAAGTATTGCTAACCCTCCTTTCTTCTGATTTCCATTTGTGTGGAATATTTTTTCCATCCCTTCACTTTCAGTCTGTTTTTGTCTCTAAAGGAGAAGTGAGTCTCTTCTAAGCAACATATAGTGGGTTCTCATTGTTGCTATTTTTTTTATTCAGTCACTTTTTATGTCTTTCAATTGGATAATTTTATCCATTTATAATCAAATATGTAATGACTTACTATGGCTATTTTGTTAATTATTTTCTAGTTATTTTGTAGATCTTTTGTTTCATCATCTCTTGCTTCCCTTCTTTCTGGCAAAGTTATTTTTTGTAGTAGTATGTTTTGATTCATTGCTTTTTGTTTGTGTGTGTGTGTGTGTGTGTGTGTGTGTATCCACTACTGTATAGTTTTTTGCTTTGTGGTTACTATTAGGCTTTTACAAAATATTTTGTAGCTATAACTTGTAATTGTCATTTAACCTTCATACTAAAAATATGCGATTTACATACCACTATTATAGTATTACAGTATTCTGAATTTGACTGTGTACTCACTTATACCAGTGATTTTTATGCTTTCAGATGTTTTTATATACCCATTAGGATCCCTTTCTTTTAGCCTGAAAACCCTCCTACAGCATTTCTCGTAAGACAGGTTTGGTGATGAACTCCCTTAGCTTCTGTCTCTATGAAAAAGTATTGATATTTCTCTCTCTTTCATGTGTGAAGGATAGCTTTCTTGGTTGGCAGGTTTTTTTGTTTGTTTATTTGTTTGTTTTTCCATCAGCATATTGAATATATCATCCCATTCTCTCCTGGCCTGCAAGGTTACTGCTGGCAGGTCTGCTGCTAGACTGATTGGAATACCCTTAAATGTTATTTGCCTCTTTTCTCTTGCTATTTTCAGAATCCTCTTTATGTCTTCGATTTTTTGAAATTTAATTATAAGTCTTGAAGTAGTCTTTTTTAGATGGACTCTGATTAGATACCTTTGACTTTCATATACCTGGATATTTATGTCTTTCTCCAGGTTTAGAAAATTTTCTGTTACAATTTTTCAAAGAATGCATTCTATCCTTTTCTCTTTTTCTTTTTTCTTAACTTCTATGACTCAAATGTTTACTGTTTTGATGCTATCCTATAAATCCTATAAATTTCTTTATTCCTTTTCACTCTTCATTTTTTTTTTCTCTTCTGACTATATATTTTCAAGTAACCTGTCTTCAAGTTTAAAGATCTCTTTTCTGCTTAATCTGGTCTGCTGTTGATGCTGTGCATTGCATTTTTCATTTTGTTTATTGTATTTTTCAGGTCCAGGATTTCCTTTAGATATACAAACTCTCCATTTTATTTCTCATATTGATTGTTCTAGTCTCTTATTTTTTTACTCATGTTATTGAAATGACTGTTTTTTTTTTCTTTAAGTTCACTGAGCTTTCTTAAAACAGTTGTTTCGAATTATTTGTCAAGCTCTTCGTATAATTCCACTTCTTTAGGGTTAGTAAATGGCACCTTACTTTGTTTGTTTGGTTGCATAATGTTTACTAATTGTTCATGATTTTTGTGTTTGTACATCAATGTCTGTGAATTTGAAGAAGTGCTTATTCTAGTCTTTGTAAACTGTAAAGCCCTACAAAAAGTCCTGTAGCAGCTGTGGCACTAGGGTGCTCCAAAAGCCAGGAAGAGCTTCACTCATCACAGTTCTGTCAGAAGCCTAGGTTCTCCTACAGCAACACAGTCCTGGGGTAGGCCAGAAGCCCAAGGCAAGATATGTCTATCATGGCACTGAGATATTTCAGAAACTCAAGGTCACTGAGGGCTATCTGGGTCCTGGAGTCACTGACATCTGCCTGGCAGTGGGGCAGGCAAGAGATCAAGTCCAACAAGCAAACCTGAGGCCTGGAACTGTATGATTCTTCCTGGAATGGGGCAGTCTAGAGGTTCCATTTATAGGTACTAGCCTAGATTATGGGGCCATGGGCATCTGCCTGGTGCTTGGTTTTACTGTGGCAGACCCAGTTGTTGGGAACCAAAGAAATGTCCCATGCTCGCTTCCCTCTTTTCACCAAGTGGATAGTATTTCTTTCTGCACTGCGCTGCCTAAGCTTGGGCATATAGTGATGTAGGTAATGTAAAATTTCCATTTACCCTTTTCAATGCATCTTTTTTATTATTGTGCTACATCAGGGTACTTCAATCTCTTACCTGATTTTCTTCATTTATGTGCATAAGTGTGCGTGTGCACTTGCATGTGTGTGTGTGAATAGTTGTTAAAATTGGTATTTCTTTACAGAAATGATCCCGAGGGAGTTCTACTCCATTATTCCGTTTTACATATTACCTATCAACAATTTTTAAAGGAAGAAAAAAATGAAATAAAATTCCAAAATATAATAGAATTTAAATATAAATCCAATTCAATTTCAACAGTATGAAAAAGAAAATGGAAGCCTAGATTGGCTTATGCTTACATAATTAAACAACACTGGAGACAGAACTAATTTAAGAGAAATAAAATGAAACAAAGCAAATATAACCTGTAATATACAGAAAAAGATAAAGTGACATAAACTTATAGTTTCAAAGCCACTATATTTTCCTAGTCTCCTTCATTTGCTCTTTTGTCTAAACTGATGTTGGAATAGAGCTTTTTGGAAGGAAAAAATAAATATTACTTTTGGACATATAATTTATTTCAGTTCTATCTTCATACATCTTAATTTAGACATCTTATATGTCAAGTTAAGGAATAAACCAAAACTGTGTTGCCTGGGCTGTCTGTCCAATGTCTCAGAACAAAAGTAACTCAGATGCTTCTAAATAGAAGCACTTGCTTTGGGATTAAAAAGAAATCATCCAAATTTGGAGATGTGTGACAAATGTTTTGCATTTTATTTTCTTTAACAGGAAGCTGAGTCACTGTCACAGTGATTTCCAGACTGATTTGTAACACCTCTGTAACATTCCATGAAATTTTCAAAATAAAATTTGCTTCAATTCATCTCCATTTTTAAAATATAGCAATTTTAGGGCAAATGTGATTGGTGAAATATACTCCTATTGTATTTGAATGGAGAATTTGAAATAGAATGTGAATCACTTCTGTACAGAACAAACTCCCCTAGTCTTAAAAGTAAGGCTAACAAAAATATCTGATACCCTCTGATTTTATTTACTCATCTTCTGCCTGCATCTCAAATCTTCCCCTGGCTGATTATATATGTAAAGTGCTCTCTAGGGCAGTGGCATTCCAAATGTGATCCTCAAACCAGCAGCTTCATATGAGAACTTATTTAAAATACAAATAGTTAACCCTAACCTCAGATTAACCAAATTCAAACTTCTGCAGTGGAGTTCAGGAATGTGTGGTGCAAAAATCCTCCAGGTGAGACTACTGCACTATGAAGGGCAAGAATCACTGCCATTGCTCTTGGTATTTAAGTTTCTGATGGGATCTAAGAAGTGAACTAGGAACTTGAAGACTTCTAATAATGTGCTATTACGTGACAAATTGATCTAAGTTAATACCGGTATATACACACACAAACATGAAAATGTGCATGTGTGTGCGTGTTATCACATATCAAGGAAAATAAAACATGCTACTCTTTACCAGATGTTTGCAAATATCCAGGTGCTCTTTGTTGGACAGCCATACATATTTTTCATCTATCCATCTATCAGAAATCATATAAATGAATTAGTTTCTGTTAACTTATTAATTATGACACTCACAACCACATACACACCATGAGTATTCCCTGCATTTACTTGACTTCAGGGCATTCTTTTCTGAGACTATTATGATCAAATTTGTTGGACACTGGGGGATTCCTAGAGGCTATGGGGAGCTCTCATACTTTAGTTTATCACTAGTTTATCTCCCTGACAATACTCAAAAAATTGCAATCTCCAGTGTTTCCCTGCACCACAACTGGATTCTCACTATACATTGGTGGTTCCCAGACTTTGTTCTTCATTGCACATCTCATGGAATTATTCCATATATTCCCACAAATGAGGCCACATATTGCAAGATTTTGTCTAGGAAGATATATTAAGCAATACTAACTTAGTTTTCTTAGACCCATTAAAGGCCTAATTAAGAGGTCAATCAAAGCTTCTGATTAACACAAGTTACCAGTTACTCCCTCAGCATTTTGTTTTATAATTGAAGTTTGAGTAGCCATTTCAAAGCTATATTTATAGATTCTTACAGAATTCTTTAAATATTGGAAATAATACTTTCTTGCTTAATATGGCCTGCAAAATCCCAAAGGAAAGATACTTCGCTTCTCTTAATTCTGCTGATGGTATTTTGCACAAATATACTGTCTGGGTCCAACCATTCAAAGACTTTTATTGCTTTGCCAATAGAGTACAAAATTACAGGACAAAGGCCTGGTTTTCCCCCTTTATCTTCCTCCCCATTTTCATCCCTGCCCTTGTTCTCTAAACTCTGGTCATCCTGACTTTCTTTCAGTTTGTCAAATGGGTTTTCTCTTTACTACCTCAGGGCCATTGCATATGCTCTTCCTGCCCCCTTTGCGTGTCAGTTTCTACCATTAAACTCTCAGTTCAATCATCTCTTCCTGAAGATACTTTCCTAAAGTTTCTTTTTGCCAGCTCCACAGCTAGGTAAGCTTTCCAAAGTATTATCCTTTATTGTTCTACTTTTACTTCACTTCAAACTATAATAATACACTAATATAATTATTTGGTTTATTATTCTCCCTCCAGAATGCAAGCTTTATGGCAATAAAAGTCATATTTGATTTGCTCTCTTTGGTATCCTTAGTAGCTACCATGGTGCTCAGTACATAATAAGGGCTCAATACATATTAGTTAAATGAATAAATGAACAAATAAATTAGCTGGGCAAATGCCTTGGGTTTTTAACTAAGGTTGAGATCAGCAGTAATTCATAAAGAGGCTCATACTGGAAGTAAACAATCTCTACCTCTCAAGCTGATAGAACTTCAGAGTAATAAAAAATATCACTGTTACTGGATTTTGTCACTTCACATTGAAATTTTTAATGACAAGAGAAAATGCTCTTTTTAAAATCTGATTAAAATGCATAAAATGCATTTTTATTTTCAATGTGATCTCAAATGTGTCATAATATAAATGTATGTCAGAATGGAATCCTCTGTCTCCTTTACCACTTTATCTTACCATTGTCCATCCTAGCTGGGAAGGAAGACTTTAAAATGCATTCAAATTGTTATAAAAGACAACCAACAATAAGGTCAACAAAATAAACAAGTGCTTTCTATATGTCAGGCACAATTCCATATGTTTTGTAAGTAATTACAGTAAATCCATAAGATCTATTTTTAGTTGTTTTGTTTACTATATAGATGCTCCACTCTGAAAACTGTAGGTATCTGATGTTGCCCTCCTTGTTTTGGGGGAACATTTCAGGAAGAGTTTACTCTAGACATGAGCACAGGAGACACAGACAAGATCATAACAATCCGGGACCCCGAAAACACTCTAGAATGAGGGGAGAAAGATGGGGAAGAAGAAGAAAGAAGGTAGAAAGAACAATTGGGAAAGGACATCTGAGAATCTAATTAAACAGATTCAATATCAATGGAAAACATTCTAGGAGGGAATAGTAAAGAAATATTTTGGTACTGCAGTTTTAGACTCCAACATAGTTGTCAGCTCCGAGGAGAAAAGGATTATGTTGATAATAGACTGTGCCAACATTAAGTCCCAGATGTTGGGGAGCAACAAGGAGATGCACACACATATGTACACACACATACACACACACACACACACACACGCACAGATAATTAAGGACTAGAAAGGAATGGACTCACATTCACACTGTTTTCCTCTTGTAGGGAGTTCATAAATGATTGTCATTTTACTGTTTGTATTATGTTAATGATAATAATTTCTAAAGTGAAATCAGAAATTGCCAGAACACATATTTCTATATGCTATGATTTTGTCAATATAAGCATACTTTGCTGTCATGGTTGTTTGCCATGTTTATGTGTTCATGCATAGTTTCAAAGACCCCTGAGGATGTGAATATTATAGACACAGTCAGAGCATAAGCAAATTGCAAAGGGACTTGTGTTCACTCATTAAATCCATGCTCAGTTTTAAGTGCAGCTTAGGTTATGGTTGAACAAGGGCAGTGGGAGAAAGAGAGTTGAGGAAATTCAAATTCATTTGAATAATGCTGCACTTGAGGAAAAGGCAAGATTTTTGAGCTAATTTTCTTATTTCCTTCTATACAGGCACTCATGCATTCAACAAATTTACTAAATGCCAGCACGACCAAGGACTGCAGGGCAAAACGGAGCTTAGGCTTCAGCAGACCTAGAGAATGTGTAATTTATGTAAGACATCTGATATTCAGCCTACTTTGAATTGCTTTTTTCCTAAAACAATCTAATGATCTTTCGACAACAACGCTCACTTCTCAGTCATACTAAACCCAGGTGATTTGACAAGAACTGAACCTTCTTTAGGGATAAGCACATGACCCAAATCTTGCCAATGATAAAATAATAACACCCCCAATGTATACACACATACCAGAAATATTAAAATTAGCTGTTTTAGAAAGGCATGTGATCCAAACCAACCTGAGACTGATTCCTAAATATGAGTTAATTAATAACTGTTATTACAAATCCATAAATGAAGAATGAAGAATGATTTCAATAAACTAAAACTTATTTCTTGCACAAATAAAGTCCAAGATTGTTTTTCCTGATTGTTAGCTAGTTCTTCTCAAAATAGTCGTTTAGATGGTAAACATGATGAAACCCTGTCTCTACGAAAAATACAAACATTAGATGGGCATGGTGATGTGTGCCTGTAATACCAGCTACCTGGGAGGCTGAGGCAGGAGAATCACTCGAACCCGGGAGGTAGAGGTTGCAGAGAGCTGACGTCATGCCACTGCACTCCAGCCTGGTGACAGAGCACAACTCCGGCTCAAAATAAGTAAATAAATAGACATTAAGAGAGTTGGGCTCCATTCATGTATGGCTTCACATTTTTAATACTTGGTTCCTAAGGTCATAATGTGGCCATTAAGCTGAAATTAAGAAGTGGAAGAGTATGGAAAATCACTGTGGTGGAATTTTATGGACTCCCCTGGAAGTAATGTGCATGATTTCTGTTCACATTCCATTGACTAGCATGTTACCTCCTGGCCCACTAAAGGAGAGGCTGGTAAATGTAGTTTTGCTGAGAACCGACAAAAAAGAGAAACTAGATTTGGGAGACATCTAGGTAGTCTCCAACATAGAGACTTTTCTAGATTTATTGAGGAAAGGATACATCTTTTGACACATGAGTTAGTTTTGGAATTCTAAATTTTATCTACTATCTTAATCTTGTAAATAAAAACATCAACGCCCAAAGGCAAAGCCAGCTTATAAAAGCAGGGATGGCATTTTACTGTCACCAGGATCAGAACTCAAGGGCTCAGTGTCGTCTTGCATTCTACCCATGATACTACACTATGAAACTCTGAGTCAGCACCCAAAACACTCAAACCTTTCTTTTGGTGGGATAGCAAACTCACAAGGAGTCCTTACTCCTCCAGTCCAACCAATCCATTCATTCTCCAGGGTTCAAAAAGAGAGGACAAGAAATACCAATATGAGTGATAGAAGGTCTCTTGAACTCCCTCCCCTATTCAAGATTCCCAATTTCTAATATTAAAATTGGGGCTATTCCCTCTGAGTGGAAAGTGGGGGGTTGTCAAAAACAGAAATGGGGGACTTCAGGAATGACTGTAGACATGGCTTTCTTGACTGGATCCCCGTTGGGCCCCGCAAGCAGGTCTGCAGCGTTGCTGGGTGGGAGATAGCTCCAGCCACGAGCCTGGCTGGGGTTCCTGACGGCTGGGGCCTCCCCAACCCTCAGCAGGCCCGGGGCAAGGCTTGCAGGAATGAGTATCAGCTGAGCAACACCAAACGCAAGCACAAGCACGACTGGACCCGGTGCCTGAGCATGCTGGCCGGCGTCCAAGTCACGCTTCGCCAAATGTTCAAGGGCTGCAAGTCGCTGAGCCATTGAAGATCGTGATACTGCTGGTGGGACCTCCATGAAAGCGACACCCTCCCTCGCCTTGGACCTCGCCTGGTGCTATTTTTGCAGGGAGCTGGGGAGCAGGAACTCTTCGGACCTGAGTGCTCTCCATATTGTGGGGTTGAAATCTGGATGAGAACTTACCAAGGTCCCTTTTGTAAGCTTTTGAATTAGGAAGAATTCTGAACCTAATCAACAGACCACAGGACAGTACAATGAACCGCAGTGTACCCAGTACACAGATCTGACGACCATCTACCTACAACCCATCCGTGTCCCATCCCAGGTTCTTTTGAAGCTTATCTCAGGCATCGGATTATTTCTTCTGTAAATATTTCAGAATCTATCTCTTCAAGATAAGAACTCATTAAAGCGTAATTACAAAGCTTATCATCCAAAAGAGTCATCAATAATTTTGAAATATTATTAAATATGTAATAACTGTTCAAAGTTCCACTTGCAAAAAGCAAAACAAAACAAACAAACAAACAAAAACAGAAATGAAGTAAGAATCCCAAGCCACCATGTTCAATCACCATCTCCCAACACTACCAACACACACTTTGAGTGATGTTTAGGGATAGGTGGAGTTGGAACCTAGTGACATCACGATACCCTCATTCTAATTTTAATACTCACAACATAAAAGCACACTTCTTATTTACAACTGATATGCTCATCTTTTCCTTGTTTCCCTTTCTCTTGGGCCTCAGCCCTAGTAGTAAATAAAACTATAGAATGTAGGGAGAATAGGTGCTGTTGATAACCTTGCATGTTAAATTTCAGGACATGGAAGTCTGTGAGTCAAGCACACTGAAACTGTCAATTCTGTAGAAGGAACTTAAAGAATCCGCTTTTCCTTGTTATCTGTAGCCCTATGGCTCTTTTCTGCCACCATGATTATAAAAGCAACAACAACAACAAAAAAGATTTTTTTCTCAATTCAGAAAGCCAGTTAGAGGCCAAACTGATCAGTGGCCTTTTGAGACTCTAAATGAAAAACTGCAATCTCAAACAAATGCAAAACAAATAGATTGGTGGGGGCCTCTTTATCTAAAGATTGGGTGTTCCACTTTCCTTGAATATTATTAATTGTGTTGAGTAGAAGAGAGTCATCAGAGAATTAAAAGTGCATCTGAGTTTTCTGAGAAATTCTATTTATTCTGAGAAGAAAAAAAACCAGCGTCAAACCACTAAATTAAGTGCTTACAAACAGCTCAATGACAAAAACAAAAGGCAGTAGGGTTGCGAATTTGAAATTGCCTTATTCTTAGGAAATTATCATTTAACATGGAAAAAGATGAGGTTTACCATAGCTAATCCTACTGTAGATATTTAATTCACCATGACATTATCAATTATCTCATCGGAGGTTGTTCAGGTATTTCTTGCCATATTTTAACTGCAGGAATATTCAGCGCTATCTCTTGTTCCTTGATTTACAGCCTAATTTACTTGCTATAAAAACACATGTGCTCATGCATTTATCTGTTTCACTAAGCGCCTTGGAACCATTTGTCTGAGCCTATTGCATTTCTTCTTTGCAATGCAAAAAGCCCTTGGATAAACTAAGGGACATTTCACTCCTCCGTTTTTTATTTATGAACCATATCCGAGACACTACACTAATCAGTCCAAAGCCATTCATATCTGATGTATTTTCCTATTCCTTTCATAATCCACCAAGTTTCTCTTTCATCACTTACCATCTGCAAAATACAATCTGCATATTATGATGTGCTCTATTATGATATTCTTTAAGAGTGTTACATATGCAATTTTTATTTGTGTAAGTAAATTTTAAAGTCCTCAAGGACAAGAGCCATTTCTTTGGCTCCTTTCCTGATGTGTGCAAGGTCCAGGTGCATCATACATATTAAATAAATATCTATTGATGAAGTTCAATAGTTGCATATTGATCTAGATATTGCTCACTGAATAAATACTTGCTAGATTATGCTAAGATCTAGAGAGTGTTCTAGATCACACCTTCACATACTTCACATGTATCACCTGCAGATTTTGAAAACAAAGGTACTAATTAAGTGATATTAGGGCCTTAGATACTGCATTTCCAACCAGGTGTCTGGTTCATGGACCACATTTTAAACAGCAGCAGACTAGACAAGGGTTGTAAAACATTTTCTGTAATGGGCCAAATAGTAAATACTTTACACTAGTTGGGCTGCAGGGTCTCCGTCACAACTAGCCAATTCTGCCTTTATAATACAAAAGCAGCCATAGATAATAAGGAAATAAATAGGTGCTATTGTGTTCCAATAAAACTTTATTTACAAAAACTAGTGTGTAGCCAAATGTGTCTTATAAGCTGTAGTTTGTGTACCTTTGGCCTATGAATCCACAAAAGACATGGGTTAATGAAGTTCAAGCGGAGAGTAGCTATAGCCTTTTACATTCTAAAGTGCTGTAAAATTAAATATAGATTTTCTAGGCACCAAAACATCTTAATCAGGTAATTAGTAATTTGCTTTTGGTTAGCAATTCACCTGATGTAAATTGACCTGGATTGGATCTCTCAAGTTCTGCTAGACTAGCAAAATTAAAAATTGTTAATTTTACAGCGTATCCAATCCATGATGCAGCTGATCAGCCAATTTTAGCTAAGCATATATTATTTTTTGTTCCTTTAATTGTTTTGTGTGTAGGTATTTTTGTTTGTTTTTCTTTAAAAAGATAATGCCCACTTGACTATCCCACCACTAGGAAGCACTTTTATGTGGTTAAGAAGATTTTACTCACTTTATTAGTCTATAAAGTGTCCAAGAAATTAACCCAGTATTCAATTGCCCTGTTTTTCTTTATTTTCTCCTTTGCCTTTTGTAATATTTCCAGGCTGTCCTTTCCACTTTCATTTCCATTTTCAAAAACCCAGTTAAGGGCATGTCAATACCGATTTATACCTCCCAATATAGTTTGGCCGTGTCCCCACTCCGAAATCACATCTTGAATTATAATTCCAATAATTCCCACAATCCCCATGCATTAATGGTAGGACCAGGTAGAGGTAATTGGATGATTGGGGTGGTTTCCCCCATTCTTTTCTCATGTTAGTGAGTCTCCTGATAGCTGAGGGTTTTATAAGCATCTGTCATTTTACTGCTTGCCCTCACTCCACTCTGCCACACTGTGGAGTGGGTGTCTGTTTCTCCTTTGCCTTCTGCCATGCTTGTAAGTTTCCTGTGGCATCCCCAGCAAGGTGGAACTGTGAGTCAATTAAGCCTCTTTTCTTTATAAACGACCCAGTCTTAGGTATTTCTTCATGCAATGTCAGAACAGACTAAAAGAATAAATTGGTACCAGGAGTGGAGTGCTGCTATAAAGATACCTGAAACTGTGGAAGTGACTTAAGAACTGGGTAACAGACAGAGGCTGGAACAGTTTGGAGGGGTCAGAAGAAGACAGGAAGATGTGGGAATATTTTAAACTTCCTAGAGACTTGTTGAATGGCTGTGACTAAAATGCTGATAGTGATGTGGACAATGAAGTCCAGGCTGAGGTAGTCTCAGATGGGATGAGGAACTTGTTAGGAAATGGAATAAAGGTGACTCTTGCTATGCATTAGCAAAGAGACAGGCAGCATTTTGTCCCTGCCCTAGAGACCCAGGGAACTTTGAACTTAAGAGAAATGATTGAGAATATCTGGTGGAAGAAATTTCTAAGCAACAAAGCATTTAAGATGTGACTTGGGGTGCTCTTATAGTCATTTAGTTTTATGCATTCACAAAAAGATGGTTTGGAATTGGAATTTATATTTAAAAAGGAAGCAGAAACAAAAGTTTGCAGAATTTGTAGCCTGATGATGTGACAGAAAAGAAAAACCCATTTTCTGAGAAGAAATTCAAGCTGGCTGCAGAAATTTACCTAAGTAACTAAGAGACAAATGTTAACTACCAGGACAATGGGGAAAATGTCTCCAGGACATGTCAAAGATCTTCATGGCAGCCCCTCTTATCATGGGCCCCAGAGGCCTAGGAGGGAAAAATGGTTTCATGAGCCGCAGCCTGCTTTGTACAGTCTTGGAACTTGGTGCACTGCATCCCAGCCATGGCTAAAAGGGACCAGTGTACAGCTCAGGCCATTTCTTCAGAGGGCACAAGCTCCAAGACTTGGTAGCTTACACATAGTGTTGGGTCTGCAGATGCACAGAAATCAAAAATTGAGATTTAGAAACTTCCACCTAGACTTCAGAGTATGTATGGAAATGTTTGGATGTCAAGGCAGAAGTTTGCTGCAAAGGCAAAGACTTCATAGAGAACCTCTGCTAGGGTAGTGCAGAAGGGAAACGTGGGGTTGGAACCCCCAAACAGGATCCCCAATGGGACACTGCCCAGTGGAAATGTGAGAAGAGGGCCACAGTCTTCTGGACCCCAGAATGGTAGAACTGTGTACCTGGAAAAGCTGCCAGACACTCAATGTTAGCCCAAGAAAGCAGGATGGAGGGCAGCTGTACCCTATACAGCTACAGAAACGAGATGCCCAGGGCCTTGGGAGACCACCTCTTGCATCAGCATGGATGTAAGACAAGGAGTCAAAGGAGATCATTTTGGTGCATTAAGATCTTCCTCCCCTGCTGGATTTACGGCTTGATGAGGCCTGTGGCCTCTTCATTTTGGCCTATTTCTCCCATTTGGAATATGTGTAATAACCTAATGGCTGTATCCTCATTGTATCTAGAAAGCACCTAACTTCCTTTTGATTTTACAGATTCATAAGCCAAAGGGCCTTGCCTTGTTTCAGATGAGACTTTGGACTTGGTCTTTTTGGTTAGCACTGGAATGAGCTAAAACTCAGGGGGACTGTTTGAAAGACATAATTGTTTTTTGAAATGTAAGGACATGAGATTTGGGAGGGGCCACGGGTGGAATGATATGGTTTGGCTGTGTCCCCACCCAAAATTTTATCTTGAATTGTAATCCCCATAATTCCCATAGTTCCCGTGTGTCAAAGATGGGACTGGGTGGAAGTAATTGAATCATGGGGGTGGTTTTCTTCATGCTGTTCTCATGATAGTGAATGACTCTGACACAATCTGATGGTTTTATAAGCATCTGGCATTTCCCCTGCTTGCACTCACTCCATCCTACCACTCTGTGAAGAAGGCGCCTGTTTGTCCTTTGCCTTCTGCAATAATTGGAAGTTTCCTGAGGCCTCCCTAGCAATGCAGAACTGTGAATCAATTAAACCCCTTTTCTTTATAAATTACCCAGGATTGGCTATTTCTTCATAGCAATGTGAGAATAGACTAATATATTCTGTATTTCCTTATTATGATTAATCAATCAATTACATAGATGGCTAATTAATCTGAATAATTAACATTGTAGACAATATTTTCATCGCTAGAAGTTAGTTCTGGATATCCAGTGTTCATGTATTGATGTTCTTTGCATTCATGTTTTGTTTTGTTTTGTTTGTTTTTTGTCTCTCCTTAACATATGATTATTTAACACATACCACATCTTAGGTATCATAAGCAAAAAAGAAAGGAGGTAAAACCTACAAAATTCAGTGTCCCAACATTCTAGGGTCTGTCTTCTCTTTAATTTCTATATAAGCATAAGCTGTTTCACCTGCTAAGTAACCAATTAAAGTCCAGTGTTCTTCCAAAGTGCTATGGACCATCCTTACAAAACAGTTTGTGCTGTCCCAGCTGGGTCATTCCTTGTGACAAACTTCCACTTCTAGCTTTATCTCTCATTACTCTGTTCATCTCGTTGCCACAATATACTTCTATTTTTTACTTAACTTATATTGGACAAGATTTTTTCTTAAATTCTTAAAACATCACTAATACTCAAAGGCCACTAGATTGTAGAGAAAGCCACAATTTACTGAAGAACAAAATTACAATGTAATGCTTTAGCTATGTCTCTAGTAGGGGAAGGTAATGTAAGAATCTTTTGGAAATTGGAACTTTCATTTATGGTGACTCCTTCAATGTAGAGACTTAGTTAAAAGTAGGTATGAATCATGATACAACAGTACAAGACTAGAGGAAACAGCAAAGTGAGTATTTTGAGATGAAAGATTCAAACTCTTACAGTGAAAAGTATTGATACTTTTCACTGAAGAACTGACAAGCCTTGGGGGAAGTTCCTGAACTGAACAATCAAGCCATTTGCTTAGATAGGAGAGTTGTGAAAGAATAAAGCATGCTAATGAAGACAAAAGAAAAGCCAAAGACATCAATTTGGATAGTAAGGTGTGGTTTTGGTTCTCTGTGTCTAGGCTCAGTGTGTCAGTAGTTTCAGTTCTCAAGTACCATCCTTTAAAATTTTTCAGTTTTAGTGTTTTACACTGGTCTTCGTTTAGGTATTTTAAAATGTTTTAACTGATCCCTCGAAATATCAAAAGGTTTTTCAGAGCCTGTGTGGCAAACCTTCTTCACATGTGGATTCGAATGCCGCAGTATTATTGAAGCTTCAAATGTTGAAGGGGAGTGGTGCAAATACTTGCCCAGTCCCAGTCTGGCAGGTGGAAGGTGAACCTATGAACTTTGCAAACCTGCCATGAGGATGCAGGCTAATGATGTGAATGGCAGTCATTAATTTCTTGATTAAATAAATATTTGCTATGGTTTGAATATGTCTGCCAAAAAGCATGTGTTGGAAATTTAATCCCCAGTGCAATGGTTTTCAGAGGTGGGCACTAATGAGAGGTTATTAGGACATGAGAACACAGTGGAAGAATAAGCCTACTATCACGAGAGTATCTTTATTATAAAAGGTGGAGTTTGACCTCTTTTTATTTTCTAGCTTTCTAGCTCTCCCACCTCCCATCATGAGATGACATAGCAAGAAGGCCCTTGTTAGATGCCAGCCACTCAATCTTGGCCTTCCCAGCCTTCAGAACTCTGAGAAATAAATTTCTGTCCATTACAAACAGCACAAAATTGATAAGATAATTAAAAATAATTTCAATTTCACTAAAACATATGCCCCAAACCTAGCCTTGATGTCTCTGGATCTTAACACTCTGCTCTTCAGAAGTGTAACTTATACACTTGCCAAAGGTGTTCTGAAGATGCCACAGCTTTCCTGCTTTTACTGCATGATACTCAGGGGTGTGCTATTCCTTCAGTGATGCATGTAGAGGAGGTTAAGTTCAATGATCTGCAGTCAGACAGCCCTCGGTTTAATGCCCAGCTCTGTCACAAACCTAATATGTGACTTTAATATCTTTACAGCTGCTATGTTATCTGTTGTGTGGGAATAAGAATGCAAACTCTTTTATAGGGACTTTTGTAAAGAGTTAATAAATTAGTATTTGTAAAATATATGTGAGGTCCTGAAGTAGATATCGGTTGATTTGGGGCTATCTAGAATCTATTAAATCTATTACTACTAATAAATCTGATATTCTACTCTGGTGAGTCATCCATCTCTCATTCCTGGTCCCTAAGTTTTAGGCAGGTTCTAACCTCTTCTTCTGCAGTGAAACATGAAAACTAAGTAAAAGCTAATCATCTCATTATACTACATGCTCAGTTTGCTTCAGGAACTGGCAAGATGATCAAGGTCAAAGAGCCCATCGGAGCTAACCCCTGGCTTATTCTTTAATGCAGGAAAATGTCATTTGTCATTAGGTTAAAATCAAAGCTGTAAAGTTCAAGATGCCACAGGCTGTCCTGGCCTCCCTGCTCACCTTTACCCAGTAAAGCTTGAGACTGACCTGAGGTCTTGTTACATTATTTGAGCTCTTGGTCCAGTGTGTGGACAGTGGTCCCTGATGCCTGTCCTATTCATGCATTCTCAGTTATGTGAGCAGGCATATCCCTTGTTTCATTTCTTTTACTTGCAATTTCAAGAATCATAGCTGATACAAAAAGCCTGGAAAATAGTATTCAATACATTATTTTGTCATTGTTATTGATAGAATTTCTTTGTGTCTCTGAGGATCTCTCCCTTCGATTGTAACAACCTCTATGCAAACATCTAGAAGAAAATATATTACTCCTGTATATGTCTGTAGGAAAGGTTCATTGCTAGTTTCTCAGCTACAGATTAATATTTGTTGGCTTGGGAAAGAAGGGAAGTAAAAATTACTTATTCTTTCTCTACTAAGACTTATTGTCGAAGGAGATTTGTCTTCTTGTCAGATGCAACATTACTGAAGTTTTAACCAGATGATTTTACTTTCTGGAAATATCAAAAGTATAAGATCTATCCTTTTACAATCTCTTAAATGGAAACAGTGGTTATTAATTGCATCATTGACTTGTGCCTTTTCAGTTTCTGAGTCTTCTTATGGAAGGCAGAAAACCATTCACAGTTAGCTTTCCATGTAATAAATGCACCAGTCTCCTTGATGTTGAATTCCATATTAGACAGTAAAAAAGAAACCTGAGGACGAGCTTTACTTCACCAGTGGATTTCTTTGCTAATTCTCTGATAGCTCTTTTTTCTGATTCTCTGACACAGAATATTCTGTAGTAGCTATTTTTTTTTTAAGTAAGAGTGACAGATATTCGTGAAATTCAAGAGAAGTAAGTGTGTAAGTATTTGTTAGGAGACAGGGTAGAGATGTGTATTGGAAGCAGACTAAGCTAAAGTCATAGGTTAAAATGGATGAGAAAAGAAGTTACTCCATTCATCAACTAAGGTGGTAATGTAATCATGTGAGGAAGTTGGGGGTTTTCAAATATTAAGAACAGACTGTGTCTCATTCTTCATTTTAGAAAGCACAAGCTGTCCTAGAAAATGTATTTTACCAAAGACAGCAACATGTACCTCAGAATGTTCCACTTACAATGGAATATAAACTGGCAGTTTCTGAGTTCAGACATGGCTGAAGAAAACTTGGTATACAAGGGCCGAAGAAAATCTTTGCTTTTAGGTTTTCTGGAAGAATATAAAAAGTCACCCTGTATTTCCCCCAGTGTTCAGGGTAGTGTCATGTATGAAAAGAGATAGCAATGCTCTATCAGCCATGGTGGCCTTGGTGACAGAATCCTGTATTTACAACTGAAAATGATTCTGGATTCTCCATGGGGTTCATTGTCAAAATAAAGTCATATTTTATGGGGATGTGAGTTTTGCTCTCAGTCATGGAACAGTTTTCAGGCAGTCTCATCAGTACTATCCACAAGTTTCCAGAAGAATCTAATTTCTAATTAAGTTTGAATTGCTCATTTCAGAATGGCTAAGTTGAAAGCGTATACTAAAAGGGCAGGATGACATTTCTTAGGAAGTCTATAAATCTGGAGCCTCAAATCTTAGTTTTAATTATTCAACTAATTCTGGGTTTTAAAAGCTAACACGCCTTTGTATACAGCAGCTCTCTGTGTGTGTGTGCATACACGTGCACACGCGCACATGTGCAAATGCATACAAATAACATGACATCCTAGTCAACTTTTACAAATCAGTAAAAGAGGCAAATTAATTAATATGATAAATTCAAGAAAAATTTTATCTTGGAAAAATTTTGCATCGAATGGTCTCTAATGGAGGAGCTTCTAAATATAGAAAAAGTTCTGGCTGTCTTTTGAACATACAATCAAACATTGGTAATTCCGTTCAAATATGAAATCATAAAAACAATTTATGTTTAGATCGACATTTCCTTAAAGTAAATAAAGCACTTGCTCAATTCTGTAATTCTTTGCCTTCCTCAGCTCAGGAAACTGAAGAGGAAAGGAAAACTTCTGTCTTCTATGGCAAAATTAGTACTAGAGTTTCTATTTAATAGAAAATCTACTCATAGATAATCAGAAGGCAATTTTATACATTATTTAGCACATTAGGAGAGCTGAGTATAAGCTGTTAAACAAAATCTAATATGTACCCAATTAAAAGGCAAAACTTAAATAGTATAATTTTTGCTTTAGGCCTAAATAGTATAATTTTTAGGGGGAAAATATAAGTATGACTGACTTTATGATTATAAGCTGTCCCAACATCCCTTTATGTTAGAACACTGAAATAATTTCATCAATGAAAAAAATCAAATAGTGAGCATTAAAATTATTTACATATATAATTGAATATCTATCTAAACGGAATTTAGATGTCCACATTTGTTAGCAGGTCAGTTAGAGAGTTAAATACAAATAACGATCTGTGTGATTTAGTCTCCTAAATACCTTTGTCTATAAAATGGGTTATTTGAATATACTGCCAGTTCTGAAGTTTTAAAGGGTTTATTAACGTTTTATGTTATTCACTATGAGCTAGGGTAACAGACCGATTATTTATATGAAACAAAGGACTTAATGTGATTCATGTTCAGAGTGACTGCTTTAAGATAGTATTAAAAAAACACAACATGTTAATACTCTGACACTAATACTACTTTAGGCATGCTGCCTATAATATCCCGGAGCTTTACCTAATTAGACCTCATGCAACAAATCTGGCTTTATTTCCAAGCCATTTTTCCTGTGACCCACAGAACTGTTAAGTTGGTCACTAGTCCTTTCTTGAGCCGGAATTAGAGTCCTTTAGGTCTGAAGCTGCTTTACGTGAATTGTGGTGCTTTCTTTCTTTTTTTTTCCAGCCCATTTGGTAATGAACTCTCAGCTTACTGAAGTTCTGAGCTTAGCTTATAGACGTAGAGCTGCAAAAGCTTAGCCTCTGCGGAAGCTGGGTCAGTGGCAGAGAGTGGGCAGAAGTAATATACAAATAGGTGACTCGTACAGAGAATTGTCTCGAGGTCAAATACATTCTCTCATTTTGTAGAATCCTGGATGACTATGTTTTAGCTCCCAAATGTCTCTCAATTATCTGAAAATGAACTTCCTACTTTGGGGGCAGGTACAGCAGCCAAGTAAAGGCTCAGGCATAGACTTAAACCAACCAGGCTTTAGCTCCACCAAGAGCTAGATGTTCATTCTTTGGCAAGTAACTGAACATTTTAGCTTTGGTTTCATCATCTATCAAATGGGAATCCAAATGCTATTTTTTCCCATAAGATTTTTATAAAGATTAAATATGACAATGTATATAAGGCATTTTGCACGATGTCCCAGACATACTAAGCATTCAATAAGTCAATATTTATTTCAGTAAACGTGCATTTCCAATTATTTCTTTCAAACTTTACATTAGATATCCCTTATCACAAATCACTACTCTGTATTTCTTTTACTATAGAAATGTGTGGTATCATGTACTTGGTTTGAAGTTAGCAAATATAAGTTAATTTGAATAGTACAGGTTGTCAATACTTTTGCCAAAATAGCAGTTATAAAATGTGTTCAAAACCAAAAGAAAATGGATTTATTATTTCCCTATTTTATAGCTGGTCAATGATCCTCTCCTATTAGCTTATCTCCCAAAATAGAGATAAGTTAATAGTTACCTCTATTTTTTATAGCTAATTAGGCAAGTCTAATCTAAATGATAAAGGCCCAGGTCATTATTGCACCTTTGGTCCCATTTTAGCAAGACTTCATAGGTTTAGAAGGCTGCAAAGAAACCCACAAACCTGTATCCCAGCCCAGATGAAGGAGAGAGGAATTAGAAAGGTCAAGATTGAGAGAGTACTAACTAGTTGTAAGATGACTGGGGATGGTTGCTAAGGTCAAACACTTTGAGCAGTTTGCCAACCCCAGGCACATGGGTGAGCTTCATTAGTCACTTAATGTCCTATGTTTGCTGTCCCTGCCTCAAGTGGACTGGATTGGGGTGAGCACTCTTCTGGGAATTTCTAACTGTGGCTGACAGAGCTAAGCATTTTTTAAAAAATCACTTTAATTAAAGAAATGCTGACTCAGGCACTGTGAATCAACTATCAGCTGTCTTGTGCATAGAGAAACAAAGGGGGCTCTTCAGAAAGGAAAGATGGAAGAGGAGTAGAAAGGAAATGGCGTGCAGGGCATCAGAGAGAATACCTGCCTTTGTGTCTCAGGTGCCTTGTTCCTTCTCCTGCCCACAAGGGGATCAACCTCCAGTCTTAGCTTGGCTTAACAGAGCAGCCTCAAGTCCTTGTAACAATTCCCCCTCCCCCTTCCTCCCCACCTAGCCTAAATCTAGTTAAGTAAGTTTCTGTTTCATATGACCAAATTAGATGGGAGCAAACAATTGTTTTTGCCACTTTCCTTTGCCCCAGTAACTCAGAAAGATGAGTGCTTTCTACAGAGTTTTGTTTATTCAATCCCAGTAAGAATAAATTATGCCTTATGCTTCACATGAAAAATACAATTGTTTTTCAAGAGAAGAAATGATGTGAATATATTTGTGTGTGTGTGTGTGTGTGTGTGTGTGTGTGTGTGAGAGAGAGAGAGAGAGAAGGTATATGGTAGCCACTATAAGGAAGGGTACGAAAAATAATAAAAAATGCATTTAAATTATTTTCTTTTTTATTAAGGTTTGGAAAAATATATCATAAAAGAAAATATCATATAGATAACCTATAAATCCATGGACTCTTTTTAAATATTCTGTTATATTTACTACAGTTTTTTTTTTTTTTTTTTTTTTTTTTTTTTTTGAGACGGAGTTTTGCTCTTGTTACCCAGGCTGGAGTGCAATGGCACGATCTCGGCTCACCGCAACCTCCGCCTCCTGGGTACAGGCAATTCTCCTGCCTCAGCCTCCTGAGTAGCTCGGATTACAGGCACACGCCACCATGCCCAGCTACTTTTTTGTATTTTTAGTAGAGACGGGGTTTCACCATATTGACCAGGATGGTCTCCATCTCTTGACCTCGTGATTCACCTGCCTCGGCCTCCCAAAGTGCTGGGATTACAGGCTTGAGCCACCGTGCCCGGTTTACCCTCACATGGCCTTGGAAGAAAGACCTATTCTACCTAATTTAAGGGTGAGGCATGAAAAGGCAAGTGAACAGCCCAAGGTCACAAGTCAAGTAAATCATCTGTCTTGGCTGTAACTCAAGGACACATGACATTAAAGTCTATTTATTTTTGTTGTTGTGTTGTTTTCTCTGTTTCCCAAAATGTATTCTATGTTACCCTAGTCACAAGGGATATTCCATGGTCCAGTAAATTTGAGAACTGCTGAATACTCAATTCCCCTTTCAGAGATTTACAATGTACAGTTTTATGTAGTCTGTAAAGGAATGCGTTCAACTTTATTTAACCCAGTGTTTAACAAATATATTTTGACATTTTAAAGTATTATTAAATTTCTGTTGCCAAAAGAACTATTAATAAAGTGAATTATTAATTACTTAATAAAAATTAGAAAATATTAAAGAATAGTACACGGCCTCTTTTCCTATGTATTGCCAATATTTTTTAACATAATATCTTCTAATCATTAAAATAATAACAAAAATGGTTGGGTGCGGTGAGTCACACCTGTAATCCCAGCACTTTGGGAAGCCAAGGTGGATCAGGAGGTCAGGAATTCCAGACCAGCCTGGCCAAGATGCTGAAACCCTGTCTCTACTAAGAATACAAAAAAAATTAACTAGACATGGTGGCAGGTGCCTGTAATCTCAGATACTCAGGAGGCTGAGGCAGAGAATTTCTTGAACCTGGGGAGGTGAAGGTTATAGTGAGCTGATATCATGCCACTGCACTCCAGTCTGAGCGACAGAGCAAGACTATCTCAAAACAAAAAACCCCAAAATACATTAAAGTATAAAGAAAAACATCAACCAAAATTTCATGGGCTTGTAACAATATTACATTTCATTGATCATACTATCATGTGTCTCCATTCATACCTACATTCAATTATAAATAATTTTGCATAAATTAATTACAGAATGATTCATTATTACTGTACTCCCTATACTTTTGCTATCTTTCTCCAACTCCACCTGTAGCATCCCACACCCCTAGATGTTAAAAATTTGATGAATAGCTTTCCATGATTATACAGATGAGAGATGGTTTGATTGGTATTGATATTGTTGTGATAATGAGATAATAAATATACATTATTCTACACTATTTAACTTCTGTCTCACTTTATAATAAAATGTGAAAATTTCTTCAAGTTGACTGATATGGAAAATTTTTGGCTTACAGAATTGAAAAATTCAAGGGAAGATACAGCTTCAGGCATAGCTGGCCTACAGGGACTCAAATAATATCTCTCTCTCTCATCTCTATCTCCATCTCCATCTATCTCCATCTCCATCTCCATCTCCATCTACACCTATCTCCATCTCCATCTCTATCTCTCTTCTTCTATCTACAATGATTATTTTCTTACACAAGCTTTTTCCTTGAGAGGAACAAAATGTAGTTTTTGGCAACACCAGCACTAATCTTCTGCTGACTCACTTCTATTATCCAAAAAATGAGTAATTATATTTCAGCATTCCCTATACTTTCATTCTGACTTTCACTCTAATTGGATGGACTTAGGTCACCTGCTCTCCCCTCAGCCAATCACCACAGGGTATGAAAATTCCCCATGACCTTTGCCTTTGAATTAGGAGTTCAGCCTTCTCAGACTTAATGGATCAATATGAAGATGGTAAATCACCAACAAAGATATGGGAAGGGTGGATGACAGCAGTAGGGCAAAGGGGGCAAATAGGGTAAATGCCAAAAATAACCAAGGTCCTATAAACATGTTAAAAGATGGAGGAAAAGGTCTGAAAACATAATAGTCCTCTAACCACCAAGAAAATTTGGCATAGTTACATGTTTTATGTTTAGAGAGTTCACTTTAATATGGAATATTGGAACCAAATAAAACTACTTGCCAAATTCCACCCCTGGATATTTTGGCCAGTCATCACATGACTGCAAACAACAGAAGTCATTTCAAGATGGGTTAAGTTAGAGGGAACTTTACTGAAAGACTGCAGATGAAATGTACAGAATCAAGTGGCAAGAAATACAGCAGGTATAGTACACAGGAACTGGAGTTTCTCAATGAAATTATCTAAGATTTTACAATCTCCTACTTATCTCCTCATACTTGCATCACTCCCTTCTCTGCAGATTAACTTCTCTATTCTTGGAGGAACGATATTTACTCTCTTGCTGATAAAAATGAGGTTTATCCTCCGTTTTGTTCTCTTTTGTTTAACTTGCCACTGGAATGTTATTTAGTTTTTATTGTCTTATTTCATGTTGTTATATATTTATTTAATAATTTCAACTTTTATTTTAGATTCAGAGTATACATGTGCAAGTTTGTTATATGGGTATATTGTGTGATGCTGAGGTTTTGGGTATGACTGATTCTAACACCCAGGGAGTGAGCATAGCAACCAATAGTTAGTCAACCCTTGTTCCCCTTCTACTCTCCTCTCTCTAGTAGTATCCAGTATCTATCACTGCCATGGCTATGTCTATGTGTACCAATGTTTAGCTACCACTTAAAAGTGAATACATGCAGTATTTGGTTTTTTACTCCTGCACTAATTTGCTTAGCATAATGGCTTCCAGCTACATCCGTGTTGCTGCAAGACATAATTTTGTCCTTTTTCATGGCGCAGTGTATTACATGGCATATTTTCTTTATCCAATTCACCATTGATGGCCACCTATGTTGATTTCATGTCTTGACTATTGTAAATAGTGCTGCAATGGAGATACAAGTGCATCTGTCTTTTTGGTAGAATGATTTATTTTCCTTTGGTTACATACCCAATAATGGGATTACTGGGTCAAATGCTAGTTCTCTTTTAAGTGTCTTTTGTTGTTGGTTTTTGTTTTTTGAGATGGAGTCTTGCTCCGTCACCCAGGCTGGAGTACAGTGGCATAATCTTGGCTTATTGCAACCTCCGCCTCCCGGGTTCAAGTGATTCTCCTGCCTCAGCCTCTTCAGTAGCTGGGATTACAGGCACGCACCACCATGCCCAGCTAATTTTTGTATTTTTAGTAGAGGGGGTTTCACCTTGTTGGCCAGACTGGTCTGGAACTCCTGACCTCATGATCTGCCTGCCTTGGCCTCCCAAAGTGCTGGGATTACAGGTGTGAGTCACCATGCCCTGTGTTAAGTTTTTGTTTGTTTGTTTTTGAAAGGAAGTCTATATTAACCAACACAAGTCTACTCCTTGTCAACTTGAATCCACACACATCTCCTGAGATCATACATAATCTTCAAATAAAGACACTAAAAAGGTCTTAATTACACCTAAAATAATACAATTATCCTTTGTACAACTGGAAATGCACCAATCCCCAACCCAAATACTGCTACATAAATTTAAAAATACTTAAATGTTGATATGAGGTCAATAAGTATTATGTCACATGATAAAGAAAAAGGAAATAAAATGAAGATACTGTCTTAGTACAAGTGTATACATGCACAAACATGTTTTTAACAAAAGAAGGATGACACGACAATTACAGTGATTCCTACAGCTGGTCACGTGGTCATAGCTGGTATTGATGACTATCATCTTCTTATTACCCATTCTGTATCCTGTTTGCCATCAGCATGCACCTCAGCAGGTCATGTTTTTTTTCCTGATAGAGTGACCCAAACCTTCATTCCTGAAGGGTCTGGATCTTTTGTTGTCCTGCCTGAATTAGGCTGTTGTAATTTCCCATTGACCTTACTCACAGGGCATAATACTAATAAACACCCTAGTGGATCTCCTATATTTCATGCATACTCTTCCTTACTTCTGTTGTGGAGTAGTAGACTGATTTTATCTTCATAGTCTAAGGCAGTCACTCAGCGAACACTGTAACTCCTTTCTTAGACTGTTGACTTAAAGGTAGGAGGACACCAAAGTGTCCTGGTGGCAATCTTAACTTCCAGTTTAATGGAATTCTTGTTGTGTCTCCTGGTCATAGTGCTCCTTTCTATGTAACTAAGACCTCTATGCCAGCAGAACATAATGTCGTGGGAACAGGAAGCAAGAATTTTGCCAGTGGATCACTAGGAGTGACGGTGAATGATCCCATTTCCACTTCCATTTCTTGATTCCTGGACCTGTGAATCCTGGGCTATGGGAAAAACAGTACCATAGTTGGACTCTGATTCAGAACATACACAGCATTCTAGAGAACTTTGCTCCAGCCCTGCAAAGTATTGTCACCTAGTAGGTGACAATAGGTGGCATTGTAATTTTAACTTCAAAAGGCCATTCCACCATTCTATCAATCCAGATGCTTCAGGATGAGAGTGAACATGGTAAGACCAGTGAATTCCATGAGCATGAGCCCACTGCTGCACTTCTTTAACTGTAAAGTGAGTGCCTTAGTCAGAGGCAGTGCCATATGGAATACCAGGATGGTGAATAAGGGATTCCGTGAGACCATGGATGGTAATCTTGGCAGAAGCACTGCATGCAGGATAGGTGAACCCATATCCAGGGTAAGTATCTATTCCAGTGAGGACAAACCTCTGCACTTTCCATGATGGAAGAGGTCCAATATAATCAACCTGCCACCAGGTAGCTAGCTGATCACACCGAGAAATGGTGCCATATCAAGGGCTTAGTGTTAGTCTCTGCTGCTGGCAAATTGGGCACTCAGCAGTAGCCATAGCCAGGTCAGCATTGGTGAGAGCAGGTCCATATTGCTGAGCAAATGCATAACGTCCATCCCTGACACTATGGCCATTTTGTTCATGGACCCATTGGGCAATGACAGGGGTAGCTGGGGAAAGAGGCTAAGTAGTGTCCACAGAATGGGTCATCCTAACAACATGATCATTAAAATCCTCCTCTGCTGAGGTCGCCTGTCAGTGAGCACTCACATAGGATACAGATGTCATCAGTTTTTGACCACTCAGAGAAGTCCATCCACTTACCTCTTCCCCAAATTTCTTTGTCAGCAACTTTCCAATCATGCTTCTTCCAAGTCCCTAACCATCCAGACAAACCACTGGCTACAGCCCTTGGATCAGTGTGTAATAGCACATCTGACCATTTCACCTTCCATGCAAAGTGCACAACCAAATGCACTGCTTGAAGTTCTGCCTACTGGGAAGATTTCTTTTCACCGCTGTCCTTTAGGGATGTCCTAGAAAGAGGCTGTAGTGCTGCAGCTGTCCACTTTTGGGTGGTGCCTGCATATTGTGCAGAATTATCTGTGAAACAGGCCCTAGTCTTCTCTTCCTGTGTCAACTGATCATAGGGAACTTTCCACAATGCCATCAGGGCAGGCTGGGGAGTGAAGGCAGGGTGGCAGGAGTAGAGGCCATGGGCACTGAACCACTTCCTCATGTAACTTACTTCTACCTTCAGGACCTGCTCAAGCCCAATCACATACATGCTGCTGTACATGACCTACTTTATGACTCGATGGGTCGGAAAGCACCAAGTTCATTATAGGTCATTCAGGTCACATGGTGGCTTGATGACCCATAGTCAAACATTCAGTTTCCACCAAAGCCCAGTAAGAGGCCAAGAGCTGTCTCTTAAAAGGAAAGTGGTTATCTCCAGAAGATGGCAGGGCCTTGCTCCCAAATCCTAGAGGCCTCCACAATGATTCACCTATGGGAGCCTGCCAAAGGCTCCACACAGCATCCCTATCGGCCACTGACACCTCAAGCACCATTAGATCTGCTGGGTCATATGGTCCAGCAGCAGAGCAGCTTGCACAGCAGCCTAGACCTGTTGCAGAGCCTTCTCCTGTTCTGGACCCCATGCGAAACTGGCAGCCTTTCAGGTCACTTGATAAATGGGCCAGAGTAAGACACCCAAATGAGGAATGTGTTGCCTCTAAAATACAAATAGGCCAACCAGGAATTGTGCCTCTTTCTGGGTTGTAGGAGGGGACAAGTGTAGCAACTTATCCTTTGCCTTAGAATGAGTATCTCAACAGACCCCACAACACTGGACCCCTAGAAATTTTAGAGGTAGAACGTCCCTGAATTTTAGTCAGATTTATTTCCTGTTATGTGGCATGCAAAAGTCTCACCAATAAGTCCAGTGTGTTTGCTACTTTTTGTTCACCAGATCCAATGAGCATAATGTCATCAATGTAATGGACCAGTGTGATATCTTGCAATTGTTGCACCGGAGTGAGCACAGAAAATTAACACCAATACAAAAGTATGCCAAATTGCAGGGTCTTTATTGCCAGTGGCCATGGAGGGCTCATGTCTCTCCAACCCATGGCCCCGAGCTCAGGGGGAGCAAGGCATTTAAGCTGCAAAACCACATCTTTGTTCAGGGGGTCACAGAGGTATGTAAGGCAAGCTGTCTGTACAGAAGCTAAAGGCACCAGTTTGTTGCAAGGGGAGGGGGGCAGCAGTGGAAATGTTTTACCCATAGAAAATAACACTTCTGAGAATTGTAGTACAGTAACAGTTCTGAGAACTACACCTCTGCCCAGGGCCCAGGTGTCATCTCTACAGGATGGCGGGGCTTAGTTTCTGTTTTAGCCCCTATCTCACAAAGTCTCTCCAAATAAGATAATGAAACAAAGCCAGAGAGTTGATATACCCCGGAGGTAGGACAGTAAAGGTATATTGCTGGCCTTGCCAGCTGAAGACAAATTGCTTCTGGTGGGCCTTATGGACAGGAATGGAGAAAAAGGGATTTGCCAAGTCAATGGCTGCATACTAGGTACCAGAAGATGTGTTAATTTGTTTAAGCAATGAAACCGCATCTGGTACAGCAGCTGCAATTGGAGTCACCACTTAGTTCAGCTTACAATAATCCACTGTCATTCTCCAAGATCCATCTGTCTTCTGCATAGGCCAAATGGAGAGTTGAACAGGGATGGGTGGAAACCACTACCCCTGCATATTTCAAGTCCTTGATGGTGGCACTAATCACAATCCCTTATTGTTTTTGATTTACTATTTTTCTAGGTAGAGACAGCTCTAATAGTTCCATTTGGCTTTTCCCATCAGAACAGTCCTCACCCTACCAGTCAGGGACCCAATGTGGAGGTTCTACCAGCTGCTAAGTATGTCCATACCAATTATGCATTCTGACACAGGGAAAATGACCACAGGATGAGTCCAGGGACCCACTGGACCCACTGTAAGTCAGACCTCAGCTAAAAGTCCATTAATTACATCATCACCATAAGTTCTTACTTTAACTGGAGAACCATAATGACATTTTGGGTCTCCTGGAATCAATGTTAGCTCAGAGACAGTGTCCAGTATTCCCCGAAATGTCTGATCATTTCCCTAGTGCACAGTTGCCCTGGTAAAAGGCCAGAGGTCTCCTCGGGAAAGGATAAGAGAAAGAGTCATTGCATAAGTTGTCGGTAATACAGTGGAGACCTTCCTTAAGGGGACCCAGCCTTCCCTTCATTCAAGGAGTACTGGGTTTGTAAACTGGTTCAAGTCTGGAAATTGATTGAGGGGCCAAGATTCTCTGTTTCTATAATTCAAGATAGTCTTTTGTCTATTTGACCTAGAAGTTTTCTTTTTGCATAATTTAAGTAGGAATACAGTAGGCTTTCTATCAATTTGACTTCTAAGAACACTGAGATTAATTAGGAAATGGCAGAGCTCTACATTAGTCAGACTATTCTGTTAGTTGTCTTGCCTTTGCTGTCCATTACGGTAGCTATGCCCACCTTGCCTTTGACAGTTGAGTGCTGCCACTTGGCCCCTGCCACCTCAGCACCCAATTATTCTGAGGAGAATCAACATTATCTAGCCTGGCAACTGCCTGAGGGGAGGCCATCACTGTTGCCTCAGGCAGCAAAGGATTTATATCCTTAGACAAAGGTGGAAAGGCTGATGGCAGCATGGGTCAGGGAGGGGATGTTGCCACTATTGAAGATGGGGATGCTGTTCCTTCTGGCAAAGAAGGTTCATCAAAGTTTACAAACTCAGTGTCCCTAGCTTCATCAGGGTCCTCCCCATATCCCCATTCCAAGTGGCAGGGTCCTATTATTTTCTAATCAATGCCTTCACTTTAACAGCAGATGCCTGATGAGGCTGTGCATGCATCTTTCATTGCAGGTCAGCCTCTAGTATGATAAGAGCTTGTGTCTACTTTTCCATAATTGTAGTTCTTTTTCTTCAGGAGATAAGACGCTCACGGCAATCTTAGCAGATTTGAGGCTCGGTACCTGCTTCTGAAGCCAGGACACAGAATCCATGAGTTCATCATAATCTTTCATCAATTTTTCCACTGAACTTAGGAGAAACCAACCAGTTTCATTATGTTACTTGGTTCTCCACATATGGTCAAAGTGATTATGTATAGAGTCAAAAACAACAACAACAACAAACAACCTCCTTGCCTCTCATAAGCCACAAATCAGGAGCATCAAATGCATTTATTTTGCATAACTCTCTAAACAGTTTATGTCAAAGACTATCAGTGTTCTCCATACTATTAGAAGCAGACTCCTTAGTATTTTGGGGTCTAATCATATTAAGCAGCCAACTCCAAAAACCTCAGAATCAATACAAGAACTCTGTTCTTAATATTCTGTTCTCTAGATCTACTCCTGGAACCAAAATCTGTATTAGTCAAGATTCTTTTAAAGAGGCAGAACTAATATGAGAGATATATATTATATATATATAATATATATAATTTATTAAGTAGTATCTTAAGTATCTTAAGAGTTTATTAAGTATTATCTTACATAAACATAAGATGATATGTGTGCATATGTATGTGTATACACACACACACACACACACACACACACACACACACACATATATATATATATGGGAGTTTATTAAGTATTAACTTACATGATCACAAGGTCCCATAATAGGGTGTCGGCAAGCCAAAGAGCAAGGAGAGCCAGTCTGAGCCTGAAAACTGAAGAATTTGGAGTCTGATGTTCGACGGCTGGAAGCATCCAGCACGGGAGAAAGATATGAGCTTTATATTCGCTAGTGACTGATTAGATGGCGCCCACCTGATTAAGGCTGGGTCTGGCTTCCCCAGTCCACTGACTCAAATGTTATTGTCCTTCGGCAACACCCTCACAGACACCCCCACAACCAATATTGTATCCTTCAATCCAATCAAGTTGACATGAAATATTAACCATCACATACATCTTGAATCAAGTATGCATTCCTAGTACAATCACCTACAGATGAAGGGGCAGGTCACAGGGTATCTAAGAAGAGGATATAGTTAGGGCAAAAAAGTTGGTCATCTTACATGGAGTATATACAGGAGCTGGAAAACCAATCATTCTCAGACTCTAGCTTGAGGCATCATTGTTAATATTGCTGCTACGGCCAGGCCATCATTTATTAGCTATGTGACTTTGTGAAATTTTCTTCATCTCATCTGCAAAATGGGGATAATAATGCCTCCTTCACAGGGTTGCTTTGACTAATACAGAAGTTAATAGGGTTAAAACTCTTAGATTCGTGCTTGACAGCAAGAATTCAATAAACATTAGCTGCTGCTGTGGTTTGAATGTGTCCCCCAATTTCATGTTTTGGAAACTTGCCCCCTAATAAAGCAGTATCAAAAGGTAAGGCTATAAGAAGTGATTGGATCATGAGTGCTCAGCCCTCATAAATGGATTAATTCACTCATGGGTTAATAGATTAATGAGTTAATATATTAATGAGTTATCAAGAAAGTGGGAATCGTGGCTTTTTATGAAGAGCAAGAGAGACCTGAGCTAGCATGCTTAGCCCTGTCACCATGTGATATTCTGCATTATTTTGGGACATCATGAAGTCCCCACTACCAATAAGGCTCTCATCAGAGGCAACCTCTCAACCTTGGACTCCTCAGCCTCCATAACAGTAAGAAAGAAATTCCTTTTTAAATAAATCACTCAGTTTCAGGTGTTCCGTTAGAAACAACATAAAACAGAGTAACACAGCTATTATTAAAATGGTAGGTCTAAACACTTGCAGCCATAATGACAATTTCAGACAAAAACTCAGTTGATGTCCTGAGTGAAATGAACAGTGAGAGCCTGCAAAGAGGCGATCGACAACCTTAGGTCTTAATAACCAGAAGAACAGGCCTAGAGCCTTAACGTTGACATTAAGGACAAAACTCCCTTGTTCCCCGTGTTTATGAGCCCCCAGCTGACCTAGAAGCTGCCACTTTTTGTACTGTGGAAATCTGTTCTAGCCTGCAATGAATTTGCTGTGTTCAAAATTCTTCTACTAAGCTGTGGAGGCTTTTGCTTGATCCACTTTACATGGCATGAGAACCTGTCCCACTGAAAAGTGGTGGGTGGGTGAAACCCAACTGACATACCTCATTAAGGCAGTGAGCAGGAGGCAAGAAATCCGATTACAGCAGCCTAGAGCCCCATGCAGAGGCTGGCATCATAGGCTGCCAGCCTCTCTTGCCTCAGGGCACTAAATAATAACCTTGGAATTGGGACTTGGACGGCCAGCCAATCTCAGCTTCAACTTCGCCGCAGCACACAGACATGAAAGGCAACACCTTTCAGGAGAGCAAAAATGTCCCGAAAGAGCAGGGATATGAAGTGTTTAATAGGTATGTCCTCCTGGTAGGCAGGTGTCAGGGAAAATGGTCTCTGGTTGCTCATTAAATGTTACAAAGACATTGAGATGGAGATGACATGAGAGGCCTAGCTAAAACTCAAACACTGCTTCACAGCCAGGACAAGTGGGTGAGTTTTATTAGAATAATCTCCACTAACTTTTGAGAGGTTCAGCATACTGAACGCACCATAATAATGGAATAAAATTACAAAGAAAATCAAGAATAGTTAAATGAATTCACAACCAGTGATCATGGGTAGATGTTAGAAGAAAATGGGCTCTACTTTCACTATGTGTACAGTTCTGCCTTCTGGTGGACAATGACAATAAACTTCAGTATTCATGGTATAGTTTGGAAAGAACTTCTCATGCCTTATGTTCCAGTGCAAAAGCATCTTTTCAAAACCAACCCATATAAAACAGGCTGACATGAAAATGTAAATGAAATATCAAACAGTGCTTGGCATGTAGTATATATTCAATAGTGTTATCATGTTTTCTCTCCCTTCCCTGAGTAACTTGCCCCCTGAATATGTGTTCCTTATTTATTTACATATGTATTTATTTGACCTACATGTAGATAGTGTAACTATGCACCCCACAGTCTTCCCAGTGCTTTACACATAAGAACTCATTTAATCCTAACCACCAATATATAAGGTGAGGTCAATTGTGATCCTCACTTTAGCAATAAAGAAACTGAGTTGCAGAGATGTTAACTAGCTAATAAATAGTGAAGCCAAGATTTGAAACCATGAATGTATGCTTTATATCACTATTAGTCACCTTTTTGTTTTTTGAGGACAGAGAGGAGTCTATTTATCTCTGCTTTATTCAGGCACCACTAGTTCCTGACACATAGGAGGCATTCAGTAGCATCTGCTCATGGAACATCAGGAAGAGTCTGCATTCCACTGTCCTGGGTCCCTTGCAAAGAACTTTACCATACACATGAAAGGGGTTCAGATTCTCACTTAAGAAGCTAGAAGAGAAAGAGCTTGAAGGAAAAAGCAGCCTCTTATTTGTCTGTCCCCCTAAACTAGATGAAGACTAGGGAGCAAGGGCAATCATAAAAAATCCTATAGATTTTTCATTTCATTTACTAGAAACAAAAGCAAACAGATGCTCTATGTTGAATAATCTTGTCCAATTCCCAAGATTTTTCCAACACTAGACTTGTTTTAGTCTCTGCTCCTGCAATTATGGGACGACAAAATATCTTCTATTAGAATGGATCTTTTCAAGGGTCTTTTGGTTGCAAGGAAATGATCCAGTTTCTGGTACAGCTGGATTTAGGGCTCAAATGATGCTTTCAGTGTTTAGCTACCCTTTATCTGCCTCTTTCAATTTTGGCTGACCACCCACATTCCTCCATGAATATAGTAAAATGGCCACACTAGCTCCAAATTTTATGCTTTCTCAGTCCTTTAGCCCATAAAAAAAGACATACTTTTTTTTTTTTTAGAAATTCTAGCCAAAATTTCATTATAATGCATAGGTTTGGATTGGGTTAAAGACCATCTATGAACATATCAGCATAGTCAATTTGGATCAGAGGAATCTGCTGCACAGATTGATTTAGGCACTGACTAATGCTCTTCTACCTCTGGACAAAGAGGAGTATATGGGTGGCACCACAAACAAATGCTCCCCAATGTAGACAGTATGAGTTCCTGCAGCTCCAGACAACCTCTGGAAAACTTAAGACCAATTTAGATGGATATTGGAAAACTCAAACAGGATGTCTAACAGCTCTATTTTCTTCTCAGTTCCTCTCCCACTTTGTATGTCCTCAAAGTTTATCTTTCTAAGAACATTTATATTTGGCTGTAAACTTGCCATTAATGGAAAAATCTCATTACCATGGGCAGGATCCTGAGGAACTTAAGAACTCAGACAAAGGTTTGTCATGTTAAAAGAATTATCAGCCAGGCTATATACCTCGAACTATTTAGAAGTATCTTTTCTCTCTTCCTCCCTCCCCCTGTCTCTCTCTCTCTTCCCCAAACACTGTAATGAATCAATCACTAGCAGACACATAACCATATCTTCTTTTTTATATATAAATTCACAGCTAAGACTCTTGATGAATTTCCCATTCAGAAAAATTAAAAAGACATTCAAAGCTGGGTGTGGAGATGATTGCCTATGGTCCCAGCTACTGGGGAGTCTGAGGTGGGAAGATTTGCTTGAGTCCAGGAGTTTGAGGCTAGCCTGGACAACAGAGGGAGACCCACATCTGGAAAGAGATGATGAAGAAGGCATTCAAGGGGAGTCCTTGAACTGTCAGTTTGGAGATAAATAACAGGTTACTACTGCACTTTAAAAATAATTGCTATAAACAAATCATAGAAGAAACAAAATATTTGTTCTAATGTGTAAGGATTAAAGATTCATTAAGAACATTTGCTACACACCACACAGTCTAAGATGACACTAACATTCTCTTCGAAGGCTCCTGTGTGCCCATTTTTTGTCCCATATTCTCCTTAAAATTCTCATAATTTTAATTTTACCACATGCAGATATCCCTAACATATTGATATTGATTAATTTTGTCTGTTTCAAATTTACTTAATTAAACCTTAACAATTGTATTTGACTATAGCACTTTTTTGCTCCTTATTATATTTCTGAGAATCATTCACATTTTGCACATAGCTGTAGTTCATTCATTTTCACTTGATCATATAACTAAACCTTGATTTATCCAATTTACTCTTAATGGATATTTGGGCCATTTTCATAAGTTGACATGTATTCACATGTGTCCTAGTTAAAGAGCACAATCATTTCTTTAAGGACTATCCCAGAGACTATTTTTCTGGGTCATAGGCCTTGCCCATCTTAAACTTTACAAAATAATGCCAAGTTGTTTGCCAAATTGATTGCAACAATGTGTACTCTTACTAACAATGTGTGTTTGAGTGTCTGTGTGTGTGTGTATGTGTGTGTGTGTGTGTGTGTGTGTGTCTTGCTTGCATTAGATCCACATTCCTGGTAACACTGATGTTGAAATACTTTTCCTTTAATGAAATTTCTATTCTAGAACAGTTTTAGACTTAGAGAAAACTCAGGAAGAGAGTACAGAATTCCCAGTATTTATAGCATCCAGTTTCTCCTACTAATATTTGTTATATTTAAAAAAGCCAATGTTGAAACATTATTATTTAAAAAGTCCATACTTTACTCAGATTTCCTTAGCTTTTACCTAATGTCCTTTTCTAGTTCCTAGATCTCATCTAGGATACACATTACAGACTCATCATATTACCTTAGGTTTTTGGTTATGACAGTTTCTCAGACTTTGTTTTTGGGGATAATCTTGCCAGTTTGGGGGAGTACTTGTCAGGTATTTTAAAGACTATCCCTTAATTAGGATCTGCTGATGTTTGTTCTCATGATCTCATGTTTACACTGGGATAAGACCTCTTCCTCCCAAGAATACATTGTCCCAGTATAATACATTGTCTCAAGTGCCATTTTCACCACATCGTGTCAAGGGCACAAGCTGTCAACGTGAATTATCCGTCCTGATGTTAACGTTGATAAGCTGGCTGAGGTAGTTTGTCAGGCTTCTTCCTTATGACTCTTTGTTCTTTCTTTTCATAGTGTATACACTCTTTGGAAGGAAGTCACTATGTGGAGCTTACACTTAAAACATTGGGAGCTATGGTCCACCTGCTTGAGGGTGAAGCAGATGAGTAAATTATTTAGAATTTATATATTTAACCATTTATTTATTTACACAAGCATTTATGTGTAGCACTATGGAGTCCCGAATATTTTATATTTTGATTATAATCAAATGCTACTTTATTTTATTGCTCAAGTTATTCCAGTTTTGAACACAGAACTCTTTGAAAGACTTTTCAATTTTGTCAAATTGTGACGACACTTGTTACCTCCTTGGAGATTTTTGTTTTTCTTTTTGTTTGTTTTTTGAGAACGCGTCTCATTCTGTTGCCCAGGCTGGAGTGCAATGGCACAATCTCGGCTCACTACAACCTCTGCCTCCTGGGTTCAAGAGATACGCATGCCTCAGCCTCCCAAGTAGCTGGGATAAAAGGCATGAACCACCAAACTCAGCTAACTTTTGTATTTTTTAGGCGATATGGGGTTTTGCCATATTGTCCAGGCTGGTCTCAAACTCCTGGACTCAAGTGATCTGCCTGCCTCAGCCTCCCAAAGTGCTGGGATTACAGGTGTGAGCCAAGGTGCCTGGGCTCCTTGCGTTTTAATTTGCACTTTGGTGATCTCTAGTCCGAAGATGAACTTTGCTAATCTTCCTATTGAATTGCGGGTTTTATCATTGATTTCTTATTTTACTATGCTGGATACAATGTTTTTAAGTTAGATATGTTGGAGATATCATTTCCCAAATTTTGGCTTCTTTTTTATTTATGGAGTCTATTCATTTACTGAAGCTCTTAGTATTAATGTAAATAAATTATTGATTTTTCTCTTTATGCACTGAAGCCCTGAGATTAGTTAAGAAACTTTACATCTTGAGATCATAAAGATATTCACCAAGACAGTCTTTTGCAGTGTGCGTTTAACCTAAATGAAATTAATTTGTAAAAAGAGTGTGAGCTAGGGGGTCCAATTTTTACTTTTTCCTATTCAGATAATTGTTTCAACACCATTCATTGAACAGTAGTTATTTTTTCCAGTGATCTAACAATATTTTAGCTCTGTTTTAAACTGAGTTCCCACATTTGTATGGGCCCTTGTCTAAGATTTCTATTCTGTTCTCATCTTCAATTCTCTCTCCATGGTGGAATATCACATAGACTTTATTACTGAAGTTATATTTATTTTTAAAATTGCATTTAGCGGCCGGGTGTGGTGGCTCAAGCCTGTAATCCCAGCACTTTCGGAGGCCGAGGCGGGTGGATCACGAGGTCGAGAGATCGAGACCATTCTGGTCAACATGGTGAAACCCCGTCTCTACTAAAAGTGCAAAAAATTAGCTGGGCATGGTGGTGCGTGCCTGTAATCCCAGCTACTCAGGAGGCTGAGGCAGGAGAATTGCCTGAGCCCAGGAGGCGGAGGTTGCGGTGAGCCGAGATCGCGCCATTGCACTCCAGCCTGGGTAACAAGAGCGAAACTCCGTCTCAAAAAAAAAAAAAAAAAAAAAAAAAAAAATTGCATTTAGCAAGGAAAGTCCCTCAAACTTGCCATCTTCGGGAGTGACTTGGAAATTCGTCATTTTATTTTTTACCATATAAATTCTAGTATCTTTAATGCCTACAAAAATCATACCAAAACATAATGAAAGAGTTGATGCAATTTAATTAAATTTATAGGTCAACTCCAGAAAACTGATTGCAAAATGATATTGATCTCTTTAAAATATTCCAATCCATGTATATGACTTACCTCTCCACTAAGGTAGTCTTTAATGTGTTTTCATAAAATTTTAGAATTTATTCCTAAATAATATTGTCTGTATTTTTCCCATTTCTATACACTCAGCATCTATTGAGATAATTTGGTCCATAGCAGGAACTACATAAATACTAGATAAAAGGAAGAACAAAGAGACAGAGAAAGAGGAAAGGATGGAGAGAGGATGAGAGAGAAAGAAGAAGGAAAGATAAAGAGTCCATGTCTTAAATGGCCTTGAAAACCAAATGTGAATTTTGTCCAGTGTTTGGGAAAGCAGTGAAGAATTTTAATGAGTAAATAAATAAATTCAAATATATCTGGCAGTCTTGAGAAAAATGAATCAAGGAGGAGAAAGACTGAACATAGCAATACCAGTTGACACAAAACTGCAGTGGTCAGAAGAACCATTTATAGAAAGTCTGCACTATCAAGCAGGAATGGAAGGAAGCTGAGAGATTTACATATTTGGTTTGGTAAGATATAAGAGAGTGATTTATTTAAAAAGCAAACCATTTTCATGACATCTTACAAAGTAATTCCCTACAATTTATATATAAGTATAAAACAAATATAAAGTTAAAGCAATTGAAACCTCCATTTACGGTATTCTGTTCTTCACTGACAACTTCAGACTTGTTCAGTCATTCATACAATACAATCAGCTTTAAAGATGAAGCCCCCAAGTGACCAGAGTGAGTAACCTCAATACATTGTTTTCTTATTTTATTTTATATGAAATAAAACTTTCATTTATTTTATATTCCTTTATAAAATAAAAGCTCCTTTATTTTATATGAAATAAAGGTTTGACTTAGATCACTGAGGTTCCTCCAAATAATAAATAGTTATTACTATACATTTCCAGGAACAAGAATAACTACAGTATTGAAATTCAGGACTATTCTAATGGGAGCTTGTGAGCTTTAGAGTTGTAATTTTTTAAGACATGTTTACTTTTTTTGGTTAGGAGTTACAGGTAAAAGGGATGAAAAGTACTACAGATATGAATGACAACAGAGAGAAAAGATTGTGTCTCACATATAGATTACTATGTTTCACTTATTTAACACTCCCATATTTTTCACTCATGGCCCAATTAATATTCTACTGCTATAAGAGGACAGCATAGTTAAGCCATTACCTGAAACCTACTCAAGGACAACATCAAAGTCTAATTCATCTTTGAGCTCCCAATGTCTAAAATGAAGCTTTACACATAATAAGTGTCCAGTACAGCTGATGTTGCCAAAAGAACAGTTCTATCATTTTATTTGAAAGAGCCAATCATTCACAGGCACATGCTTAGTTGTTCCCTGAGGGTATAATTCAGCCCTGCAAATAGCTATTTCTGCGTAGCTTCCTGGGGACCCTACTAGGTATCAAACAGTTTTTGTTTAGATCTACTCAAAAATATCCACTGAAAAAGTCACCAAAATTAGATCAGCTGGGCACTGAAAAGAATCAAGAAGTGGTGACAAATTTGTGTTCGTATCATTTGCACAAATATCAAAAACTCTTTGTTAGAAGATCAAAAAGCAAAGTACCATTCTTTCTTTTCTCCTTGAGAATGTATCTTCCATAAATAATTTCTGTTAGTAGCCAGTAAGTTGAAGCCAGGGGCTAATTTCTCTATGACAATTTTCTATTGTTCCCCTCTTGAAATGAAATATTTGAGAAGCAGTATCACTTACAATTCAAATTATGTCACACAATGAGAATTTTTTCAAGATAAAATTATAGACATTTTTAAACATAGAGCAAAATGGAAAGACTTTCACAGTGAGCCCAGAAATACCTACCATCTATATTCTACCATTAATATTTTACAATACCTTACTCTAACTACCCATCTATCCATTCCTCCATCCATGCATCAATTATACTTATTTGTAAGTATTCCAAAATCAATTGCAAGCATCAGTAAGCTTTTCCCTAAACATTTCAGCATGCACATCATTTTCTGGAAAATTGTAGGATACTACATTGATCATCTCAGAGATTACATGCAGTGAGTGAGTAGTAGTTTCCCAGTGTGGGTTGCTGGGTAAACAACATAGCTCTGTTACGAGAAAGGGAGCCAAGATTTTCTGATTTCTTATATTTGATGACTAACACTGAACTTTGCTTGATTAATTATACAGATCATAGTTACCACTGTGTTTCACAAGATGCAGATGTTCTTTGAAGAGAAGAAAAACTTAAATGTACAATTTGTAATTTTGGCTGGTTCATGACCCTTGAGTAGGACTTGAAGACTTACCACATCTGGAATAATGCTCTACCAATAGGAGGTGCTTAATTTATAAATTTTAAATTTTGTTTTAATGTTTTATATACTTTCCCCCTCATTCAATACTCATTGAACATGACTAACTTGAATTAATGTAAACATCTTCTACTCCCTGAAGCTCTTGCTCACTGCTTCTTTCTCTGATGCTCAGAGGTTATACAATGTAAAACAAATATAAATATCGACTTCTTTCTCTCATTAGCAATGTGTTTCCATTCTCTGTTACTCATGCTGACATTTTAATTATTGGGTGCATATTTTGCTAGGTCTAATACGTGTAATGTGATGACTTTTCCTTCCTGTCCTATCATTTTCAGGAGTTGTACTTTTTGAGTAAAGAAAAGAGAATGAGTATGAGGACAGGAATCTAGCTAGTTGTCTCAAAAATTAATATCCATGAAATATAGTTTGGATAAACAGTGTTTTGGTTTTTCTGTGTTTTGTAACTTTTTGTGGCTGGCATGTTGACAATATCTTTCAGGTAACAATATGTTAATCCATGTTTTGTCTGCTACCATTATGAATTCTCAATTTCACTTTCACATTTTATAGAATAAAATCTATTAATCTGACAAGAGACTCATCTATAAATTGCCAGATTAACAGAATTTTTTAAATTCTGGGCAATATGTTGGTACTACAGTTAAGTCTCAGTTTCTCCGAAGTATGCAAGATAAATTACATATAAGTTTAGTGAGAACAGGGACCAAGGCTGCTTTCGCCAATGATTGGCTACTCAGCACACGGATGACATGAACTATAATAGACACTATATAAGTATTTTTCAATGTGTACATTTTAATTATTTGTTCTAACTGCAAACTCATATTGAAATAATAAATGTAACAACATGCTTTATTATAATTATATCCCAAATATAATAGACTATAATAACAAAACTTGAAACAAAACCTACAAGAGTATACAGAATAATTACTTTGGCAATTTTCTAGGGCTGCTGTAACAAATTATCACACACCTAGTAGCTTAAAAAATATAAATTTACTCTATTCTACACAGTAATTGTATTACCCATTTTCACACTAGACTGAGTAATTTATAAAGAAAAAGAGGTTTAATGAACTCACAGTTCCACAAGACTGGGGAAGACCTCACAATCATGGCAAAAGGTGAAAGGCATATCTTACATGGGGGCAAGCAAGAGAGAATGAGTGCCAAGAGAAAGGAAAAACTCCTTATAAAACTATCAAATCTCATGAGATTTCCTCACTACCATGAGAACAGTATGGGAGAAACTGCCCCCATGATTGAATGATCTCCCACCGGTTCTCTCCCACAACACATAGGAATCATGGGAGCTACAATTCAAGATGAGATTTGGGTGAAGACACAGCCAAACCACATCAGCTATGCAGGCTGAAGTCTGGAATATAGGTATTGGCAGACCTGTACTTTTTTTGTGTGGCTCTAAGGGAAAATTAGCCCTTGCCCCTGTCAGCTTCTGGTGGCTCCAGACATTCCTGGGGGCCACACTAATCTGATTTCTTCCTCCATCATCGTGTGACCTTCTCTTCTGTATCTGTGTCTCTGTCCCTCCTCTGTCTCAAGTTTCCCTGTTCCTTTAACCTATCTTTAGACATTTGTCTTTGAATTGAGAGCCCACCAGATAATAAACCTCATCTGGAGACCCTTAACTGATTTACATCTGGAGGAAACATTTTTCCAATTACCATCCCATTCACTGGTTGCAGGGATGAGAACATGGACATCACTTTTTGGAGGATGCCATTCAACCGTCTGCTCATTTGATATTTTGTTATACCTGTATAATACTTGTCATGTGAAATAATGCAATTAAAGAGAATATTGTGCAGCAAAGCTTTTAAATTAACATGGTATTTAAGAACCTGTTGATAAATATGGCATATATATATATATATATATACCTACATATTAAGCCCAGCACATATTTGCTATTTTTCCTAATGCTCTCCTTCCCCTGACCCCACTTGCTGCCAACAGGCCCCAATGTGTGTTGTCCCTGTGTCCATGTGGTCTCATTGTTCAACTCTTGCTTGTAAGTGAGAACATGTGGTGTTTGGTTTCCTGTTCCTGTGTTAGTTTTAACTTAAGCTTCAATTTCTCTTTCTCAATATCTTTACAATGTAGAGTGTATCTATAACTCAAATCACCCAAAAACATAACCAACTGTTGCTGCAAAGAAAAATCCATAATTTTTCTCCAACGAAATTAAATTAAAACTAATCCATATCCTAAAGCTGCACTTCTAATTAAAGAACTACCATTTAGAACACATCCTCTAGGAAGCTGGGGGAATTCAGCTCATCTTAAAAATTTCTGAATTCCAGGTTTTTGGGCACAGAGCTGAAATCAGCAGAGCTGGGAAACACAGGAGTTAAAGTAAAACCCACATATATTTGATAGTTTTATTTGTCTTTTCTCTCCCTATAATTGAAAGCATGAAGTGAAATATATAAATTAAATACCTTGAGCAATTTAATGACAGTTGAAATTGGTACAATTAAAAAAATTGTATGTGATCAGTAGTATGAATTCAGGCTAATTTACCTTCAGGTTTTTCTCCTTTTCTTTTGTCATTTACTGAGCTACCTCTGGTTAATGGCCCAATAGGGACTTAACACAATTATTTGGGCGGCTAGTGAGAAATTCACATATGTCCGAGAAATAGCATGATATACATTACATGTTATTTGAAAAAAAAAAAAAGTATTTCTCATGATTTTTGAGCTATGTGACAACAGATGAGTCTACCTGTATTCCATGGACATTGCCCCTAGATTGGTACCTGTGATGGTTAATACAGAGTGTCAACTTGATTGGATTGACGGATGTAAAGTATTTTTCCTGAGTGTGTCTGTGAGGGTGTTGCCAAAGGAGATTAACATTTGAGTCAGTGGACTGGGAAAGGCAGATCCACCCTCATTCTGGGTAAGCCCAATCTAATCAGCCGCCAGTGCTGCTAGAATAGAGCAGGCAGAAGAACATGGAAGGATCAGCTTGGCTGAGTCTTCTGGTCTTCACCTTTCTCCATGCTGGAGGTCTCTGCCCTCAAACATCCGACTCCAAGTTCTTTAGCTTTTGAACTCTTGGACTTACATCAGTGGCTTGCGAGGGCTGTCAGGCCTCTGGACACAGACTGAAGGCTGCACTCTCAGTTTCCCTGTGTTTGAAGTTTTGGCACTGGATTTCTTGCTCCTCAGCTTGCAGGTGGCCTATTGTGGGAGTTCACCTTGTGATCGTTGTGAGTTAATACTCCTTAATAAACTCCCTTTCATATATACATCTATCCTATTAGTGCTGTCCCTACAGAGAACCCTGACTAATACAGCACCCCTATGATGGTTGACTGACTGTTTTGGGTTTTCATGCCATTCTGAGCTCCTGTCTTTTTCCAGTCTTCCTTGGGCATTTTAGAAGACTGTTAGCCAGATGCTCTCAAACTGAAAGCTAAAGTTTGTAGAGTTCTGATATACAAAGATGGGGGTACAAGCTTTTAGGTACAGTAAACTGGAAATGACAAGGCAGAAAAAAACCAAAGATATCCAAAAGGGCTGGAGAGAGGAGGCAACAGGGACAGGTGGTACATCTGCAGGATGCAAAGGGAGGTGGAGACATGGAATGGAAGATGAGGCATGGGAGAGGGGAAGGTACGTGTACAGCACGGTGGGGATGCTGGGAAGATTGCAAAAAACATCTAGAGTGAGTGTCTACTCTTGCACCAGCAGGTATCAAATGGTTGAAATAAATGTGCTATTTGCAAAGTCCAAAGGTGGACATTTACTTTAATCATTTAGAGTAGGGAGAGGTAGATATTTATTTCATTTATTTAAAATCAGTGAATAAAAAGGTGGATGTGTTTATCAAGTAGGGTGAGGTGGACATTTATTTCGACCACTTGAAGTACTTTATATGGAGGACTGCACTTACCTTGCACAAATGGAGCTCTAGCATTCCATTGTCTCAGGAATGAGAAAGCATAGCATGTAGGTAGTCAAATGAATGTATCCATCTAAAAGAGATTCATCAGCTGCCTACTGTACCCACCCAGAAAAAACTATGCATACCTTCACTTTGCTCCCTGATTCCTTCCTCACTGGATGGTAAAGAATGACGCAGATTGTGGAATCAACATGTAGAAGGGACTCGTGAAATGGAAAGGAACTTCTGAACCAAGTCTACAGAAGAGTTGAATTCAATAAGACACAGTTTTTATTTTACACTGGCCTGGATTTTCTAATCCTAAAAGTCAGCCTATTTGTAAATATCCAAAAGTGTCTAGAGGAGCTATGTCATTTCCCCAAGATGTGGCAGGACAAGATGACATACCAGAAGGCACTTAAAAACATAGACAGAGGGGTCGGATGTGGTGGTTCATGCCTGTAATCCCAGCACTTTGGGAGGCCAAGGCAGGTGGATCACAACGTCAGGATTTCAAGACCAGCCTGGTCAATATAGTGAAACCCCATCTCTACTAAAAATACAAAAAATTAGTTTGATGTGGTGGCACATGCCTGTAGTCCCAGCTACTCGGGAGGCTAAGGAAGAAGAATTGCTTGAACCTGTGAGGCGGAGGTTGTAGTGAGCTGAGATCAAGCTACTGCACTCCAGCTTGGTCGACAGAACAAGACACTGTCTCAAAAAAAAAAAATCATAGAGAAATATTAAGGGGCTGCCTATTTGCATTCTACTGAGCCCAGCCCATATTTATATTGGTTATAAATTTGCAATTATAATATAAATGGAGATGAGTGTTCTGAAGAAAATGGGTATGATCCTAGGAAGCAATGACAAAGTTACTTGAGTTGGACAGTAGCTAAGAGAAGGCTTCATTGAAGGAGTGACTCTGGGCCTGAGATGTAAAGAATGAACAGAATTTGCTAGTGCAAGGGGAAGAATGGAGATCTGGATAAGAGAGAATAGCCATGCAATGGAATCTGCAAGTGCAAAGGACTGCTAAGAAGTGGGAGCTTGGTAGAGTTAAGGAACTGGAGCTAGTGCCACTAGGCATTAGAAGGTAAGGGCAGGACATGAGGCCAGGGAGTAGGTAGAGGCCACTGCCTACCTCTCACTTTAAGCCTTGAGGAGGAAAATTGGTGCCTCAGGAGGGTGTACCTTTGGATGTTCATTCTTTTCAATAATTAGTGGGATAAAAAAAGTTTGAAAAAATGCTATTTAATACATCTTTCCAAATATTATCTTTCCTTAGAGCCTTTATGTTAACTCAATGGATTTCTTTTAACTCACTTAATTTACTTTCATCTGTCTAGTGCTATAGTTTTTGGTATTCTTCTCTAATCCCCTTCATTAGATTCTAAGCTCCTAGCCTAGCACTCTTATAATAAATATTTGCTGAACTCACAGTAAAGGCATTACAAATACAGAGTTTATCTGTGGCTTAGCAGATCACCAGATCCACTGGGCCCTGGTGTCATTTCAAATTGCTCTTAAAATGTGTGAAATATATTTTTGGTCTTTGGAGTTTGTTGCTTCTTAATGTATCAGCATTTTTCATAGTTCCTGTTATTATCTTTGTGGTGTTGTTTTTGTATTTTATGACATCTTTTCAAATGTTCACTATCCCAGACTTTATATTTATTTATTCATTCATTGATATTCATGAATGCATTCATATATGCCATAAGTGGTACTAGAAAGTATTTAAGACACCATTGCAGAAATAAATGGAAAGTTCTTTCATTAGCATGAGCATTTACTTAGACTTTCTAGATCTCAGTTTCCTGATAGCAGCAATAACAACACCTTCCTCTATCAGTTCTTGCAAACCTTCCATGAGATCAATGGCACAATATAATAATATAGAAGCCCTGGCCCAATGTCAGCAATGGTTATTATTTCTATAAATCTTATAATGATGATGAGTATATCAGTCAGGGCTCCTCAGAGAAATAGCATGTACATATAAATGTATCTATAGCTGTAGATACATGTATATGTATATGTAGCTCTAAATACATATATATGTATCTACAGCTATAGATACACATATATATATATGTATCTAGAGATTGATAATTAGATTGATATATTTTATAAAAAGAATAAGAAGATGAGAAGGGGATACAAAGCATATCTATATCTTTATGTATGTATGTGTGTATAAATATGTATATTCTTTGTATTCTCTTCTCAAAAATTGGTTATAGCATTTTGGGCTGTATGTAGGATAGTTGAATCTTGTTAGGTGAAATTATTATTGTCTCTATTATTTTTTGGAGACTATGGTTTAAGGAGATACATATAGGCGCCAGGTTGACAGGGAGTAGACTTGTGATGGTTAATTTTATGTGTCAATTTCACTGTACCACAGCGTCCAGATAGTTGGCTAAACATTATTCTGGATGATTCTGTGAGGGTGTTTTTGAATCAGATTAACATTTAAACTGGTGGACTTGGAGTAAAGCAGATTGCCCTCCGTAATGTGTGTGGGCCTCATATAGTCAACTGAAGGAGAAAATAGAACAAAAAAACTGATTCTCTCCCTAGAGGAAGGAATTCTCCAACAGATGGCCTCTGGAATTGAATTGGCAACATTGAATTTTCCCTGGTTCTCCAGCCTACTGACCCATCCAACAGATTTTGGACTTGCCAGTCTCCATAATTTTATGAACCAATTCCTTAAAACTTCTTAAATCTCTTTCTCTTTTTATCTGCGTGTATGTATGGGCGTGTGTGTGTGTGTAGGTTTGTGTGTGTGTGTGTGTGTGTGTGTGTGTGTGTGTGTGTGTATGTATTTTCCCAAATTCTGATTCTTCTTTAAAGACAAGGAGAATGGAATTTGTGTACATATGTATATACATACACATATATACACACACACACATCTGTACACATGTTCATAATATATACACATATACATATATTCCACTTATATCAATTATATAAGTAGAAAAGACATCCCTGTGTCACCACCACCAAAATTACCACCATCATCTTTATCATCATTGTCCCCATAACCTCATGCTTTGCTAAGAGGTCTTAGGTCCAAAGGAATGCTTCTCTGTATACACACACACACACACACACACACACGTATACATAAATCATTTAAATAATTATAGGATACAGAATATCTTAAGTGTCACACTCAATGCTATTGACAGATTAACTATTTCTTTACTGAAAGCAATTTACATACATAAAAAGGATATCAATTATATACGTGTGTGTGTGTGTGTGTGTGTGTGTGTGTGTACAGAGAAGCATTCCTTTGGACCTAAGACCTCTTGGTCAGCAAAGGATAAGGTCATGAGGGCAAAGACGATAAAGATGATGGTGGTGATGGCAGTGCTGGCAACATAGGGATGTCTTTTCTACTTATATAATTCATATCCTTTCTATGTATGTAAATTACTTTCAGTGAAATAATCCATCAATAGTAATGAGTGTGACACTTAAGGTATTCTCAATCCCATAATTATTTAAATGATTTTAAATCACCAGTAAGAATAATTGCTACCATTTAATAAATGTCTACTAAATGTATCATTTTGATCAGTGTTTTATATATATATTTAATCTGTTTCATAATCAACCTTGCAAAGCAGGTATTATTAGCCCCATTTTACAGCTGAGAAAAGTAATGGTCAGACAGCAACATGCCAAAGCATACTGCATGAAAATGGCAGAGTCAGGACTGGAAACTATGTCTCATTCCATTATAAAAAACTGGAATGAAGTATTTTTGTGATTCATTTAAACACTTCAGAAAACACTCTCTATGTCAAATTCTGAGTGATCTACTTATTTTCCTGTGTCTGTGTACAATTAATACTAGCATATTTCATACTATATTAATATCTTCTGTTTACTCATTTATTTTTCCAAAATTCTGATTTCTCCTTAAAGACAAGGAGAATGGAATTTGTGTACATATTCTCTTCTTTTCAGCACCAACACACTGAATACACAAGTGAGTGAGTGATGGAGAGAGAATAAGTAAAGTCCATGTACCAATTCATACATAGTCAAATACTTCCTGGAGATGAAAATTTAGTCATTCAGTTCTAATAGCTTAGAAATTTTTATAAAAATGATATGATTAGAAAGCAGGTAGATATACTCCTGGACTGTCCTTTAAGAAAACTGGGATCTAGTTCTAGATCTTCCTCAGAAATATTTGTGATTTCAGATGAATTTTTAGTGACTCTGGTTTTTGTTGTTGTTTTTGTTTGTTTTGCATTTTTCTTTAAGTTCTGTGATACATGTGCAGAATGTGCAGTTTCCTTACATAGGTATACATGTGTCACGGGGGTTTGCTGCACCTTTCAACCCATCCTATACTTTTTAAGCCCTGCATGCATTAGGTATTTGTCCTAATGCTCTCCCTCCCCTTTGCCTCCCACCCACAGACAGGCCCCAGTGTGTGATGTTCCCCTCCCTGTGTCCATGTGCTCTCATTGTTCAACACCCACTTATGAGTGAGAACATACGGTGTTTGGTTTTCTGTTCCTGTGTTAGTTTGCTGAGAATGATGGCTTTCAGCTTCATCCATGTCCCTGCAAAGGATGTAACTCATTCATTTTTGTGGCTGTATAGTATTCCATGGTGTATATGTGCCACATTTTCTTTATCCAATCTATCATGGATGGGTATTTGGATTGGTTCCAAGTCTTTGCTATTGTAAGGAGTGCTGCAATAAACATATGTAAGAAAAGAGTCCGTATAGTCAACACAATCATAAGCAAAAAGAACAAAGCTGGAGGCATCACACTACCTGACTTCAAACTATACTACAAGGTGACTCTGTTTTTTTAACCTCTAAACTAAACTCATAGGACTAGCTTACCTCAAACCCTCCCCCCCACCTTGTTTTAACATTTAGTGGCTGTAATTTAAAGCAGTTCTGCTCTCCTTCCCCTGCATGCAGAACACTATACCTCCCAGCCTACCTTGCAGATAGGCAGGAGCCATGTGACTAGTATTAATAAGCCACAGTGAAATGTACATAGTGATCTTTCTGAGATGATAGCATGTGAGTGTATATGATTGTGTTTGTATGTAAGAAATCCTCCTATTCTCTTTTCTGCTGCCACAGAAATCAGGGAAGTAGTTTGCTTAAATAGCAAATGTCTATGTAAGATGGAAGTGGACTCCCTGTACCATTACTAGAAAGGTTGCTGCCATGGGAAATATTTCCATTAGGGGGAAAAATCAGATTAGGATGTGCCCACCAAGGCAAAATAACCTCATTACGTTGAACAGCAAGGTGGATGAAAAAGCAAAAAAATAAAGATTTTTCAAAATCTGAGAACACTCCACGTGGTCACTGGCACATGGAATTCACTGGAATAGATGTATGGAAATCCTGCCAAGACTTTGGAGATTATTTGTTGCCAAAGAAACCTGAACCTGGAGAAAAAAATGAACAAAAATTCATGGCTTCCTATGAGACCTAAAATGGTTCTTGAACCAACAACAATTCCCAAGAGATGGAAAAGCTATATAGTTACCAATGAGGTCAATAACCCAATATCTACCTTGAATATGACCAAGAAGTAAAATGAGAATACAGTGCTTTCAAGAGTAGGAAGCTAGCACCATGGAGAACAATGCCAACCTTGAAAGCCAAGAGGGGAAGATGGAGACACAAGAGGAAAGCACATGGAGACATCTCAGAAGACAGGAGACCTGCAGCAGCTGCTCCCAAATCCAATATTGTGTAAGCCAACAATATGCTCTTATGTGTTCAGCCACTGAGTTTTGATGTGTTCCCCCGCCATAGACTAGCTTAATTTGAATACTATGGATATATCTTCCATTATATAGAAACATCAGTTAATTCTTACAACTATTCAGTTGCTCTCTGATTTTACACAGTCTTAAATTTGACAGCTGATGTTCATAGACCTGAAGGTTCAAAGATAAAAGACGAAGGAAAAGATGCTTAGTAATATAAAGTAAACTGAGGTGCTAGTCCTCTCCAAAAGCTAAGTCTAATAAAACTTTTCAAAGCATCAGTGTTGGACATACGTGGCTATGTTTCAGGCTCATTTAAAAACAATTGTAGGGAAACCTAAGTGAACTGTACATACTAATCTTCCTGAGACTGTAGCTTGTGAGTATGAGAGTGTGTGTGTGTCCCAGGGACTACCATAAGAAGTCAATTTACAACCTGGTTTCTTTAATAAACTAAGTCTAGCTACTAGAAGCATTACATGAAGATATTATGAGACCAATGTGAGAACAACACTTGAGCTGTTGAAATGCAGCTTGCCTTACTATGAGCAGTCAGGTTTGTCACTTAGCAGTGATTAAAAGCTTAAATGCCATCAATGTGCAAACATCACAAGCATTCTTAAAAAAAAAGCTTAATGCTGCAGTGCTACAAGTGGCAATGCTCTGAAGGTGTCCAACTGAGATCCTACTAGAGACCAAGTCTACTAACATGCAAGGGGGTCTTGAGAGTCTATTTTAGAACTTACTTTCTGATCTCACTAACGGGAAGCACCAATATACTCAATTTCCAAAAAGTAAGACTCACCTCTCATTTATCACAGGGATCAAAAGCATTGGCTTTTGTTCATAGTAATAAGTGACTTCTCTTGTTTGTCTTTTTTTCCAGATGACCCCTGAGAGGTCTAGGATATTTACAGGTGGTCAGTCAATGCTTAAGAGTATGAATCAGTGTGGCAGACATTAAAGACTCAACTGAGTTGAGTGGGTTAGACCAGATCCATATACTGTATTTCAATTATCCTCCTTCATACTGTGTGTTTCAAGTGCAGGAAACTTGGCAGGCCATTCTTTTTAGGCTGCCATGCATGTTTCAATGATAATGCCATGCAACAGAGTCTGCTTAGAACCCCCACTTTTGAGAGCAGACACAGCAGCAGCATCATAGCTACCATCTAGTGAGAGCTTGCACCTTGTCAGATATTGCTTTTCTAAGAGCTTACAATTTGTATGTGTTAATTATCATTATAATATACATTTGTAGTTATATAATATTTACTATCATTATAATATGATTTAATTTATTTCTACTTTATCAATGAGAAATAAACCGGCATCAAAATAGCCAGGATGTCAGGGCTTTCTCCGAAATGGTATACAAAGCTTACACCTGGAACTCATACAACCAGCATTATAAAAACAGACCCTAGACCTTCATAGATCCTTGAGGATCTCCAGAAAAAAATTTGCTTTATTTAATCTTTGCACAAGATTCCAGTGCTTTCTGTTTTTTTTTCTTTTTTTTTTTTTTTTTTTTTTTTTTTTTTTGACAGAGTCTTGCTCTATCACCAGGCTGGAGTATACCCCCACTGAAACTTCCAACTCCCTGGTTCCAGTGATTCTCCTGCCTCAGCCTCCTGAGTCGCTAGGATTACAGGCAGATGCCACCACACTCAGCTAGTTTTTGTATTTTTAGTAGAGATGGGGTTTCACCACATTGGCCAGAATGGTCTCAATCTCCTACCTCATAATCCACCCGCCTTGGCCTCCCTCCCAAAATGCTGTGATTATAGGTGTGTGCCACACGGCCCTCCAGTGGTTTTAACCAGAATTGTGTACCTCTGCCCTTGCATCCTGGAGGTGAATAGCGTTTCTGAAAACTAACTCTTGTACAGGAGGCACTGAAGTGCTTCAGTAGCTTGAGACTGAAGTAATTCAACTCTTGGTTTGATACCATCCTTTCAGAGTTTGAAATCTACCTTAAAAGGAAGTTTGCAAACATGTATTTTCAAAATAACTTATTTAAAGAAGCCCTATAGACCTTAAACAATAAGTTTAAATATATCTGTTATTTCAAAACAATCTTCCGCATTTAATTCAATCTGGATCTTAAATACAGGTTGAGTATCCCTATCTGAAATGACTGGGACTTTAACTATTCCAGACATCACACTTTTTGGGATTTTGGAATATTTGCACATATGTAATGAGATATCTTGAGGATAGAATCCAAAGCTAAAGGAGAAATTCCTTTATGTTTCATGTACACTTTATACACATAGACAGATAATTTTATAAAATATTTTAAATAATTTTGTGCACGGAAAGAAAGTTTAGACAGTGTTTTGACCACAACTCACCATATAAGGTCAGGTGTGAAATTTTACACTTGTGGCATTGTGTTTTTAATTTTGGAGCATTTTAAGATTTTAGATTTTTAGATCAAGAATGCTCAACCTGTACTATGACAATTCCAGATACGCTAACTTAAAAAAATAGAAATGCCTGCCTAAATCCTAAAATTACTTGAATTCAGAGAGCCTTTCTAATATTTGTGAAAAAATTTGATATATATTTGTTACAGTACATTGCCTTCACAGTTACCATGCTGATTTTTCCAACTACAAAAAGTGAAGCTCATGGTTTAGTGACACGTGTCAGTCAGGATGAACAAAGTATTACTGCAGAAACTGTTAATGAATGAATCTCAAAGTCTTAAACAACCAAATATATTTCTTCCTCACTTCATTTTATTGAGGACTGGGAAGAGGGTTCAGCTCAGCAAAGTTACTGAGGAACTCAAGCTAATGAAGGTTCCATCCATATATGTATTTCTGTGAAGGCAGAGCCAAGGAGCCTGGGAAACTCACGGTGGTTCTTAAAGCTTCTACCTAGAAGTGACACATATCACTTCTACTCACACGTCCTTGGTCAGAGCAAAGCAAAAGGCCAAGCCTAATATCAGCAATGTAAAAAAAGAGTGCAAGTATCTGCGGTGTTCCATCTTTTGTTTGCCACTCTGGAGCCTTCTTGACTCCATTCACTCTACTTTCTGTCCCAAGGGACCCTAGTAAATGATATCAATGAGCTCCCAGGTCTTCTTGGAGATTGGAGTTAGGAAGGTAAGTCAGGTTCGTGTGTTTAGTCCTCTCACAGCTTCCCTGTGATGCTACCTCCAGCTGGCTGTCTTTCTCCACTTAAGGCTACTGCTTTTTTCAAAGTTTTTTTTTTCTCTATACGATGATTTATTCTTTCTAGGTTCTAGTTACTATTCTCTTGTGATTTATTCTTTCTAGGTTCTAGTTACTATTCTCTGCATTCATTTTAGTTTAGATTAGTAAATGCACTTTCACTTTCTGACTGTAAGATTTTGTACAAACTACATTCCACCTTGCCTTTATAGCTAGTACCTTTGTGAATAACAACACCTACATTTATCTTAACATGGTCACACCTTCTGTCTTCTGTTGGTATTTTGAAAGGGCAACAAATATCTATGAACAATAACCCAGACTTCTATACTATACTATTAAGACAGAGTGATGAGAGTAGGAAAAAGGGGTTATCAGCACTTCACTGATCTCCGATGATAGTATCAAGGACTATTCTATGGAAATAAAGAATCTATTTGCCACGTAATCAAAACCACTGTGATTCTTAGCAGAAAATTCTCCCAGATAACATAGTAAGAAATTAAAATCTAAGAATATTCTTTATAATATTGCCAAGAATATAAAACAATTCGTTGTCTTCTCTTTTCCCAAATCTTCCCCACTGCTAATTCACCCAAACTGATTCCTAAACAGTGCAGCAGTAATTCCAGAGATGTACTTTTAGATAGCCAATATATTAAACATTGATTATATTGGGGATTTTATCTAAAAATCAATTAATCACAGCTTGTCATACTATCTTATATTGATTTCTTACTGGCCATTGTTCATTAAGATGCCAGAGAGCAAAGAATTCATTTTCAGTGCTCTCATCCAGATACCAGATTTTTTATCTCCTAACAGTATAATTCAAGGTCAAGGGTGTTTATTGTGTTTAGACAGAAAAGTAGTTTGGGATTTAAAACACACAGAGAGAGGGAAGTTTGCAGTTTCTGCTTACCCTAAGGATTGCTGCTTTGATCACAATATGCAATCTGAAGAGTCTGAATATTTGCTGAGGCTTCAAGGTTTAGAGTGGGAGGAGTTTTTTTTCTCTCTCTCTCTTTTTATATATCACTACTTGCAGAAAGAGTGATAGTAATTTTTGCCTTTTATTCCCAAGCAATTTTGCTTTCTGAGTGACTGCATTTTAAATTCTGTGATCTATCTCCAAGGTAATCTTAAAGTCAACAGACTGCTTAATTTGCCACTTTCTGGGGTAGAGGAATCAGCTTAGTAATGTCAATAGCCACGTTCTCATCCAATCTTAAGTTCTCTAGGAATAAGACACTCTGTATATGCTTGATCCCTATAAAACCTGGCGGACTTTCAGATATACCAAGTCAAAAAGGTGATGAGTTAGATATTAATATTCTGTTAAGGAGACTATACTATAAATTTATCAGAGAAAAAATAATTAAAATTATATCTCTTGCTATGTGCAAATATCAAACACTCCCTAGAAATTGATGAGAAAAAGAGGAGGAAAGGTTACAAGTAGACAATATTCAGGAAAGAGATGGCATAAGGTCAATACATATGTTAAGTGCTCAACCTCACTAACAGTGAAATAAGTATATTCAATGAAAAATGAGATATTTCTCTTGCCCATCGAAATGACAAAATGTATATAAAAAAATTATCCAGTGCTGAAGAGGATATGGGAAAATAAGTACTTTTGTGCATAGTTGGTGCAAAGTAAATATTATCACTCCTTTGAAACATAATAATGTCTATGGAAATGGAAAAAATAAAATACTATTTTTGATAAAGTATTTTTACTTTTAGTAGCCTTTATAAAATGAAAATGAATATGTAAGAATGTATATAAAGGAATATTTATTACTTTATTGTGATAGGAAACAATGAGAATTAATAGGTCTGAAATAAGTGTATTACAATGTCAGCTACAATATAAAGAATGACTTAGATCCATCCATATCTACTAACCTGGAGAAAGTGTATTGATATTTGTTTGTGAAAAAAAGTTAAAAATAAATGTATAGAGCATCATTACATTTTTTTATTAAAACCAAAAACCTTATACGGGTGGTAGCCAGCCTCCAAGATGGTCCCAAATGGCCCCTGCATCCTGATACGCATACCCTTGTATAATGCATGGTATCAGAGTTGCTCTCGGGACCAAGACCATACAGCAGAAGTGATGGCATGTGACTGCAGTTTATGCCTTGCTCTCTTTCCTGAACTGGCTTTTCTGGGGGAAACTTGGAAACTTGCTGCCATGTTGTTGGGCCTCTCAAGTCGGCCATGTGGAGAGGTTTATGTGGAAAGGAACTGAGGCCTCCCACTGAGAACCAGCCCAGTGGGTAGCTAATTCCTCAGCCAACTATGACATGAGTGAGGCCTCTTAGACGCAGATTATCTCACTCTTGTTAAAGCCTGTACCCACAATCAACATTTTAACGGCAACCACATGAGACGATGAGCCTGAACAACCCAGCCAAGTTGCCCCTGGATTCCTGTCTTTCTAAAACTGTAGCATAATAAATATTTATTGTTTTTGTGAAGGATAAGTTCCTGAATAATTTGCTACACTGCAATGGTTAACTAATAGAATATGTAAAACGTGAAAATGTCCATCATGGTATTAAATTGTTCACCTCAGTGAGTTAGAGGTGGAAAGGTTTTGAAATGTTTTAATTTTTATTTCAAGCTACTATTACCATGCAGAAGTAGTTACATACTCCACATAGCATTCTGGTGGACTATCATTTAGCAAACAAATACAACAAATATTGATTGAGTAATCCCCAAATCTCACTGTGAGTCAGGTGCTGTTAGGTGTGGAGCTTAAAAAGTAAATAACATACTATGTTCTCAAGAAGACCACATTTTGATACAGGAAGTAAAACCTGATACTTTTCCTCTCCCATGTTAAAGCATAACAAATGTTACAATAAAAGCATGCATAAAGTGGCACTGGAGTGTGGGAGGAAAGAGGATAACTCTGTGCACAGAAGATTGCTAAAGACTTTACAGAGAAAACCACCTCTGGTACACTGAGACACCAAGGAGAGTCTTCCAGGAAGGGAAAATGGAGGAAAGGAAAAATCAATATTGGAAAATACTGGAAGTTTGAGATTTGTCTAAGTTCTGCTGTTCTTTCAACACAGATTTCTACTGCTCACGTCTTGACCATCAGGGAGAGAATAAAAATTAAGAATCTACATTAAAAAGCATATGACAGGTTATTCTCATTTATTTACATATTGATGTTCTAGAGTATTAACATTAAAGAAGAAAACCTGCTGTTATTCAGCTTTAAAATCCATTTTAGTAGACTCTGATCATCTAGAGCAGAATGGGAGGACACAGCTTCACTCAGGGGTCAGCCTGTTTGATTGTCCAGTCAGTTAGCAGAAGAGGTCTTCTCACAATAGGTACTCCAGGGCCTGTGCTATGGTCTGAATGTGCCACCTCCAAAATTCAGATGTTGACAACACGATAGTCATAAGAGGTGTGGCCTTTAAGAGGTGATTAGGCCATGAGAGCTCCTCCCTCATGAATAGGATTAAGGTGCTCTCATTAAAAGGCTTGACAGACAAAGTTTACCCCTTATCACCTTTTCACCTTCTGCCATGTGATAATACAGAGTTCCTTACCTCCGAAGTATGCAGCATTCAAGGCACTATTGTTAGCAGCAGAGATTGGACACTCACCACAAGGTGAACCTTTCAATGTCTTAATCTTGGTCTTCCCAGTCTCCAGAACTGTAAGAAATAAAATTTCTACTGTTTATAAATTACCCAGTCTGTGGTATCCTTTTATTGTGAAATAAAGGGCACTAATGTAGCCTGAAACTAAGGGACTTATGTGATAATTCAATGGTGTTTGCAAAGCTGAATGGTTTGGCCGAACTGTATCTTTTGTGTTTCATAGGTCTTCTTGGTTTTCAGAGACATAAGGACTCATAAATATTCTTAAAGTTGTAAATGATATTTACAAAGAGGGCATCTTTTTTAAGCTTAGAGGTGTGTGGAGCAAATAGCTCACACATTTAGAAAACAGGATTTTGCATATAACAAGACAAAATGACTTAAATAAATAAAAAACTGTCATTCCCCTCTCCAACCCCAAATATCAGTCTAAGATAATTAAGATCTTGGGAATACATCTCTATCAATTTTAATTGCATGGCATACAAGTTTTGCACCTATTGGAAACAAGAGTTGTGTCTATTTTATCTGCCTTATGCCATTTGGATAGAAATAACGAACTGGCAATACAGTAGGAATATTGATCTTCCTTCTCTCAGTGCTATTGTTACTGTTACATTTCTTAAATTCCAGCCACTTGAGGACAAGTCAGTGCTTCAGGGAGCAGCTGATTTTATGGACCAGTCATTTGCATAGTTGATCCCAAAGATAGAGAATTGTAGAATGTTTGAATTGGAAGACATATAAATTAAGGCTCTCTAGATTTCAAGTGGCAGAAAATCTGACTAGTTCTATCTCAACCAGTCAGAGAATGCATTGATTTTTATCATGGAAAGTCTAGAAATCTGAATTACTGCAAGGAAGGTTCCAGCCACATCTGGTACGTTCTTTCTGTCTGATGTCTGGTCCCCCAGTGAGTTGGGTTGACTTCATTCTCAAAGACACTTGCTAAAATAACAGCACACACTCAAGCATGTGGCCCAAGAAACACACTTCAGGTACAAGTTATTTCTGGAGCCAAAGTTGAAGTTACCACCATCAGCACTATTGGGACTGTGAGTTCCAAACCCATGACTGAGTCTTATCAAAACGGCACTGGCTATAATGTTGATGAAAAACACCAAAAGCATTATAAGGCCTCAAAGACTGCATTAACAGTTTAATTTCCAAACCTTGTCTGAGAGACTGTCAAAGTGCTTGTCTCACAGTTTTCATTTCTCTAACATTTTCTTACCTCACAAGCTGTCCAGAATTCCAAGATGAAAAAAAAAAAGGCAAATAAAGTCTGAGACACTCTGCTCAAATACTGAACATCAGCATCAGCAGAGTATTTAGAACTCTGCATACCACTCTCTCCTTACAACAGTTCAGGACAGTCCAGGAAAGAAGGTAACAGACTACAGCCTGTAGGCCAAACCTACCATGTCATTTTGCTATGTAAGGCCTGTGGGTTAAGGGTTTTCAGCCGGGCGTGGTGGCTCAAGCCTGTAATCCCAGCACTTTGGGAGGCCGAGGCGGGTGGATCACGAGGTCAAGATATCGAGACCATCCTGGTCAACACGGTGAAACCCCGTCTCTACTAAAAATACAAAAAATTAGCTGGGCATGGTGGTGCGCGCCTGTAATCCCAGCTACTCAGGAGGCTGAGGCAGGAGAATTGCCTGAACCCAGGAGGCGGAGGTTGCGGTGAGCCGAGATGGCGCCATTGCACTCCAGCCTGGGTAACAAGAGCGAAACTCCGTCTCAAAAAAAAAAAAAAAAAAAAAAAAAAAAAAAAAAAAAAAAAAAAAAAAAAAAGAAGGGTTTTCATATTTTTAGGTGGTTAAAATAAAATTAAAGGATTTTTTTTCTTGTGTCTCATGACACAGGGAAATTATATGAAATTCCAATGTCAGTGTCCATAAATAAATTTTTATTAGAACATGGCTACACTCACTCATTTTGACATGGTTGAGCTCTGTGCTTCCACCCAAATCTCATCTTGTAGCTTCCATAATTCCTACATGTTATGGGAGGGGCCTAGTGAGAGATGACTGAATCATGGGAGTAGGTCTTTCCCATGCTGTTCTCCTGAGAATGAATGGGTCTCATTTGACCTGATGGTTTTAAAAATGTGAGTTTCCCTGAACAAGCTGTATTCTCTTGCCTGCAGCCACGTGAGATGTGCCTTTCACCTCTGCCATCCCCAACCATACAGAACTGTGAGTCCAATAAACTTCTTCCTTTTGTAAATTGCCAGTCTCAGGTACACGTTTATCAGCAGACTGAAAACCAACTAATACATTAAATTGGTACCAGTAGAGTGGGACATTGCTGAAAAGATACCTGAAAATGTGGAAGTGACTTTGGAACTTTAGGTAACAGACAGAGGTTGGAACAGTTTGGAGGGCTCAGAAGATGATGGAAAAAATGTAGGCAAGTGTAGAACTCCCTGGAAACTTGTTGAGTGACTTTGACCAATATGCTGATGATAATATGGACAATGAAACCCAGGTTGAGGTGGTCTCCGATGGAGATGAGGGATTTGTTGGGAAGTGAAGCAAAGGTAACTCTTATTATGTTTTAGCAAAGAGATTGGCGACATTTTGCCCCTGCCCTAGAGATTTCTGGAACTTTGAACTTGAGAGAGATGATTTAGGGTATCTGGAGGAAGAAATTTCTAGGCAGCAAAGCATTCAAGAACTGACTTGGGTGCTGTTAAAGGCATTCAGTTTTAAAAGGGAAACAGAACATAAAAGGACAGAAAATTTGCCACCTGACAATGTAATAGAAAAGAAAAACCCTTTTTCTGAGGAAAAATTCAAGCCAGCTGCAGAAATTTGCATAAGTAGAGAGGAGCTGAATGTTAATCCCCTAGATAATAAAGAAAACGTCTCCAGGGCATGTCAGAGGTCTTCATGGCAGCCCCTCCAATCACAGGCTCAGAGGCATAGGAAGAAAAAATGTTTCTGTGGGCCCAGAAAAATGTTTTGTGTGAAGCCTAGGGACTTGGTGTCCTGTATCCCAGTTGCTCCAGTCATGCCTAAAAGGAGCCAAGGTACTGGCTTCAGAGCATGCAAGCCCCAAGCCTTGGCAGCTTCCATGGGGTATTGAGCTCATAGATACACGGAGTAAAGAACTGAGGTCTGGGAACCTCTGCCTAGATTTCAGAGGACTTATGGAAATGCCTGGATATCCAGCAGAAGTTTGCTGCAAGACTCTCATGGAGAACCTCTGCTAAGGCAGAGCAGAAGTGAAATGTGGGGTTGGAGCCCCCACACAGAGTCACTACTGGGGCACCACCTAGTGGAACTGTGAGAAGAGGACCACCATTACCCAGACTCCAGAATTGTGGATCCATCAATAGCTTGCACTGTGTGCCTGGAAAAAGCTGCAGACACTCAAATCCAGCCTGTGAAAGTAGCCAAGAGGGGGGATATACCCTGCAAAACCGCAGGAGTGGAGCTGTCCAAGACCACGGGCACCCACCTCTTGCAACAGCATGACCTGGATGTGAGGCATAGAGTCAAAGGAGATCATTTTGAAGCGTTTAGAGTTGACTGCCCTGCTGGATTTTGGACTTGCATGAGGCCTTTAACCCCTTTGTGTTGGCCAATTTCTCCCATTCGGGATGGCTATATTTACCTAATGCCTGTACACCCACTGTATCTAGGAAGTAACTAACTTGCTTTTGATTTACAGGCTTATAGGCAGAAGGAACTCACCATGCTTCAGTTGAGAGTCTGTAATGTGGACTTCTGAGTTAATGCTGAGATAAGTCAAAACTCTGGGGAGACTGTTGGGAACGCAAGATTAGTTTTGAAATGTGAAAATATGAGATTTGGGAGGGGACAGGGGCAGAATGATATGGTTTGGCTCTGTGTCCCCATACAAGTCTCATCTTGTAGCTCCCATAATTCCCACATGTTGTGGGAGGGACCCAATGGGAGATGACTAAATCATGGGAGTGGGTCTTTCCTGTGCTGTTCTGATAATGAATGGTCCTCATGAAGTCTGATGATTTTAAAAATGGAGTTTTCCTGTACAAGCTCTACTCTCTTGTCTGCAGCCATGTGAGATGTGCCTTCCACCTTCCACCATGCTTGTGAGGCTCCTCCAGCCACGTGGAACTGTGGTTCCAATAAACCTCTTCCCTTCATAAATGTCCCATTGTTAAGTATGTTTTTATCAGCAACACGAAAATGGACTAATACACATTTACAAATTGCTATGCTTGTTTTTGAGCTGCAGTGGCAGAGCTGAGTATTCATAGGAGAAACCATGCATCCAGCAAAGCTGAAAATATTTACTATTTGACCCTTTAGAGAAAATATTTGCCAGCCCATGGTCTATAGCAGTTGTTCTCACATATTGGTTATAGCAGTCCCCAGAGGTGCTCATTTCTGGGCCTCCTCCACAGACAGTTTGCTTCCAATTCAATACAACTGGGTTGGGACCCAGCAATCTGAATTCTAAATTCCCATGGATAATTCCATGTACATCTTCTTAAGCCAAGATTTCAAGAAAACCATGCCTTCCTCATAAAATAAGGAGAAGTATCTTGATATTGTTTAGATTTTTCTTCAACACATTTGTGTTACAAGGCAACTTAAGGGCACTGACAATTATGAAGAAATAAATAAAAGTCAAAGGTTCTTTTTGTTTTAATAATACCAGACCCTCAAGGGGAATAGAAAATTACTGACTTCTTTCCTGCTTCATTCAGAGAAGTTTTTAATGATGTAACCCAGACAGGCTGTGGTTTTCAAAATCAATCTTTTATGCTCCTTAAGAGACAGAGGTTAAATAGAGACAAGAAATAACACATCCACCATGGACTAGAGATAGTGGAGCTGCACTAAAGCAAGTCAGTCCAGAGAAAGGATAAGTGACCCCTGAGCTCAACTTACTCAGGAAATATGTCTAGTCAGGGACCAGCAAGTCAATAGACACCTGGAATAGGAATTGGCTCAGTAGGATTTAAAAAACAGGTATCAAATGGTGAGAAGAAGACTAGATTCTGGAAAAGAAGACCTCAAAAATGTACCTAGAAATAGGCATTCTGGGCAGCAAAGCATCATCTGTTCACAGGCAATAGTTAAGCTTCACCTGGATTTTTACTAACACATCTTCTCTTTCAACAAACACCTTGGCACTATGGGCCAGTTCCTGAGATACAGAAAGACCAGTGAATAAGACAGAAATGGTCTCTAGTGCTTAGATCATCCAGCAGCAAAGACAAACATTAATTGAGATACTGAGATGCACTATACAAATATGTATTTAAGCAGCTCTCAAAGTGCGGTCCCTAGACCAGCAGCACTGACATCACCCGAGAACTTGTAAGAGATTCAAATTCTCAGATGCCACTCCAGATAAAGAATCAGCATTCAGAAACTTTTGGGGTGAGGCCCAGCCATTTGTGTTTTAATGAGCCCAGTAGGTTATTCTGATACATGGATCAATGTTCTGGTCCTCAGTTGCCTCGTTTGGAAAATGCGGTTAATAATACATTACATGCCTACAGATATAGCCTAGATTATATTGGGCATGAAATACTTGATAGCAGCCCCAAGATGCCTCTTAACCAAGGCTGCATGGAGCATGGCTAATGGTATCATACACAACTTTCCAAAGCCTCATAGAAAGAGATGATTTTCAATTCTCCTTTGATCCTAAGAGTGTCTCCCTACCTCAGGGACTTCAAAACAGCATTTCATCGATGCAGCACATAGAGATCACAGTCCCGAAGCAGGTCAACTGATCTATGCAGAGAAAAAACAGGAAGATGCCAGGCTGCCACTTTATAATACCAGTTACCTGCTAAAAATACATTCAGCATCTTCTAGAACCATTCAGGAACCCCTGATGCACAAAGCACACATCTCAGTGCACATCGTATGAGAAAACAGTGGTGTCATACTTCTGAGTTTTACTCCCTCACCATACATGTTAATGGAAAGGTACTGAAGACTAGACAGAAACCTTTATATGGCAAACACAGTATTGTATTTTCCACAGGTGTTGTGTACAAGTTGGTAGACTACGCTATGTATGATTTTCCTCCCAAGTTGACTCATTCTTATAAAATTCTTTGATTACGCATGCAAAGACTGTAGGAGACACTGTTTATTCACCTCTCAGATCCTCCAGCCCACCGCCGAGGTCCCGTATTTGCACTGACAGTACCCTCGCCCCATGTCTTCAACAAGTGTCAGGTTTTCTGTGATTCTCTGCCTGGGGGCTTTCTGAGAGCTTTTGCAGTTCCTAGTCAGTACAGTTGGGCGGAACCTGGAATTTAACACCTTGGGAAGAACTCTCAGTTCTTAAGAAACAGGTATCAGTGAATATACAGCCCAGCTTCCCCACCCCTCCATGGGACTATTGCAAAGTACGTTTTACAGGGAACCTCAGAGAGGCCTGGCCAGATTGAGCTCTGGTTGTCTACAGCACTAATCAGTCATTGGCTTTTCTCCTTTTTTTTCATCTTGGAATCACTTCTCAGGTTAAGTACCTTCTTGGAATCACTTCCCAGGTCAAGTACCTTCTTGGAATCACTTCCTAGGTTAAGTACCTGCACCCAAGTCCCTGTCTTTGGGTAGCTTTCAGGAGAAGACAAGTTTACAAGTTTACACAGCTAGAACACAGTGGAGCTGTGCTCCAAGCCCAGACAATTCAACCCCACCACCTATGTTTTTTCCACTGTGCATATTTCCTCAGAATAGCAACTTCCTGAGTCTGTAGAAGCAGCAATCCTTGTCCTACATAATCCAGGAGCTGAGAAGTTCCGTCTTTAGTAATCTAGTCTTAAAAACTTTGTAAACTAGATTAGAAGTCATTGAGTCAAAGAATCAGAACTCATCAGAATACAATGAACATATCATCACTAAAAGAAAAATCACATTTTTTAAAATTTATAAAACTACTGAGATGCTTCAAACATAAGAATGCCTCTATGTCCTCAAACCAGCCCACCAACAAGAACACTGTTTGATGCATGTCTCTCAAGAGACCAGCTAGCACTGTAAATGCATTACAGTTGTTCAAAGATGCCCAGTGTAACAAAGAAACATTCAATAATTCCACTCACTGAAACACTGTTGATTTTGTTATGCATTTCTGCATTTCAAAGACAGCCATTTAAAAAGCCAGCTGGAATTACATACATTTTTAAGGAGCTGCACTTCAGCACATCTGAATAGTTTTTATTGTATAAATTTATAATGCAAATAGCAGATTTCAGTAAGCAAAATAATCTCAGAGGAAAGTGGCAGGAAGAAATAATGCTCTCAGCCGTTCTCAGAGACAAGCAGTAGAGAGATTAAAATCGTTTCCGACATCCTTTCTGTCTCAATGATCCTATGATAAAAAGAGTTTGGCTGGAGGAATAGCCTCCATATCCATCCATTAGCTCTTCTTTCTTCAGAAATCTTTCATTCCGAGACAATTCATGTCATCAGTCTACAATACGAATTTGGCTTAAAGTGGGAAATGGTGCACAGAAAAATGGTCAACGCAGATTTGCTCCTTTGAATATTTGCTAATTACTATCTACATCATCATTATTGAAACAGTTTAGCATTTAATTTCACTCCACCACATTATTTTTCTACATTAAATTAAATCTTACTTGGAGACCTCTCTAACCAGGATGATCAGAAACCAATTTAACTTGTGTTGTAAGGTTTGAGTTTTAGGTAATCTTTTTAGGTTGTATAAGGTTCCAGAGACATTGGATTGGTGTTTGGAAAAAAAATGGAGGGCCTGTTCTCTCTTTTTAATCTAATCATCGTCAATATCACTATGTACATTGTCCAGTATGAAGCACTGGAGACAGACTAGTCCTCTATGCTTACTATTGCTCCCAGAGCCATTTCAATAAAGCTATCAAAGCCACATCTCTCACACTTTAGGCCCCCAGGCTCCCCAGGCCTGTGCAGCTCCTCTGAAGCTGCACTGTGGGAATGGGCACTGGTGCTCACCACTCCTAGACACAAGTAGTGTTTTCCCACTGTGATGGTTAATACTGGGTGTCAACTTGATTGGACTGATGGATACAGAGTATTAATCCTGGGTGTGTCTGTGAGGGTGTTGCCAAAAGGGATTCACATTTGAGTCAGTGGGCTGGGGGAGGCAGGCCCACCCTTAATCTGGTGGGTACAATCTAATTAGCGAATATAAAGCAGGCAGAAAAATGTGAAAAGGTGAGAGTGGCATAGCCTCCTAGCCCACATCTTTCTCCCATGCGGCACACTTCCTGCTGTTGAACACCAGACTCCAAGTTCTTCAATTTTGGGACTCGGATTGGCTCTCCTTGCCCCTCAGCTTCCAGACAGCCTATTGTAGCACCTTCTGATGGTGTAAGTTAATACTTAATAAACACACACATTTAATAAACTCCCCTGTATGTAAACTCCCCTGGGATATATATATAGATATATTGATATATATATATATATACACACACACACACACACACACATAGGGGAGTTTATTAAGTGTGTGTGTGTGTGTGTGTGTGTATATGTGTGTGTTTGTATGTGTGTGTGTGTGTGTGTGTGTTTTGTGTATATATATCTACACACATAGCTAATATTAGCTCCCTTTCCCGGGGATACAAGTGAGTAGGTGAGAGAAAAGGTACAAAACAATCTTCTTTCCTTCAACTCACTGTGTTCCCCCTGCAATATCTAAAAATAGCCAAGAATAATATCTCATTTATCATCATAATGATGTGTCAGGACTTTGTAGTATTACATCATCTAATTTATTACTTTAATTAATTACTGACAAATAATATTATCCATGCCATTTTGCAGATTACAAACTAAAATCGAGAGAAACTGAAAGCATGTTCAATGTTGCATTGCTAGAAAGATCTTGTGCTGGGATTTGATCACAAACTACCTGATCATGGGTATTTTATTTTTACTAAGTTAGAACAGCAAGGGCTAATAATAAAATATTCTAAAAGGTGTTGAGTACTGAGCACTTACTATGCCCAGATATTCTTCTAGACATTGAAGACAAAATAGAAGAGTATAACTCTGCCATCTTTGTACAGTACCAAAGATAACACTTGAAGGATTTTTGAGAATTAAAATTTGAAGATTCTAATCAAAGAACTGCAGGGTGCAGCCCACATAAACTCTCCTGTCAGGTATGGAGGGTAGAAAAACACCAAAGGCACAGGGAAATAAAAAGTGGGAGAGTTCATTAAGTTATTGTACCTAGAAAGGGATGTATTAGAACTGAGAAGCAAAGATTTGACTCACAAACACAGCTATTCAGTTATTACCTTATATTTGGATTTTTTCTCTGGACATTAACAATGTAAAATACACAGTGTCTCTTACCTGCTCAGCTTAAAACCTCACAAGATCTTTTTCTGGTATTTAAAATTAAATGTAAACTCCTTGCTATACTATTCTTGTGTTGCTATGTAGAAATACTTCAGATTGAGTAATGTATGAAGAGGTTTAGTTGGCACAGAGTTCCGCAGGCTATACAGGCACGGCACCAGAGTCTGCTTGGCTTCTGCGGAGGCATTAGGGAATTTTTACTCATGCTAGATGATGAAGTGATAGAAGGCATATTATATGGTGAAAGCAGAAGCAAGAGATGGCAGGGGTGGGGGGAAGAGAAGGTGCCACACTTTACCACAACCAGATCTTGCAAAAAACTCACTCACTATCATGAGGACCGCACCAAGGTATCAGGGATCCACCCCCATGGTCCAGTCACCCCCCACCAGGCCCCACCTCCAACAATGGGGATTATAAGTCACCATGAGGTTTGGCGGGGACACAGATCCAAACTCTATCACTCTATCATGTCCTACTAAATGCTCCAGGAGCTAGTCTCTGCCTACTTCTTTCACATCAGGCATCATTTCCAACACTCAACCTCAGTGCAGCTGTGTGTCTACGCTGTTCCTCAAACACAGAACCTCATTTCCTCCTTAGGGCCTGGGCATTTTCTATTTCTTCCATGAGGAATTTTATCTAATTTTTCTGCTCTTGGCCACCTTCTTATCATCAGTTATGCCTTAGCTCAAGTGTTAGAGAAAGCCCTCTGTTACCCAGTCTACGATAACATCTTCCTACCTTCTCATACATACACTTGAAAAATGTTGAACACTATATTCAAGCACTGTTCTAGGCCCCAGGGATAAAGGAGGGAACAGACATGGTCAGATAGGTGCCCTCATAACACTCACATTCCAGTCAGAGAGCTGGACAATAGGCATGGAGGAGAGCCGCCGAGCAGTGTTACTTTTGTGACTTTCTCCTTCTGGCTGTACGTGTGTATGGAAGGTCTCAGCTCCTGCTGGATAGTTCTCACTACACAGTCACGTCCCAAATTCCCATCATTATTTTTCCCCTTGAGGCCCTCCCATTAATCCCAGGGTGCTACTCTTGTTTCTCTGTAACCTGCCTGTGTAATCACAAAACCAGCTTAACCTGGTTCAACTTTGTACAGTGAAAGTTGTGAGTTGTTTTTCAGTTGCCATGACCCCATGTTGCAAGTTACATAACTGAGCATGAACTAAGTGTGAAACCACATGGAACCTAAGTGCTCAGACCAAGGAACAGGAACCAAATGAAGAAGACACCACATGGCACAATCCATAATCCAGTTAGATTGAGCCCTGGTGTCACCCCAAGGGAAGATTCCAATCAGATTATACCTTGTTACCCTCTGCCTATAAAACCAGCCCCAGACCTCAGAGTGGAAAGACAATTTTGGGTGTTTGAGTGTTTCTTCCTGTCTCCTTGCCGGTCAACTCACAATAAAGCTTTTCTTTTCTCGAAAGTTACTGCGATGATATTGGCTGCTATGTACACTGGGCAGCAATACCATGGATGGCTGGGTAACAACTACATTTTTACAATCACTTTATTCAAATCTTCAAATTACCCAATATATGAATGTCAGACCCCTGTGTGTTACGAAAGGCCTCATAACAAGATGGTAATGAATCAGAAACCTGTAGGAAGTGAGGGAGAAAGGCAGAGGGGGTCTCTGAAGGATAACTGAGGAAAACATTACAGGAAAGAGGAATATGCAAAGAGCCTCTATTTGTTTTGTATTTCTGCACAAAAAATTACTCCAAACATAGTGGCTTAAAACGACACACATGTAGTATTTCATGGTTCCTTACAGATTAGAACTCCAGGCACAGTGCCACTGCGTTCCCTGCTCAGGGTCTCACATGGCTGAAATCAAGGTGTTGGCTGGGCTGCTACATCATCTCGTATTTGGGATCCTCTTCCAGTCTCACTCAGGTTGATGACAGAATTCAGTTCCATGTGGTGATCATACCCATTTCCTTGATGGCTGTCAGTCGGGGGCTGCTCTCAGCTACTAACAGCCACTGGCATTCACTGCCATGCAGCCCCTTTATCTTTAAGCTAGCTTCAGAGAACTCCTTAAACATCAAATCCCTTATGTTTTGAATCTGACTTTCTCTGCCCCTGACCACTAAACCCAGATTTAAAGTCTCATGAAATCAGGCCAGTCTCCTTCTTTCCCCTCCCCCAGGAAAATCTTCCTGTTTTAAAGTTAACAAATTTAGAACTTTAGTTACACCCGCGAAATCCCTTCACAGCTGTACCTAGACTCATGTTCAGTTAACCAGCTGCCAGTTGGCGTGTGTACATCAGGGTCCAGGAACCTTGGGGGACCATTCTGGAATTCTACCCACCACAGAGCCTAAGGCAGGAGCATGGCTGTGGTGCTTAAAGAATTATAAGAAAGCCAGGATTTTAGAGCAGCGTGGGCTATGACAACGGTGTTGGGAAACCAGGTTGCAGAGGTGGAGGGATGGCAGCTGATGAAGGGCCTTGAAGACATTACTGGGACTTTGGCATTTACTCTGAGATCAGAAGGCACTGGACTGAGTAGCATGATCTGACTCTGTTAGAATTATTACTCTGGTTGCACGAAAATAGATCATAGGGGAGATGCGAACTGAAGCAAAGAAAACAGGAGACTACTGTGTTCACACTGGAGAACACGGATGCTGACTTAGGCTAGGATGTTTAGGATCACAGTTTGGGGTGAGTCAGATTCTGAATACATTTTGAAGGGAGGGCTAACAGGTTTTGCTAATAGATGGAATATGGGATTTGAGAGAAGAGAATCAAGGTTTTCCCTTCGTCACGCTATCACTTTCTTTAAATATCCAATTAGTGTAGTTCACACTCTCTTAAAATACTTTGTGTCCTTATTTAATTATTATCTTTTGGCTCCTACTATAAAATAAGTTCCATTAAGTCAAAAACACTGTTTTGTCTACTCCGGCATCCACAGTCTGACAAAGAACAGACATTCAAAAGATATGTGCTAGATACATGAGTGAATGAATGCATGAATAAATGAAGTGACTTCTGCACTTCATGCATTCATATTCTTTCCACTAGTTATTTTAATATAGCAGGAATGTGGAAGGCAGACATCTCATTTAAGGACAGAAGGCAGTCTATACACCCCAGGAGTTCACATCCAAACCTAACAAAGTAGTTTGTTCCAATGTTCTGGTGTCATCTGAGAAGAATAACTGATTTTGTAAAATGTTTACTTGACATGCATTTTGGATTTGGAAAAAAACAAGGATCAGAGCTGCTTCAAATCGGTTTTTTTCTCCCCCCATCCCCACCCCCTGGGGGTTTCCGTTAAGAAGCTCAAGTTTTGTTTTTGTTTTTCTATTTTCTTTTTTATCTTTGTGCTTTTTATCTCCTACAGTCACAGTTTTCAGCTTTCAATTTTGTAGGCTTTCTGCAAGGGAGTTCTGTTGCACTCACTAAACATAGCGCATAGCTAGTTTTTCAAGATAATACTCAGGTGATTTAGTTCATGGGTAATATAACCTTCATATATGGCAGAATTTTATGACAACCTAGCCAAGGCGCATTTAGAAAAGCATGGAGGTTGGAAGGAATGGTGAGTTCAAAGAGGCCATAGACTCACTTAGGCAGTAGAGAAAAGAAAGCCTGATAAATTGTGGAACTATTAGGCAGTATATGAAATCCAGCCTAATAAAGCCTTTTAATTAGCAACACAGGCGACTCATTAAAATTATGACATGTTTACTGTAAGGCTATTTGCAATAAATATATAAAATGGATCATGGATAATGAAAAGAAAATGTGTACCATGTTTGTTTGTTCATTTTAATAAAAATTTTAGTGTGATTCTTCCGATGAAAAAATAGACACTGATCCAGAGGATACAAGATTTCCAGTCCAGAAGTGAAATGACCCTAAAGCAAGTAAACGTGGACTACCTATCCTCTGTGGAAGTAATAATTTGCCCAGCTTTCTGAGTGTCTAGTGATAAAGCAAATTCTCAGTTTCTTAAAATCCAGGTGAATATAATGGCGACTTTTACACACAAACAGGTTAGAACATTTTATGTGCTTAGTCCTAACCCATTTTCTGGCTTAATCGACCGAACAGAATGCTTAAGTGATGCTGTCTTAACAGCTGCATGAGTTCTATCCAAGGGTGCTAAAAGCTTTAGGTGCTTGGGTAGCAACTGTTTAGAAAGTGTCCCATTTGCACGCAAGGAGACCTTGCCACAGGCAGTGTTTTGCTCTCTGGCCTTGCAGGCCAGGAGCCTTCCATCATCTCTCTATGTATTTAGAGCTTGTATTCTCTACTTTGTCTTATTTCCTTAAGCCTTTGATATGAGAACATTAAGTTATGATTGTTGAGAGGTAAAGAGATAAGGGAGGGGAGAAAGGAAGAAAGGAAAGAAAAAAGGAAGGAAGAGATCTCATGCCTTAAGTAATAAACAGGCTTAAAGTTGTAAGAATTTCAGAAGGCTTCCCTCCTTTTTGGATCAAGTTAGTTGTTAGCTAACTAAAAAATTAACATCTGAAGGATGCATTTTGTGGAGGAATCCCAAATAATCCTTCTGTCTTTGGTTGTCAGGAGAAATAATCCTTCTGTCTTTGGTTGTCAGAACAGACATATTCTTAAGGATGTAACTAACCCCCAAAGCCAACTTAAGAATGGTCAGAAAATGTGTCATTTGGAGACCTGCAGAGTTGTCAATCCCTTGATGGAAAGCACCTTCAAGTATCTCGCTGTGTAACTCTTTTTACATTGCAAAGGTCACACAGTGAGAACTGGCTGTGATAAAAACAGACTCTTTTTAAGACACGGAAAGATGTATAGTCATCCTGCTTGTGTGTTCTTTAAACACTCAGTGTGAATAAACCCTGATAAGACCTGACTGGTGGGGCAGCCTCTACAATTGCCCTTGATGCCTGGAGCAAACAGAGAATTACTGCTCTACTCCTCCCTTAGTCTTTCGAGACCATTCATTTCCAAGCGCCGCCCACTTTCTCTCTCAAGAGTATGTTTTCTCTTCTTCCCCACCAATGCTGCTACCTTAGTTTAATCCAAAGTTCTCAGCATCTGCCCAATGATACTCCTAAAACTGATGTATATGTTTTCTAAATATATAAACATTTGCAATGTATTCGATTTCTTAGGTTCCACGTTCTCCTGGTTTCTCTTCCCCAATGAGTCTATCTAGATATCCAACATCTCCTCTAAAAGTTAATTTTCTTTGTAATTCTGCACCAGGCCTTTTTCTCTGACCTTATACATTTACTGCTCTCAGAGCTTCTATTATCTTCTACATGTTGATAGTTTCTACATGTTTAGTTTCAGTCTTTTTTTTTTTTTTTTCTCTGAGTTCCATACATATATATTGAATTTTCAACTTGGCTATATTGACTGTAAATTGACATTTCTACTGGGATATCTTACAGGAAACTGAGATTCAGTATAACCTAAACCGTACACATTATCTTATTTCCAGATCCAAACTCCTTCCTAAGGAAGGGTTTGCCCTTAGTAGCCCGACAACCTCCCCTGCTGCCTAGCCTAGAAAACTGGAACTTATTCTGACTCCTCATGTTTCCATTCGTGACATCTAATCCATCAAATAAAAATGCTCTACATATTATATTTCTAGATTTTAAACATGTTTACTTTTATTCATCACTGTCACTATCCTCATATAAACCATCGTGACCTTCGTCCAAGATTGTCCCTACAGCCATCTCACAGGGTTCCTGATTCTAGGCCTGCTCCATGAAGATTCATTCATCATCTTGCAATCAGAAGAGTCTGCATAAAATTATCTCATTATTTGGGTGCTTAATCTCTTCAATGATTTACCTTTCCCTTTGAGACCTGTCTGCCTTTATAGGCTTATTCCCCACCATCATTCCCATCTAGGCATCATCCTTCCCTTACTGAACATTTTTTGGTTTTCAAACGCACATACCATTTTCTTCCTTTCCTCTAGATCTTTACACCTGCTTCCCTTCTTAACTTGTACTCTCTTCCTAAATCTTCCTTCACCTGGCTCACTCCAATTAGTCCACAGGTTTCAGCTTATACTTTACTTCCTTTAGAACAAGCTTGTTCTACCTATAGCCTGCAGGCTGCATGCAGCCCAGAACAGCTTTAATACAGCCCAACACAAATTCATAAACTTTCTTAGAACATTATGACATTTTTTTTGCAATGTTTTTTAGCTCATCAGCTATCATTAGTGTTGTTGTATTTTATGTGTGGCCCAAGACAATTCTTATTTCAATGTGGCCCAGGAAAGCCAAAAGACTGGATACTCTTCCTTAGAAGGTATTCTCCAAACTCTTTATTGGATTTTGTGCTGTTGTTATTATTTGGTTTTCTACCCTAATCCCTTATCTATAAAACATATATCTACCTTTCTTATTGCTGTGAACACCAGAGTCTGTCATAATCCTGAAAATACAGAAGTTTGATAAATGTTTGTTGAATTAATTAACTTATATATTTTCTTTACTATTTCTTGCATGAGACTATGATATTTATAAGGGCAAGTCTTCTAACTCCCACCTTTGGATCCCCAGTACTCCGTATTTAATGAACACTTGACACATATGGGTTAAGTGTACTAATTCACGGATGTATGGATAAATGGATGGTCCTTACAGAAAAGGTTATTTTAGGAAAATGCTACAAATAGTCTTTTGGAGATTTCACAGTAATGCACATAGACATTTACTGAAGTTTAAAAAGAGTCAGAGGAAGAAAGGATAGCCATGAACTCTATCAAGAAATAAGCAGAGGAAAAAATATGCATATTTTCACCAACTAAATTACATATTTATGATGCATTAAAATGTGATAAAATATATCTATTGTGAAATGTATCTTGGGGGATGATTCTTTAACTCTTTCAGGCCACTTTGGTCCTATGCCAAGATGTTCTACTCACACCTAGGAGAAAGTGGGACTTTGGTGATACCGTTTGTTTCCTGTATTTCTAGCAAAAAGGTGTTCAGCTTGGTAGATGCGGAACAAAATAGGAAGTCATGAAGGAAATAGGGAGGGAAGGAAGGAGGGAAGAAGGGAAGGAGGGAAGGAAGGAGGGAGGGAAGGAAGGAAGGAAGGAAGGAAGGAAGGAAGGAAGGAAAATTTATTTTTAATAGGGGAGTTTAATATTTTCCCCAGAGTATCACTTCTAATTCGTGATACTTAACATCTTTTCATTGGTTTTAAAAATCAACTAAGCCTGATCAAAGGGCAATTAGAAGTGATGAAATTATTTACTGTCCCAAGTCAGAGCTTATTGACAAAATGATGTCTGGGCTCTAATGGCAAGTGTCCCAGTAAGGAAATCCAGAAGAAAGCTGTATTGTCTTTTAGGATCTAGTGTCAAACATCATACAAGGCTATTTCTGCTTCATTCTATTCATTAAGACAATAACAAAAGCCTACCTAGTTTCAAGAGAAAAGACTAGAGATTTCATGTCTTGAAGTGCCAAAGTTTAGGAAAAATGTGGATAATATTTCTGTGGCCATTTTTGGAAGATACAACAAACCAACATATTATTTTGGTCACTGTAAATAAATAATACTTTTAATCAAGAATTCAAATGAATAATATCAATATCTGACTCCATTGACTATATGTGAGATCTTCAAGTTTTCGTAATGGCCCCAGAACTGATGGTTTAGATTCTCTAAGAAAGTAGGTCACAGCTACCTGGTTTATTCAGATTTTTCCAAACTGAACATGAAATATCTATATTTCATTGCAGACAGTTCACTTCTAATCAGAGATAACCTATGTACTAGCAACCTGGAACCTTTTTATAAGCAAAATCATTGGAATAAAACCAGTAAGTCTTTTGATTAGGATTTCAATAAAAAACATAAATAAAATGAATTATGTACATATAACTCTGGGAGTGTGGGAGAACGTGTCACACATTGTTATATGGAGCAGTATGTGTGTCCTTCTGGAAGAGGACATGGAAAATCATGGCTGGTTTCTTCTGGACATTGCTCCCTGTTTCTTTCCCTTGGCTGATTTTTAATCTGTATCTGTTTGCTGTGCTAATCCACAACCATGAGTATAACAGCATTTCTGAGTCTTATTATCTTTGTAGCAAATCATTAAATCTGGGGCTAGTCTTGTGGATTCCTAATAAATGTTCTTAAATTTAAAACAAACAAACAAAACAAAACAAAACAAAAAACATACAAACAAACAAACAAAAACCGGTAAGTCTAAATAAAGCTGGCCTGTAACTGATCTTTCACGGTTAGAATTTGGAACAAAGACACCTGATAGGGATCTCCACAATGCTAAAACAAGTCCGCCGTGTATTTGGGAACATCCAGTATTGGGGGAAGATTTACTTTTGTTTTTACTCCTGCCTCCCCTGTTAATAGAATGACATATACTACACTGCCTGCTTTTCTCCTGCCCTCTTCTCATACGTAGACTTGAGAAGCAGAGAACACAGGGTGAGAACAAACCTCCTCCTTGCCCAGCAAAGAAAATAATGTGCAGGCAGCTGCCAGAGAAAAGTAATAAAGCCTATCATCAGATCTGCCGTAATGTAGCTTGGCAGGTGACTTCCACAGAAGACAGACACATGAAACTGAAGCACAGAGACTCAGAAACTGCAGGGGAAAAAAGAGAGACATTGGAGACTCGATGCTGAAAGTGACCAGGAAAGAGGGATTGGATTGTCCTTGCCACCATCTTGGTTATTTTATAGGTTCAAGACAGATAGTAGAAAGCTGAGATAGGTTTAAAAATAAGTTGTGTTCATCCCTAACCCTCTGGAAAAAACAATGTGTCATCTAACTGAAAGCTGTAACCTTTCTATTAGAGGAAGGTCATTGTTATCAGAAGGGTAGACTGAAAAAGGTTCTCTTTGTGAGTTAAGTCTAGTTCAAGTGTATTTATAACTTTGCACGATTCATACTATATCCATAATTCTTTACCACAAACTTAGCTAACCTGCGGCTACATACAGCTGACTGTGGCTTTGAATGCAGCCCAACACAAATTTGTAAACTTTCTTAAAACATTATTATTATTATTTTAGCTCATCAGCTATTGTTAGTGTATTTTAAATGTGGTCCAAGGCAATCCTTCTTCTTCCACTGTGGCCCAGGGAAGCCAAAAGATTAGATACCCCTGCTTTACCACATAGCCTGCCCCGTAGACCATCAATTTTCCTTCATTTTCTGTATCCCAAGGAAAATCAGAAAAGGCCAGCTAGGTGATGATTTGGGGACGTCAGACCTTGTAATATACTCCATAGAAGCTGTGAGGTGTTGGAGAAAGAAAACTAGTGTGAATGTTACAGTTCTAATTTGGACACTAGTTCCTGATCCGTCTTCACTTCTCCTTGGCCATATGCAGACTCCAGGGCTTCTTCTCAAAACATCCAGCTGTCTTTCTTGAAAGAAATGAGTCCATTGTGCTTATTATGAATCCACTTCTTATTCACTCTCTTTCCATGTGGTTTGGGTGGAGCCAAGATCGCTGATGGATGTGTAAATCAGTAATTAGTTGTAGGGTCAGCATTTAACCCAAGTAGTTCAAATCAAAGCTAATAGTTCTGTTTTCTAGAGTAAATGTTTAATTTGATGCTGGAAGATGTAAAACTGGAGCTGCCAGAGAACTAAGAAAAACAAATGAGAGAGAGAAAGAGACTGAATACTAATCACACCATCTGAGCCTTTGAATCCAACTAGATTACAGTCTGCTACTGGGGATACTTTTTTTTTTTTTTTTTTTTTTTTTTTTTTTTTTTTTTTTGAGACAGTGTCTCACTCTGGCCCTGGCTGGAATGCAGTGGTATAATCTCAGCTCACTGCAACCTCTGCCTCCCAGGTTCAAGTGATTCTCCTGCCTCAGCCTCCTGAGTAGCTAGGACTACAGGTCTGCACCACCACACCCTGCTGATTTTTGTGTTTTTAGTAGAGATGGGGTTTCATCATATTGGCTAGGCTGGTCTTGAAATTCTGACCTCGTGATCTGCCCACTTCAGCCTCAAAATGTGATCTAATCAATTCCCCTTTCATTGAAGAATTGTTTTATTCTATTATTTGTTATTTGTGAAGCAAATTACAGCCATGTCTACTTTGATGAGATCAGGTTTGTTGGCTTCTGTGCACAACCCCAGCTCTAACATGCTTTTCAAGATCCTTCTACAAGTACATTGGGTGTGATCCCAATTCTGCAGTTGGTATTATGATTATAGCAGCAACAGGGTTAGGATTTTCCTGCATTCAACTCAGACCTCAGCTTTGGTAACTGGACAACTCAGGATCAAACTTGGAAACAAGCTTGATTCCTAACATTTTTTTCAATCTAAGGCAATAGTTAGGGTAACAGTGATCACAGGAAAAAAAGAACTGATGGCAAAATATGATGGAGACAACTTTTCTAATTGTTTATTGACTATCAGAGCTAACTTGGGAAATCAGATGCTATAATGAGAAAAGTACAGAGTTTAAAATTCTGTTCGAATCCTGATTCCAGATTCCTAAGCTATGTGATCGCAGGCAAGTCACTTAACATGAGTTTCATTAATATAAAGGTAAAAGGTACCACAAATTATTAAATGCTAAATATTAATGGCAGTATTATTACTAATACTAGTCTTAATATCCAGTTCATTCTGTCTCCCTTTTTGTTATTATTTCTCAGGTGTAGAAAATGCTTCATATTTTTATCAGTCTTGGGAGGAAAATGTTGTCGGTATAGTGAAATCCAACATTAAATTTATGAAGAACAACACCTATATTTCTATCTGTTCTATTAGAAGCAAAGTTTTATTCTTCTTTCTATTACCTATCACTAAGTTCAAAATACTATAATGCTTTAAACATTAATTAAATTATTTCTGTGGAATTTTGCAATGTTCCTGAGAATCAAATGAATCTACAAGGTCACATAACCTTGGAGGTGAACACTTTTAAAATATTTAAGTAGAATCATGCATCTGGGCCACACAATGGCTGTGGTACCATTTGCCGAGGAAACAGTAAGTTAGAAGATTATTATGCGATATCACAAAATCCCAGAAAAAGAACAGGGCTTTCATCAGAATAGCTTAGAGACAGCGTGACTCCATGTCTGCTAAATTCAGGTGCAAAGATCAAATCATATTCTGTTTATGCAATTGTTGGCTAATGAGAGGACCATATAGGAATTATTTTTTTGTAACACTCTGTCTTTTCATATTTACTTGATTGGAGAGCAATTTCAAAGGAGCCAAGATAATTAATTGCTCTGAGTGGGTGTGCTGTATGTGATTGAAGCAAGGGAAAAATAACTGTAGGCAGCCAAGATCTGAAAGAGAAGGAATAAGTATTTGTATTAGTCCCCTCAGTGACTTTGGGAGTGTGCACGGTAATTCATCTGGTACACTGTGGACATGGATAAATCATAAGCAACATGAGTTACTTTACCCTTCAGATCTGAGACACAACAGCCTGTCACCAAACCTCACACTTACCAATGACAGAGCCAACCCAGTGACCAATATCCTTTTGATTACAGTTTACTTTTTTATTACAAGTAAGCTCAGTCATTCAAGAAAGCATTTTTTAAATAAATGATGAAATTGTATTTAAAGGTCATGGGTCTATACTCATTGGATGGTGTCAACTCTATCAACAAATCGTACGCCTGCAGCTGCTCACCTCTCTAGATGTTGCAAAGCTAATTCCTGGACCAAGACTTTTGATCCATCACTGTTCCTCTAAGTCTTCTGTAGGGAGGGATAGAGATCAGGAACAATAATTAAAGAGTGGGTCTTTTCTCATCCCTTTCTGTAACTCCAATACCTAATTCATCAAACACATCCTCCAAAAAAAAATCTCACACCCTTCCGTTCCTTTGAACTTCAATATTAACTCAGGAGTACTTGGCTCTGTCCTTTCTCAGTGCCTCCACTCTGGCCAAATCTTATTTTTACACATTTTGCTTAAAATCTGAACTCATTTCTATGACCTCCGAGGTCCTTGTGTGATCTGAATCTTGCTTTCCTTCTTTCCTCACCCTATTCTTAATTTCTAACTAGGTTATACCCTTCCTCTTGTCTCGTCACATGACTGATGACCTCCACATTCTGGACTCCCAAAATGCTTTCTTTCAGAGGAACTTTCCCAGATCTTGTCTCCACAGGAAGTCAATGTGCTTTGTCAGTCTGCCTCATTCGGGTGTGGAGGTGGTGGTGGAGTGGGGGTGGGCGGGGGCGGGATGGGCGAATTTTCCTACATGGATTTGGCAAATTCATTGGAATCTATAGCATGCTACCATACTCCCTTCAGAAAATCAAGCCAACTTGCTGGTGACTGATCCTATCTCATCTTCCATTCTCTCTTTCTCCATATATACACCTATTTAAGAGACTTTCTTCCTTCTGTGATAGATCAAGACAGTCACTGGGTCCTATTAGAGAGGAAGATTAGAAATTACTAAAGAGTGATGTGTAAGAATAATAATAATAAATAGTAACAAGTAGAGAAGAAGTACAGTCTGTGCATAGTGAAGTCAGGAAATGTGATATATCAGGTTTTCCTATGAATAGACTCACTAGAATGTATTGATTGGAAATAAAGATAGGAAACTAAAATGAAATTCAGAGTCAAAACACTTATTTCAAGAAGAAAATTACTATTTCCTTGATGTTAGGGATATTTACATGAAAAACTTAAAAACAGTAAAAAAATTTTGACTACAAATTTTCAATATGTGTATCTGGAAAAAATGAAAGAAAAATGTAAGTTCAATTCAAATCAAATCAATGATAAGCCATCCAGTACTGGTTAAAACATATTAGTAAACATTTGCTTAATACATTTTCCAAAACTTAAAGAGGAATAAACTCCAGCTACAATATACAATGGATAAATGTAATTTATCCATTCCTGAAGAGGATTATATGAACAAATGGGGAGGGGAATCACTATAAGCAGATTTTCAGAGTGGATCTTGAAGTTTCTTGGCAATGCAATCATTTATATTTATGAATTTGTAAGTTCTAAATTTTCTATATCCGATTCTCTTTAAAGGAGCACAACACCACTAAGAAAATTCCATTTTTGTTTCTTAGGCAAGTATGTAAATGAGGGGAGTGAGTAAAAGAGATTTTCTAAATGCTTTAAAATATTGGGACTTCCATTTTTTATAGGGTATTACTCTTCAAGAAAAAAGTGACCCTGTGACACTTATTCTTCATTTAAAATGATCTCATCCTCAAAAATAATTAATTAGTGAAGAATGTAAGAATCTGCCATCTGATTTCCAGGGTGGGATACTGCGCTGATTAACAAAGTTGTATCCATACTAAAATGCTGACTGTGTGGAGATGTCAGTGCATCAAATGCCACAGTCCTTGTTAAGTCTTATCTGGGCATACCCTAGATTCAGCTCCAGGAAGCAAATTATAAGGGAACAAGTGATGTCCCAGGGACTGAAGATACTAGCTTGTTCTTATAAAGTTAAATTCAGGCTTTTCTCTACCTGGCCATACTGAGGTTAAAAAGAACAGAAAAATTATGGCGCATAAAACCACAGATGAAAAAAAAATGCCATTTAGGTTTGCTGCTCAAGTATTTAAATAACCTTTATGAACTCACTAGATAAAGTGTTCAATACGTGTTTTTTCTTATTTACTTGATCAAATCCCATAGCAGGTGCTACATTCTGATCCATTTTACCCAAAACATTCTGATCCATTTTACCCATATAGACAAAGAATGATCTGCTCCATGTAATTGTTTTTAATATCAAATGGCTTAGCAAACTGAAAGAGCAATCAATGGAGTGCTTTGCTGTATTTCATTAATTCTCAAAGGGTGCTATTTGTATCCCCAGTGATACACCTACTTTTATGCAGAATATTGGGATATTTAATTTTAATAATAGATTTGAAAAAATATGTAACAACAAGCTATATGTATTACTGCAGCTTAATTTTAAAATAAATCCAGATAAATTCCCAAAATGAGTCACTTTAAAAAACAATATTACCTTTAGTGGAGACAGTAGCAGAACCAGTAATAACTGTGGTGGTGGTATGTAAATGACTGAAGTTGAAGACAATGGTTTAGTGAAAGCAAGTAAGGAAAGACCAGGACCTATACAATAATCATAGTTTTAGATGGCATTTGGCCAAAACATTTCAGTTTGTGACCAATAGAAGTCCAGGGAGAAGCAAGTTTATGTAGAAACTTAACAAACTGTTAAAATCTTCTTTGGATGAAATCTTGCCTAGCAACCTGCAGAGAATTTCTTTCCATGAGAATGATTTTACCAGGACATTCTCATCACACATACACAAAATGACAAGTCCGTTTTTCCTTATATCAAGTCACCCCTGTCTATGTTTCCCTCTCTCCCTCCTCCTGCTTTCTTTTCTCTTTCCTACTTTCTCTCTCTCTTTCTTTTCCTTCCTTCCTTTCTTTCCTTCCTTCCTTCTTTCTGTCCTTTTCTCTTTTCTTTTCTCAATATCATTACAATAGTCACACTTCCCAAAGCAATTTACACATTCAATGCTATTTCTACCAAACTACCAATAATATTGTTCACAGAATCAGAAAAAAAAAATCTATCTTAAAATTCACATGGAACTGAAAAAGAGCCTCCATAGACAAGGCAATTCTAAGCAAAAAGAACAAAGATGGAGGCATTGCCTTACTTGACTTCAAACTATATTAAAGGCTACAGTAATCAAAAGAGCACGGTACCAATACAGAAACTAACACAGAACAATTGAACAGAACAGGAAGTCCAGAGATAATGCCACACACCTACAAACATCTGATCTTTCACAAAGCCTACAAAAACAAGCAATGGAGAAAGGACTCCCTATTCAATAAATGATGCTAGGATAACTGGCTAGCCATATACATAAGATTGAAACTGGACCCCTTCCTTATACCATATATAAAAATCAACTCAAGATAGATTAAAGACTTAAATATAAAACCTAAAACTATAAAAATAATGGAAGATAACCTAGGAAATACCATAGGACCTGGACATAGGACATGTCAAAAGTTTCATACTACAGATGCCAAAAGTAATTGCAACAACAACAAAAACTGACAAATGGGACCTAAACTAAAGAGTTTCTACACACACACACACACACACACACACACACACACACACACTCACACACTCAACAGATTAAACACAAATCCTAGAAAATGGGAGAAATATTTGCAAACTATGCATCTGACAAAAGTGCAATATTCAGAATCCATAAATAAGTTAAACAAATTTACAAGGAGAAAAACAACCCCATTAAAAAGTAGGCAAGTGACATGAACAGATATTTCTAAAAGAAGATATACATGTGGCCAACAAGCATATAAGAAATGTTCAACCTCATTTATCATTAGAGAAATGCAAATCAAAATGACAACGGAATGCCATCTCATATCAATCAGAATGGCTATTATGAAAAAGACAAAAAAACAGCAGATGCTGGTTAGATTGTGGAGGAAAGGAATGCCTATACACTGCCGGTGGGACTGTAAATTAGTTCAGCCATTGTAGAGAGCAGTGTGGCGATTCCTCAAAGAGCCTGGGAAAGAATTACCATTTGACCTAGCAATCTTATTATTGGGTATATACCCAAAGGAATGTAAATCCTTCTATGATAAAGACCTATGCAGCACTATTCACAACAGCAAAGAAATTAAATCAACCTAAATGCCCATCAATGGTAGGCCAGATAAAGAAAAAGTGGCACATATGCACCCTGGAATACTATGCAGCCATAAAAAAAATATCACATCCTTTACAGTAACATGGATGAAGCTGGGAGCCATTATCATAAGCAAACTAACACAGGAACAGAAAACCAAATACTTGCATGTTCTCACTTTTAAGTGGAGCTAAATGGGAACACAGGACACAGAGGGAAACAACAGACATTGGAGCCCATCTGAGGGTGGAAGGTGGGAGGAGGGAGATGATCAGACAAAAATACAAAAAATTAGCCAGGCATGGTGGCAGGTGCCAGTAATCCCAGCTACTCGGGAGACTGAGGCAGGCCTCAGCTGAGGCTTGAACCTGGCAGGCAGAGGTTGCAGTAAGCCGAGATCCTGCCACTGCACTCCAGCCTGGTTGGATGCCATATAGATAAGAGTGAGATGCCATATAGATAAGAAAAGAGAAAAGAAAAGAAAAGAAAGAAAAGATTAAAAAAGAAAAATGAAAAGGGGAAAGGAAGGGAAGGGAAGGAAAGGGAAAGATGAGAAAAGGAATTAAAAAAGAAGAAAATCCTGCTATTTGTGACAACATAATGAACTGGAGGATGTTATAATCAGTAAAAAAAAAAAAAAAAAAAAAAAAACTGGATACAGAAGAATAAATACCGTCTCATCTCATTTATGATGAGATGACATTTTGAAATTTAAAAAAGTCAAACTCACAAAAGCAGAAAATAGAATGGAGGTTGCCAGGGACTGGAGGTTAGGGGAAATGGTGGATGTTGGTCACACAGTACATACAGAGTTAAGAGATGAATAAGTTAGGGGAATCTAAGTACAATCTAATGGTGACTATAGTTAGAAATACTGATTGCATACTTAAAATTTGCTGAGAGTAAATATAAGAGTTTTCATCACACACAGGCACACAAATGGCAACTGTGTGCAGTGATGGAGATGTTATTTTCACTGCGGTAATAATTTCGCCTTGTATAAATGTATCCAATCACCCCATTGTATACCTTAAATATATATAGTTTATATTTATCAATTGTGCCTTAATAAAGCTAGAAAGGTAAAATAAATAACAGTTTTTAAAAATCCCTTTAGTGATAGCTTCTTATGATTCCAAAACAGGAGTGCCACAATAAATTTGAAGTTTGCCTCAGCATCTACTAACTTAATAGACCATTTAAGTATGTGGTACATTTGCTTCCTTTATATTTGTCATTTTGAAATGAATTATGGCAAATTTAATAGATTTGTGCATCTCAAAGAAACAGGTGGCTCCAGAACTTAGATTTCTGATGAAGAGTATCTCAAGAATGCCACTGGGTATACAAAGCAGATTAAACACCTTGTTACAGGCAAATTGCTCTTCTATGTCAAAGTCTTGCGGGCTTCCCCAAAGCCTCTCTGCACAGAAAAGGAAACATAGAAGAGTCTGGATGGCATCGTCTGCTAAAGGCTGCCAATCAAGGGGATGCTGGTGGACTCTTTCTTCCAAGTATTATTGAGAATTTTTTTGAATTTCCTTTCTACTTGTAGGCAACTAAGGAAACTCACAGAATAACTGAGATAGAAAATATTCAAGAAGCACAGAGTGTGATAGCACAGGAGAGGCAATTAGGAATTGTATTTGTTATTTTGCAAATGAGAAAGTAAAACTTTCTAAACGTTGAGGATAAAGATTTTTAAACAAAAGGAGGAGCAAATGTATACAGGCTACCCTTCAGAGGGTGAAGACTGGAAGGCGCTGCTGCTTTACTTTTTGTGTTTTTGAAGTCCTATATTCATCCACTGGCAGGAGATACAGAGCTCTGGATGTTCCGTGGCATGTGCTTTTGGTGAATTTCATAGTCCTTAAGGATAAATTGTTACGTGGAAGCAATGCCCCTGTTTAACTCAAAGTCTCTTTCTTTCAGTGAATTATACCTTTTAACACATTAACATTAAATATTATAATAGCTGCCTATTTGATAAAAATGCAGATTTCAATTATGTTACAGATTTTTAATTATATCAAATAAAATCATAGAATAGGATTTCAGTTTGTGTCAGAGATTATTTTAAACTAAATGTCACAGTCACGAATTGCTCTATGAACATTTGAAGCAAGAAGGAAATGCCTTATTCTTCTTCTGCTCACAAACACTAGGCCAACCTAGGTAAATAACAAATCAAGTATCTAGGAATCTGCTGGTGGGTTACTGGGGGCAGCCTGATCAATCCATAAATATTTACTGAAAATCTGTGAACTCAGAAATTACCACAAATTCCTCAGAGATAGAAATACTGATAGGTTCATAGTAGTTACATAGAGAAAACTATGGAACAATTTTCTGAGACAGGACGTGGTTTCAGTAGGAATACATGTTTAGATATACCAACAGTATCTGTTGTCTAGGAGTAGCAGAAATTATAGTCTCAGTACCATAAACTTGCCATTCTTGTTCCAGCTATGTCAATGATTTTCAACAATGGCTACACATTAACCTGGAAGCTTCTACCACACGATGCTCACTCCCTACAACCTCTCTCCTCACCAAAGATTATGATTTGATTGTTCCATATATACCCCAACATCAATATTTTTGTAAAACCCCCCAGATAACTCTAATATACAACAAGAATGATGAACCGCTGTTAAAGATCATACAGAGTTTAGAAAATCTCCAGCCTTCTGGGAACCATTTGGGTCTTTTATAACGTGTTTCCAGGAAGCTGCCCGTGTTCTTTAAGAGTCCTAGGAGACCACTGAAAAATAACCATTTCAATAAACTTGGTAAATGATATCTAGTTTCTGTTTCTATATTTGTTATTTTTAAATCTTTATGAAAATAGAAACTAGTTAGCAGACACTGTATTTCACGTCATCCCCACACTTTAAATGAAACAAGTCTCATTCATGATTCAAATTGTGTGCATTTATTAACCTGACTTGCAAAACAAGCGAGTTATAATTCTAAGTGATGATTATTTCAAAATGGTAGTGACACCTAAGTGCCTTTAAGGTAACCTTTTTTTTTTAATACACTTATTTAGCATTTACTCAATCTACTTTATTCTTCTGTGAATGCCACATCTCCAAAAGAGATTCCAGATCGTGTTAGGAAATTTGGAAATGACTTTAAAATAGACTTTCTTATGTGAAAATTACATATTAAAATAAGAAAGAGAAAAGTCCATTTCAATTCAAGATGCTTTAATAAGTAAGTGAAAGTATAAAAGTTTCTGAATCTCTTATTTAGTGAAACAATAACATTTACTATGATATAAACTCTCTCTCTTTTCCTGATCCCTTAACCCAGTTGGAGTGCCTTGTAGGAGGTAACATGGAGGCTGGGCGAGGTGGCTCACACCTGTAATCTCAGTACTTTGGGAGGCCAAGGCGGGCAGATCACCTGAGGCCAAGAGATCAAGACTAGCCTGGCCAACATGGTGAAACCCCATCTCTACTAAAAATACAAAAAAAAAAAAAAATAGCTGGGCATAGTGGCAGGTGACTGTAGTCCGAGCTACTAGGGAAACTGAAGCAAGAGAATCACTTGAACAGAGACAGAGGTTCAGTGAGTTGAGAGTACATCACTGCACTCCCTCCTGGGCGACAGAGAAAGACCCCATCTCAAAAACAAAGTAATAGGGAGAGTGAGAAGCATAATTTCTGTCTTCAGAAACACCTACAGTTGGCATTGATTTCATACAAACTCGTCAGGAATATTTTCTCTATCTTTGGAGTTGCTCACAATTCCTACTTTACATCAAACATCCTGACCACTTTAAATGCTTTCACCCCTGTGCTTGGGCTGGGGAATTGAGAGATAAATAAAATATAGTTGCTACTATTAGGCAGTTTATAATCTAGCCCTTAAACTAGTTTTAGCAAGTGCCCATTAAATACACAAACACACACACACACACACACACACACACACACACCCCTACCTGACTCTCTTTTTAGCATCGTCATGTGATCTATGTATGTTTAAAGATATTTGGGTTTGTTTGTAAAGACATAATTAGGTCATTTGCGTTTTTCAAGTTAAGAACATATATCAAAGATTTGAGGTAGAAATTAATTGAACAAAAAGGAAAGCACTTGAAAAACAGTGGTAGGGCTCCTCCAAATATAATTGCCTATCACCAAAAATATGTGCACTAATTGCCTCTTGATCCATAAGATGTATCCACAAGAGGAGAAACCACAGGGCTCGGCCATTTGGCTGACTCATTGCATCATAGCAAAATTTTTTTACAGGTAATTTTTTTTTTATTTTATTAGCAAAAGGAAGCTAAATCTCAGAAGGCTTGGGTGATTTATTAAAATCCCACAGTTAAGCAGCCTAAACTATAACCTAGGTCATTTCTGAGAATGCTGTGTGGGTGGTACCTCCATGGAGACTCACATGAAGGATGTGGCACCGCCGTGAGCCTAATGGCAAGTGCAGTGATCATATGCTCCTTTACTCCATGCCCCAATTACTATAAAGTTTACATAAATAAAAAAGCAATATTTATATGAATGATACACTAGCAGGAAAATAAGTATTCTCCTCCAAATCTCCATACGTTATGTGTTTTATCTGAACTATTAATTTTCCTAAGGAACTATTACACGTGCTAATTAGGAAAGGCAGTTATTACCAGAGTTGACTGACTGATAGCGTAGGAGATAATAAACTTTTCTTCATGCTGAATTACTCATATTAAGTGGCCATTTATTCTGACTCTCTGAATACCTACCATGTCAAAATATATTAGTACAATGAATCTTTTATTAGCAATTTTTTTCTTCTTATATCAACAGTTGTGATATTTCTGGATTCCAATGAGAAATGGGCTTTGGCCTTATTATTTCCAAGGAGTCCTTAGTATAACAGTAGCATAGACCACATTTGAATGGCTACATAAATTTGTGTTTCAATCGTAGGGTTGTGTTTAACAGAACCTTGTTCCTGCATTTGCCAATCATATGAGTAGAAAAAGGGATTGCTGTTACATAAACAAAATCATTAGTCAGATATGGAGTAGATAACATCACATACAGACAAGATAACATCACAAACATACTCAGCTTTCCAATGTCATCACTCAGTGTAGATTCTCAAAATCTGAAAACATGTTACTTCATTAGTCAACACCAGACCGAGTGAAAAGCTGCTGTCTCCTCTCTGCTAGTCCCCACTGAACAAAGAAGTTCTGGTAGGAACACTCAAAAAGAGAGAAAATAATGTTGATATTTAGAGCTACCAATAATTAAATCAGACAAAGCAAAGGCAACAACTAGCAATGACAATTTCAGAATTTCATTCTCTGCTGTGAAAAAGAGTCCCACCATTCTTAGGTTGGAAACAGGGGAGTTACTGACTTCACCACATTTATCTGGGACAAGAAATTGACAAGTAGAAGTAACATTTCTGTCTTTATGCTAGTCCCGAACAAGAGATTCTTTCTAAAGCATTGTTATTTAAAATGAAAAATTTTAATAAACTATATAACATTTGGTCTATTCTTTAATGCTCTTTGGCTGGACATATAATTTTTTGAAAATCCAAAAATACGATAGGGGACAAATAGAAATCCCTTACTACTCACATTATTGCAGACATCAAAATGATCTATTTATGATCAACCTGGATTTAAAAATGTGTATAAGGTCATTTTTTGTCTTGTTAACAATGATCTCTCATTTTTAAATGGTATATTATTTTCTTTTCAACCATATTAAAAAACACCGTGTCTTTAGCAACTATAGAATCTGCCAAATTTCTGGCCCATTGAAGGTAATTAATAAGTAGATATTGAATAAATGAATAAATAAATGAATATTTATTCATTTAATAATTTAGAAATAAATTCTAAATCATTTTGGCTAAATGGATAGAAGTTCTTTGGCCATCTAATTTTATCTATGTTGATGGCCAGTGAAGGCATACAAAACCTATAAAAAGATAATAATATAATTTATATCTAGTTTATAGCAATCCATTTTTATTTATATCTCTAATGGAACAATAATCCCACAAGTTTTCCAAGTGGAAGACTACTGCCTCTCTCCTCCTATGTTAGGTCGTTCTTGCATTGCTATAAAGAAGTTGCTGAGACTGGGTAATTTAAGAAACAGGTGTAATTGGTTCATGGTTCTGTATGCTACACAGGAAGCATAACTCTGGCACCAACCTCTGAGGCCTTAAAAAGCTTATAATCATGGTGGAAGACAGAGGAGGAGGAGGCCTATCACAAGGTGAAAGCTGGAGAAGGCAGGGGTGAGGCATCATACATTTTTCAATGACCAGATCTCTTGTGAACTCAAGAGCAAGAGATCACTTACCACCAAAAGGATGGCACAAGCCATTCATGAGTTATCTGCTCCTATGATCCAAACTTCTCCCACCAGGTCTCAGCTCCCAAACTGGGGATTACGTTTCAACATGATGTTTGGACATGGCAAATATCCAAACTATATCACCCCCTGTGGTGGTTACTATATTAGTTGTCAACTTGATTGGACCGAGGGATGCCTAGATCGCTGGAGAAGTATTGTTTCTGGATGCGTCTGTGAGAGTGTTAACAAAGGAGACTAACATTTGAGTCAGTGGACTGGTAGAGGATGATGCAGCCTCAATGTGGCTCAGCACCATACAATCGGCTGGCAGTGTGGCTAGGACAAAGCAGGCAGAAGAAGGTGGGATAGGTTTTGCTTCCTCAGTCTTCTGGCTCTTTCTTCTTCTTGTGCTTCCACTCCTCTTGCTCTTGGATCTCAGACTCCAGGTGGTTCTTCTGCCTTTGGACTCAGGGAGTTGTACCAGTGACTTCCCAGGGGCTCTCAGACCTTAAGCCACACATAGAAGGCTATAGACTGTCAGCTTTCCGGGTTTTGAGGCTTTCTGACTTGAACTGGGCCACTACCAGCTTATCTCTTTCTTCAACTTGCAGATGGCCTAACATGGGACTCTGCCTTGTAATTGCATGAGCCAGTTCTCCCTAGTAAACTTCCTTTTATATACATACATATACTATTGGTTCTTTCCCACTGGAGAACCCTGACTAATATGATACATACCCCATTCATTCTGAATTCAAGATTATACCAAATGCAATATTTTTCCATGTTATATGGAAGTACATATATAATGTGTGTATATGTAATATGGATATACATACCATATGTATACCTACACATGTGTGTAAAGTTGGCCTTCCCTATCTGCAAGTTCTGATTCACAGATTCAACCAAGCTCAGATCTATTTCTATCAGAAATATTTTGGGGAAAAACACAAAAATGGCAATACATTAACAAAAAATAATATGAATAAAAACATAGTATAATTATTTACATAGCATTTACATTGTATTGAGTATTATAACTAATTGGAGATGACTTAAAATATATGGACAGATGTCCATAGGTTATATACAAATGCTACACCATTTTATATTAGGAACTTGAACAACAGAGAATTTGGTATCTCTGGCAGGAAGGGAGTCCAGGGATCAATTCCCCATGGATAGTGAGGAATGACTTGCGTGTTTGTGTGTGTGTATTATATATATAAAGTTCATGCATAATGTGTGTGTATGTGTGTTTATATATATATAGTGCATATATATATAGTGTGTGTGTATATATATACACACTCATTACTTTTCTCATTACTTTTCATGTGTGTGTATATAGTGTGTGTGTATATATATATACACACTATATATATATACACACTATATATATATATACATACACACACACACACACACACATCAAAAGTAATGAGAAAAATAATGAGAAAAGAGTCAGTTAGGTTATACACTCTCTCTCTCTCTCTATATATATATACATATATACACTATATATATACATATATAGTATACATATATACATATACTATATATAGTGTATATGTATATATACAGTATATATATAGTGTATATGTATATATACAGTATATATATATAGTGTATATATGTATATATGTGTATATATGTGTGTGTATATGTATATATATATACACACTATATATATATATGGTGTATAACCTAACTGTATATATATATATATATATATATATACACACACACACTATATATATACAGTGTGTGTGTGTGTATCTAATAACCTAACTCTTTTCTCATTACTTTTCATTGTTTTGGGGGGATATAGTGGGTTCTCTGTTTCACTAAAATCACTACGTGTATTTAGTCCAATGGTTGGGATCAATCGTTCATAAAATCAAACAGAATGAGTAAATTATCCTAAACTACTTATGACTTTGTCATATTATATAAATAGAAAATAAAGAAGGAAGGGAGACACAGAGGAAAGGAGAGAACAATTTATCACATTTTTAATCTTTTTAGCCACCAGGCAGCTCAGAAGAATGAATAGACATAGAGAAGTTTCCACCCATGAAGCACTTTACAAGGCTTGCTTGCTTGCCAAATTCTAACTCTCTGACATGACTTAACAGGACTTACAGAGCCCCGTCTTCTCTCCAGGGCTTCATCTTATAGAGCCTGGAATAGATGCTTCAGCTCCCCAGGACTTTCTGTTCCTCAAGCAGGTTAGGGCCATGAGAATGACTCTTCCTTATCATTTCAACTTCTAAAGTTTACCTAAATATGTAGAAAACCCTTAATAAAGTGCCTGACCACTCTTTCCCATCATGCTAACAGGGCTGGTTTCACTCCTGTCGCTGCCATACCAAGATTCCTATTTTTTATAAAAGAGCCCCACATTTTCATTTTTCCCTGGGCTCCCCAAATTTGGTAGCTACTAGTCTTACCCACTCTGTGTAATTACCTGTTTTTTCTTTGTCTTTAGATCATTTATAATTAAAAAAGTGTTGTTTATTATTTTGCCCCATTCTACTAAAATATATACTCCATTAGAGCAGAGATAAAAAAAAAAGTATTTGTCAAATGGAATTTTAACAATTCATTTAAAAAGTTTGCTTTAGTTTGAATGTAATGTCCCTATGCCCACCACCTAAGGCCTAGAAACAAAGACAAAGACTGTGCAAAGTACTTGCTATTGCTAAGCACTGAAGGATTCTCTGTGGCTTTCCTTAAATTAAGTGTTACTGACAACAGATTTCACATTGCAGCCAACAAATTTAATGTATGATGAAAATGCAGTTCAAAATCTCCTAAGCTCCCTCAAAGCGAGCAATGCATATGATCAGGATTCCCAGGATACATGTGGCATTGAAAATACAGATAATGAATTATTTAAGAAAAATTAGCCTGAGGCTTTCTACAGTCATACAAACACAGAGATATTATAGTATGCGGGTGGTCTGGGACTAGACCAGCAAGTAAGAATCATCAAAAGTAAGTTGTTCCAGTTCCAAATACTAAAAGAGGGGAAACAATGGTTTAATTAGTAAAAAAACAATTATTTGATTTTTTAGCATGAGAGGAATGCTAATTCTGAAAGTGAAAATGGAATTCTATTCCATACTGTAAAGCATAATAGCTATGTATAATGTGGTTATTAAATATTCTTAGGCTACATAGTAATTATGTAATCTTATAGTATGCTTATTAAATACACTTATTAGAGCTCAAATTAATGACTACATACCCTACTCCCAAATATGAAGTTGAAGTAACATTATACTTATTTTTCAAAGGAGTACTTATTTTTCCCCTTCATTTCAAACTTACGAATCTGTCTTCAATTTCAGAGCAGAACAAGTGCCTGTGGCTAAATTGTATCCTGACTAATTTAACTCTGGCTGTTCCATGCAAATATGTATACAAGTACTACATTAACTTTAGAGGTCTTTTATTTTCTGCTCACTTGATTGGTATAACTTGTAAGTAATAAAATGAAAGAGTAATAACACCTGGATACTTGGTCTTACTTGTCTTTCTGCTCACAGCAACAAGCATGAGGTGCCCAATCCAGAAAGGAAAGAATTCACAGAAAAGGTGGGAAGGAGGCGGTACCCTCAGCTCGGCCAAGTGTCTGTGCTTGGGTGAAGCCTACGATGCTGGAGCCTAAGTGCCAGTGGATTTTTGAGTGATGTCCAATGCTGAAAACACTCTACTGACAGGGAGTTTCCATTTGTAGTGGTATCTTTCCAAATTGCGACTGAGCACCTGCTATATTATAAGCCCTTAATAAATATTTGAATAGATAAAGATATGGAAAGGATCTCAAGCCAACAGAATACCAGAAACTTGGTACTAAACAGACAAAATTTGGATACTTTGAATAATTACTCTTTGGCCATCTAGCCCACTGGTTCTGTTTCTCTGGTGAAACAATAATGTACACACACAGACGAAAAGTGAGCAGGTTGGAAAGACATGCCAAGCAAACACTAATCAGCATAGAGCTATGTCAATTTCAGACAAAGTAAACATTGAGACAAGAAGTATCATCAGAAATAAAGAGTATGTTATATAATAGGATAAATTCATCAGGAAGATACAATAATTCTAAACATGTATGCATTTAAGAGCATGTACTCAAATATAAGGAACAAAAACTGATAGAGCTGGTGGGAGAAAAACACTTAACACAGCACTTAAATATTATTAAAGACATAGAAGATATGTACAAAACTACTAATCAAATTACCTTATTTGATATTTTAGGAAAGTATGGCCAACAACTGCAGAATACAAACTTTAGTCATGTGCAAATGAAATTTTCACCAATATAGACAAGTGATGCTCCACTTATTGAATGATGCCTCAGTAAACACACAGAGCATTATCTTCAACACAACAGAATGCAACTAAAATCAATGCCAAAATAATATGAAATTATCAAATGATAAATTAAGTGACAGACTTCCAAAAATCGAATTAAATCAATAAAAATCAACATAAAAATAATGTCTTTCAATCTGAAAATAATGAAAATATATCAAAATTTACCAACAATTCTATTTGGATGCACAAACAACAGAGAATGTTGTTTCATTTTAACAATGAGAAAAAGTTAAATAACCTAAAAAATAACCTTTTAATAATCCATCAAAAAACTAAGGTCGGACGAGCACGGTGACTCACAGCTGTAATCCTAGCACTTTGGAAGGCCAAAGGAGGGCAGATCATCTGAAATCAGGAGTTCAAGACTAGCCTGGCTAACATGATGAAACCCCATCTCTGGTTGAAAAATAAATAAATAAAAATTAGCCAGGTGTGGTGGTGGGTGCCTGCAATCCCAGCTACTTGGGAGCCTGAGGCAGTAGAATCACTCGAACCCTGGAGGTGGAAGTTGTAGTGAGCCAAGATTGCACCATTGAACTCCAGCCTGAGCAACAAGAGCAAGACTCCGTCCCTAAACGAATAATAATAATAAACTAAGGTCACAAGTCAAACAGGTGAATCAAATTCCAAAGGGTAACAAGTCTGTCTGAAGAAATAGGACATACAAATTGTTTTCTGTTTGGCAGAACACAAAAGCAGAAAGCAGTCCCCGTGAAAGTAGCAAGAAAACAGAGAAAGTTTTAACAGCAAAACATGTTCCCTATTTCTAGATGATGTAAATACCAAAAAATGTTTAGGAATAAACCTAACAAAAGACATCCAAAAATGTTTTACTGAAAACCACAAAACATATCTGAGAGAAATTTTATAATATCTACACCATGTTAATGGACATGAAGACAGTATTTTTAAGACAGATATTCTCCTATAGGTATTCCATGGATTCAATATAATCCTAATCAAAATTATTGCAGGCTTTATTTTTAAAGAAATAGAAAAGATGATACTAAAATATGTATGGGACTCAATATAAACAATGTTATTTAAAAAACATAAAGGTGAACAAAATGGAGAACTTCATATGACTTTAGATTTATTTTAAAGCTACAGTAACCAAGGCAATTTAGTTATAGTGACAATATAGATTAATGGAAAATAATGCAGAGGTCAGAAACAGACCTATGCTTACATATTGATTAATTTTTGGCAAATGTGCCTAAGCAACTCAACAGTGAAAGACAAATTTTCTGGCAAATCGTTCTGTATTATGTCAATATAAATACAGAAAATGATAAACATAGATCTTCATCTCTTACCACATAAGAATTAACTGAAAATGGATGAGAGCCCTAAATGTAAAATCTAAAACTATAAAAACCTCTATATTCAAACAAAGAAGAAAGTCTTTTAACTTTAAAGTTTGCAAAGTTTTTGTATAGAACCTAAGAGTCAGGAAAAAAAAAATTGAGAAATGAATTCCATCAAAATTTGTAATTTTTCCCTTCTAAAGACAACACTTAGGAAACAAAATGACTAGCCACAAATTGAGACAAAATGTTTAAAATACAGCTCTTGGAAAAATAATTAAATCCAGAAAATATATATATATATATATATATATATATATATATACATACATATAACACTCTTACAACTAAAAAGTAAGCAAATAACAAAAAAAAAAATATGGGGTGGACAAAAGCTTTGAAAATGCACTTTACTGAAAAGAGACAGAAACACAGAGAGGGACAGAAAGAGAAGGGAAGAGATGTTAATAGTCAACAAATACATAAAAGGATTCAACCTTGTCACTCATCAAGAAAATATCAATTAAACCTAAAATGAGATACTAATACACATCCATTAGGTAATCTAAAATTAAGTGGTAAATCATACAAAGTGTTGGTGAGGTTATGGCACAATTGGAACTCTCTTTCCTTTCTGGTGGGAATATGAAAAGGCCCAACTACTTTGGAAAAGAGACTAGCATTTTCTTTTCTTAGAAAAAAAATATACATATATTCATTAAAGAGTATAGCCATTCTACCACGAAGTACTTACTCAAGAGAAATAACAATGTTTATTACCCAAACAACTACTTCTAAACAAATATTAATACTGTCTTATTCATAACTAAAAATTGAAAAATAATACAAATAACCATCAACAGATGAATATAAAATCAAATTGTAATAAATCCATATGAAAGACATGTAGCAGTAACAATAAATGATTATGCAGTTAACAATATGAGGCCAGGAACAGTGGCTCACACCTGTAATCCCAACACTTTGGGAGGCCAAGGCAGTCAGATCACTTGAGGCCAGGAGTTCAAGACCAGCCTGAACAACATGGTGAAATTCCATTTCTACTTAAAAAAAAAAAAAATATATATATATATATATATATATATATATATATTAGCTGGGTGAGGTTGAATGCACATGTAATCACAGGTACTTGGGAGGCTGAGGCACAAGAATTTCTTGGACCCAAGAGGTGGAAGTTGAAATGAGCTGAGATTGTGCCTCTGCACTCCAGCCTTGGCTACAGAGCCAGTCTGTCTCACAACAACAACAACAAAAACAATGTGGATGAATTTCAAAATCATGCAGAATGAGAGAAGCAGCTCAATTGAAAACAAATCAAAAGGCAATTACATACTCTATGACTCCAGTCATTATATATATATATATATATATATATATATATATATATATATATATAAAATCTTAGAAATTTTAGAAATCTAAACTAACCTATAGTCACAGAAAGCATATTAGTGTTTCTAGGGATGGGGTAAGAGAAGGATGGATTACAAAGAAGAAAAATAAAACTTTTGAGAGTGATATAAATGTATTTTAGCTTGATTGTGATTATGAATTCATCGATATGTCTATCAACATTTATCAAATTGTACATTCTAAATACCTGCAGTTAATTTTATGTCATGTTTTTCCAATGGTGCATTTTAAAAAACATGCATAATTCAACATACTTTTTTTTTAAAGAAAGTGAGCAACTGAGGTATAGAAGGAAACTTCCTTAATAAGAAAATAGATATCTATGAAAACCCATAGCTAATATCCAAATTAATCAAAAATGTTGATGATTTTACCCTTGAATGGCAGTAATAAGACAGATATATATATTCAAACAATTTCTATCAACACTAGACTGAAGCTCTTAGCTAGTACAATAAGGTAAGGAAAATAAAAACCACAGAGATAGGAAGAATTAAAACCCTCTTCATTTGTAAAGGATGGGATTCTGTGTATAGAAAGATCAAAAAGAAAATACAAATTGCTAGAATTAATAAATGAATATAGCAAAGTCACTGGACACAAAGTCACAATGCAATATTCAGTCTTTCTATAAACCAGAATTAACATTTAGAAAAATATATTTAAAATAACAGTATCATTTACAATAGCACTAAACATAATCAAATTTTCAGGAGCAAATTTAACATACAGTCTGTTTCCATTTATATGATGTGATGTTCAAGAATAGGTAAAACTAGGCTATGGAGATAAACAGAATAGTGGTGACCTCTGGGGTGATTGGGAGGATTATTAATTTGAAAGTGGCATGAGGAAATTACCAATAAGATCAAGGTAAAAAAAAAATACCTTACCCCAGAAAATAACAGAAATCTTATTTGTATTATTTTCCAATTTTTAGTTACAAACATAGGAAAAAACTCCTCAAGTCTTATGCTTAAGTGTTACACATTTTACTGTATGTAAATAATGTTTCAGTTAAAGAAAAAAGGGTTATGTGAAAGAAATTAAATACTTTCTGATGTTTCTTACCCTTCTGGTAATATATAAGCAGAAAGAAGAAATTTATGGTTCAGTCATCACACTCAGTTGCTCATACATTAATTAATCCAGCAAATGTTTATATTTCTATTTTTTCTGCATATGAAAATCAGATAAGGGCAAGAGAATCAATGGCTTATTATAGGAGAAGGTGGCATTTTAGTGCCTGCTATTCGACCAGTCTGTGTGCCTAGACCAGGGCCAGGAATAGGGTCAGGCAAGGGAGACACCTGGAACACAAAATTTAGTGCAGCACTCACTGTCAATTTCCTGCAAGTGTGGAACCTGCATGTGAGTGCCTTTTTAAATGTTGCTTCCTAAGTGCCTCAGTGGACTCATCTTAGTTCCTTATATGGCCAATGCAGACAATTTCACAGAATAGCTTTATGAAAATCCTTGGGACCTATGTTAGTCATCGGCAAGAAGTTACAGCATCAATTTTAATAATGTTTATACAGATTCATGTTGGAGGTTCATTTCTATATGCAGACTGATGATTTGGGTTTGATTTGTTGAAAGTTCTTTTAAATCCCAAAACATCAGATTTTATTTGATTGTGCATGGGAGATTTAACGAAAGCAGTAATTTACATCTCAAGTGTATATATATATATATATATATATATATATATATATATATATATATATATTTCTTTAAAGAATAGAAGAAGTTAGTATTTACTAAGCACTTACCGTATGTTATATTCAGCCTTATATCATTTAATGTGTGCAAAAATCTTATTACTGTTAATTTTCCCTCACTATAAATGTCTAGAATCATAAGGCTATTAGTGGCAGGACCAAGTTCTAAACCCAGATTCTAAGCATGCTTAATAATTTTACAGAATTTACATTGTAAGGGGTTTGCATTTTTTAGGTAATATTAGCTTGTTCATATTATTGGACTGTGAGCAAGAGACTGGAAAACAGTGACTTAAATACAAAAGTATGTATTCCCTGTTGATAGAAGCAGTCAATCAAAGAATTATATGCCAGTTCCATGCATGTATTAATGAAACAAGCTTCTTCTATCCTTTTGCTCTACTATACTGGCATTTCTGGGTTCTTGGCATCCAGCATTAAGATATCTTTTCATCATCCAAGATGGCTCCTCAATCTCCAGATGTCGCTTCTGTACTGCAGGCAGCAGAATGAAAGAGGAAAAGAGAAGTGCACTCTGTTTCCATTTTTAAAAACTTTCCCACAAGCACCATACTGCATACGGTTTTGCTTCCATCTTTAAAAAACAAAAATTTAGCTGAATGATCATATCAGCAGGAAGAGAAGCTAGCAAATCCAGTGTTTCAGGCAGATGCATTCTCATTAAGAAATAAGGCAAGAATCAACACTGAGAGAACTGGTGAACTTCCAGTTATATTAGTCCCTAATGTACATGGACTCGGGTGCATGCACTTGTTTTACAAAAACAATCATAATGCTTTGGAATGGCCTGAGCTGCTTTGGGCACAGTTTTTGTCAATAATCCCTGTGAAACTCTACATTTCTGCTTTGAAACAGTACATTTTTAAATAGACATTGAAAGTACAGTGTTCTTGAATTGCTTTTTTTTCTCTTATTCTATGTGACCACTACAAGTTTTTGTTTCTTAATCTGAAATTTACTGTGTAGTTTTTATGACTCTCTAATAATTGTATCCCGATGTTGGAAGACTTTTCTGATTGATGTGCCCGTATTTTATGTGTAAAAACAATTTAGAAATAAACATTAATTTTAAAATGCTTTAAACCATCCTGAGTGAAAATAGATTGACATATCTGACTATACAGTCTATTGAACACGAATATGCAAAGAATGATTTTGATAAAGTCATTGACAAACCTGCAGAAATTTTAAAAGCTGAAGTTGCGTTATTATTCACAAGCGTGAGATCCCAATATGAGGTATACGATTTCCTCCTTTTAAAAAACATGCTATGTAATTAAGATGTATCAATTTTTTACCTTTTCTTTTGTTTCTTTAATATATTTTTATCCTCATTATTGTACAAGTTCAATTACAAAAATATTTCACTGTCTGCATTTTCTTGTCATTATCATTATTTGTTTTACTGGAGGTTATTACTGATAATAACTTCCTCATAGAAAGGAGACGGAATATTAAAAATTACTTGTTCTAATTGTCAAAAATATTTATTTTATTTTATTTTAGGTTTTGGGGTACATGTGAAGAACATGAAAGATTGTTGCATAGGTACACACATGGCAATGTGATTTGCTGCCTTCCTCCCCATCACCTATATCTGGCATTTCTCCCCATGCTATCTATCCCCAACTCCCCACCCCACACTGTCCCTCCCCTATTTCCCTGCAACAGATCCCAGTGTGTAGTGCTCCCCTCCCTGTGTCCATGTGTTCTCACTGTTCAACACCCACCTATGAGTGAGAACATGCGGTGTTTGATTTTCTGCTCTTGTGTCAGTTTGCTGAGAATGATGATTTCCAGGTTCATCCATGTACCTAGAAAGGACATGAACTCATCGTTTTTGATAGCTGCATAATATTCCACGGTGTATATGTGCCACATTTTCCCTGTCCACTCTATCATTGATGGGCATTTGGGTTGGTTCCAGGTCTTTGCTATTGTAAACAGTGCTGCAGTGAACATTCGTGTGCATGTGTCCTTATAGTAGAACGATTTATAATCCTTTGGATATATACCCAGTATTGGGATTGCTGGGTCAAATGGGATTTCTATTTCTAGGTCCTTGAGGAATCGCCACACTGTCTTCCACAATGGTTGAACTAATTTACACTCCCACCAACAGTGTAAAAGTGTTCCTATTTTTCCACATCCTCTCCAGCATCTGTTGTCTCCAGATTTTATAAGGATTGCCATTCGAACCGGCATGAGATGGTATCTCAATGTAGTTTTGATTTGCATTTCTCTGACGACCAGTGATGATGAGCATTCTTTGACATGTTTGTTAGCCTTATGTATGTCTTCTTTTGTAAAGTATCTGTTCGTATCCTTTGCCCACTTTTGAATGGGCTTGTTTTTTTCTTGTAAACCTGTTTTATTTCTTTGTAACTTCTGGATATCAGCCCCTTGTCAGATGGGTAAACTGCAAAAAATTTTTCCCATTCTGTTCATTGCCAATGCACTCTAATGACTGTTTGTTTTTCTGTGCAGAAGCTCTGGAGTTTTATTAGGTCCCATTTGTCTATTTTGGCTTTTGTTGACAATGCTTTTAGTGTTTTGGTCATGAAGTCTTTGCCTATGCCTATGTCCTGAATGGTTTTGCCTAGATTTTCTTCTAGGGTTTTTATGGTGTTAGGTGTTATGTTTAAGTCTTTAATCCATCTGGAGTTAACTTTAGTGTAAGGTGTCAGGAAGGGGTCCAGTTTCTGCTTTCTATACATGGCTAGCCAGTTTTCCCAACACCATTTATTGAACAGGGAATCCTTTCCCCATTGCTTGTTTCTGTCAGGTTTGTCAAAGATCAGATGGTTGTAGATACGCTGTGCTGCCTCTGAGGCCTCTGTTCTGTTCCATTGGTCTGTATCTCTGTTTTGGTACCAGTACCATGCTGTTTTGATTACTGTAGCCTTGCAGTATAGTTTGAAGTCTGGTAGTGTGATGCCTCCCGCTTTGTTATTTTTGCTTAGAATTGTCTTGGTTGTGTGGGCTCTCTTTTGGTTCCATATGAAGTTTAAGGTGTTTTTTTTTTCCAGTTCTGTGGAGAAGGTCATTGGTAGGTTGATGGGGATAGCATTGAATTTGTAAATTACTTTGGGCAGTATGGCCATTTTCACGATATTGATTCTTCCTAACCATGAACATGGAATGTTTCTCCATCTGTTTGTGTCCTCTCTTATTTTGTTGAGCAGTGGCTTGTAGTTCTCCTTGAAGAGGTCCTTTACATTCCTTGTTAGTTGTATTCCTAGGTATTTTATTCTCTTTGTGGCAATTGTGAAAGGCAGTTCGTTCCTGATTTGGCTCTCTTTAAGTCTGTTACTGGTGTATAGGAATGCTTGTGATTGTTGCACACTGATTTTGTATCCTGAGACTTTGCTGAAGTTGCTTATCAGTTTCAGGAGACTTTGGGCTGAGACGATGGGGTCTTCTAGATATACAATCATGTTGTCTGCAAATAGAGACAATTTGACTTCCTCCTTTCCTATTTGAATACCCTTTATTTCTTTTTCTTGCCTGATTGTTCTGGCTAGAACTTCCAGTACTATATTGAATAGGAGTGGTAAGAGAGGGAATATTTGTCTAGTGCCAGATTTCAAAGGGAATGCTTCCAGTTTTTGCCCATTCACTATGATATTGGCTGTTGGTTTTCCGTAAATCACTTTTATTATTTTGAGATACGTTCCGTCAATACCTAGTTCATTGAGAGTTTTTAGCAAAAAGGGCTGTTGAATTTTGTCAAAGGCCTTCTCTGCATCAATTGAGATAATCATGTGGTTTTTGTCTTTGGTTCTGTTTATGTGGTGACTTACGTTTATAGACTTGTGTAGGTTGAACCAGACTTGCATCCCTGGGAAGAAGCCTACTTGATCATGATGGATAAGCTTTTTGATGTGCTGTTGCAATCGGCTTGCCAGTATTTTACTGAAGATTTTTGCATCTATGTTCATCATGGATATTGGCCTGAAGTTTTCTTTTCTTGTTGAGTCTCTGCCGGATTTTGGTACCCGGATGATGTTGGTCTCATAAAATGATTTGGGAAGGATTCCCTCTTTTGGGATTATTTGAAATAGTTTCAGAAGGAATGGTACCAGCTCCTCTTTGTATGTCTGGTAGAATTTGGCTGTGAACCCGTCTGAACCTGGGCTTTTTTTGGGTGGTAGGCTCATAATTGCTGCGTTAACTTCAGACCTTGTTATGGGTCTCTTCGGGGTTTCAGCTTCTTCCTGGTTTAGGCTTAGGAGGAGGAAAGTGTCCAGGAATTTATCCATTTCTTCCAGGTTTACTAGTTTATGTGCATAGAGCTGTTTGTAATAATCTCTGATGATGGTTTGAATTTCCGTGGAATCTGTGGTGATATCCCCTTTATTGTTTTTTATTGCATCAATTTGGTTATTCTCTCTTTCCTTTTTTATTAATCTGGCTAGTTGTCTATTTTGTTGATCTTTTTGAAAAACCAGCTCCTGGATTTATTGATTTTTTGAAGGGTTTTTTTGTGTTTCTATCTCCTTCGGTTCTGCTCTGATCTTAGCTATTTCTTGTCTTCTGCCAGCTTTTTTTTTTCTTTTTTTTTTTTTATCTTGCTCCTCTAGCTCTTTCAATTTTGACAATAGTGTGTCAATTTTAGATCTCTCCTTGCTTCTCATGTGGGCACTTATTGCTATGTATTTTCCTCTAGAGACTGCTTTAAATGTGTCCCCCCCCCCCCAGAGATTCTGGTATGTTGCATCTTCGTTCTCATTGGTTTCAAAGAACATCTTTATTTCTGCCTTCATTTCATTGTTTATCCAGTCAACATTCAAGAGCAAGTTGTTCAGTTTCCATGAAGCTGTGAGGTTCTGAGTTAGTTTTTGAATTCTGAGTTCTAACTCGATTGCACTGTGGTCTGAGAGACTGCTTGTTATGATTTCCATTCTTTTGCATTTGCTGAGGAGTGATTTACTTCCAATTATGTGGTCAATTTTAGAGTACACGTGATGTGATGCTGAGAAGAATGTATATTCTGTGGATTTGGGGTGGAGAGTTCTGTAAATGTCTATTAGGTTTGCTTGTTCCAGGTCTGAGTTCAAGTCCTGGATATCTTTGTTAATTTTCTGTCTGGTTGATCTGTCTAATATTGACGATGAGGTGTTAAAGTCTGTGTGATTTCCTTTGCGGTGACTCACTGTTCCAGCTTAAACAGCAGCACTGAGATTCATGGCACTTTTTTTGCCCAGGAATCTCCTGGCCTGGCTCCCTGCTCAGTCCCCTCTCTAATCAGATGAATAGGCGATTTCCCAGAGCTCCTATCACCAGCCAAAAGGGCACCTGGACCAGTGTATTTTGTACCGAGAACGGCCGACCAGGGCGCCGACAAAGCAGCCATGTGGGGCAAAGCAGCGGCGCCCACCCAAAGAACTGCGCCGGCTAAAACAGCCATGCTGACGACCCATGGGGCTCCTCTGCCTGGGAATCTCCTGGTCCATGGGCAATAAAAATGTGGCATCCAATCACCCTCTGTGCTTTCACTGGGAGCTGCAACTCTGAGCTGTTCCTAAGTGGCTATCATGGATCTTAACCCCCTGTCAAAAATATTAAATATACTACTGATGCCTACAAAAGTGTGCTGATCTTCTTTTTCTCTAATGTGAAAAACTGGTAATTCCCTTCTTTCCTTGACAAAAGTAGAATGGTTGTGAGGGAAACATGAGCTCTCATTTTTAATTCCCAGTTTTTCTATTGAGTATGTAATCTGAGAATCCAGTTAATCTCGTTGATCCTTTATTCTTTCATAATTAAAACCAATAAAACACCACTTACTAAACAGAATGTTATAAAATTTAAAAATGGTATCAGAGTAGGATGAAATCCTTACAGAAATTTCAAGAAGAACAAGGATTACCTTTATTTTCATCTATCCTAGCCTCCTGTGTCTCCCTGCAAATCTTACTCTGATACATTTTTTGAGAGTCAAAATTTGGCAGGAAATTGAATAATCTGCGTATGGCATAGAAAAAATAGTAGTTTTTCGTGCTGCATCAGATGTTCCTCTACAGTCATATGTCACTTAATAATAAGGATGCCTTCTGAGAAATGGGACTTTAAGTGACACCTTCATTGTGAGAACATCACAGAGTGCACTTATGCAAACTTGGAGTTGCCTACTGAAGCAGGATGTTTCCCTGACCCCTTCTTGGGACTCACGACAGGGGTGCCTTACTTACCCAGCCCACATCTTTCAGTCCCTCGCAGGGGAGCATGCAGGTGTGCAGGTGCATGAGCCAGGGTGAGCACTTTTGGGCACCAGCAAGAGCAAACTCTATGCAGGTCCTGTGGCAACATCCAGGGGGGATACGCCCTGAAGCCCCAGAAGGAGTATTACAGTGACTTTTTAGCTCCACCATCCACAGATGGCTTAAGTGTTAACAGCTCAGTAAGCCCTCTGCCTTTTTGCATCAGTCAACTGAATTCTGCCAGCAAGGGCAAAGGGCAAGCATGACAGCCTTTTGTATCTGCACTCACGGCACCTGAGCTCTTGTCCAGCATCCAGAAGGAATGAACTTGCATAAACAAATTGAAGGATGTCAAATGTGGGGGATTTTATTGCCAATGAAAATGGCTCTCAGTGGGAAGGGTTGCTGAAAAGAGGACGGGTTGGAAAGGTAGTCTTCCCCTGAAGTCCGGCTGTCTGGCAGATTCTTCTTCAAAGTTCTATCATCAAATTGTCCCTCTTAAGTCAAGCTGCTTGTCTCTGATGTCCAGCCATAGTCTTTGACGTTCAGCTGCTTATCCTCTCTGATAGCTGAGTATGGCGGTTTTATAGGCATAGGTTGAGGGGCAGAGCTATGGGTAGTTTTGAAAAATGCAACATTCGAACAGGAAAATAGGGATACACGTTCTCACCTTAGGCCATGATCTCCAGCTTTTCAGCTCAAGGGTGATGCCCTCTCCAGGGACCCACGTTTTTCTGCCTAGAATTTATCTGCTTCCTGGTTCTATCATTGTATCACTACTCCACAACTATGCTATGTAATATAGCCTATTGCTTCTAGACTATAAATCTGTACATCTTGTTTCTGTACTGAATATTGTAGGCAACTGTAACACAATGGTGAGAATTTTGTATCTAAATCTATCCAAACATAGGAAAGGTGATGCATGTGCTACAACTTTAAGTTGGCTATGTCATCATTAGGCAATAGGAATTTTTTCAGTTCCATTACAATCTTATGAGATCACTATCATATATGTGGTATATCCATTGTTGACCAAAATGTCTTTATGCATCAAATTGTCCATTTGATATATTCACCATGTATACCATACAGTATATTCACCATGACTGTACTTGGTTCTGTGCATTACAAAGGGAAAACAGCATTCCTCACCTGACCACAAGGGAGATAAAAACAAAATAACAAAAACAGCAATGAGAAAGAAAAGAAACCTGGAGACTACAACACATGCAGAATAGGAGAGGAAACTAGAGCTAAATAGATTGAGAGAGAGAGCAGATGCAGGTATTACTTTGTTTTATGTTGTCTTCCTTTGTTTGTTTTGGTAATGAGAAACTCTGTGGTCCTGGAATAACTACAGTTTCTTTTTACTCCTCTGTTACTGCCAGTTATGTGATAATGTTTAAGAAGCTATTTCTCAAGGCCTTATCTATAGTCTATTCCACTAGCTTTTTTGAATTTTGTTAGTATCTAATTCTCTGTTTAAAAAACTGTTTAGTTCATCCTGTTACCTGCAACCAAATATAGCACTCAGCAAATGGAGGCTTCAGTAGTTATTGTTCTTATTATTACTATTATTAATTTACAGAGGCAGATTTTAGCCCTACATAAGAAATTTTAAATAATAAAATGGAATGGCTACTTATGGAGACTGTGAGTTAACTCCCTTTAGAAGTTTCTAAGTCATGTAGGCATAATGAGATATAAAAGAGATTCCCCACAAACTATGCTGGGTTTTGCTGTGATCCTTAAATGGTTTGCATTGCTTAGATTTAGTAATTATATATTCTTTAATGCTGCTAGTGAAACTCACAGGAGCTGAAAGGGTTGTGAATCATTTTATTCAAAGAGACAAAAAGAATGAAAATGAATCTTTTCTAGCCCTTTTTCTTCCAACTCATTATTAACACTTGCTGATGAGGGATCTCCACCTGCAGTTAGCAGCTAGCCCATTGCCAGCTGCAGATGCCAGAAAAATTACTTTAGGTCGCTGACATACAATTCTTGTCTCCATCAGGATTTTGGGTAGTTCTAGTATTTGAAAATGTTTTTCTTTATTTGGCTTAAACACTTTACCACAAACACAATATGTTTCTAATTACATTAACAAATTATATAGAATGAGATATAATAAAATGGTTTCCACTTATTTTTTATAAAATTTAACAGATGCAGCTGTTCATGTAGCAAACACAGCATAGTCTCCTACGTGGTGTGTTACACTATACTCAAATTTGTAGGAAAACACTAAAGGAAAAACAATCTTAAATTAACAGAAGTCCAGGTAACCAGTATATTCACCATTAACTGGAAGCCCTTCTCAAATCACCATGTCATATTAAGAAGTAAATATTACAAAAATGGACTTTCTGCACACACACACACACACATACACAAAATTGATTCTTGAACAACGCAAGGGTTGGGGCACCAATTTCCCACACAGTTGAAAATCTAAGTATAACTTAACCCCCCCACCAAATTTAGCTACTAATAGCCTACAGTTGACCAGAAACCTTACTGATTACATAAACAATCGATTAACACATCGTATTTTGTATGTTATATGCATTATATGCTGTATTTTTATATAAAATAAGCTAGAGAAAAGATAATATTAAGAAAATAATAAAGAAGAGAAAATATATTTGCTATTCAGTAAGTGGAAGTGGATCATCATGGTCTTTCTCATTATCTTAATGTTGAGTAGGCTGTGGAGAAGGAGGAAAAGGAGGGTTGGTCTTACTGTCTCACACAATAGGCAGGTCAAATTGTGTAGACAGATGATAGACAGATAGATAGATAATCCCCACAATCTTTCAAAGTTTGGCATATGGACATTTGGATTATATTACAAAGGCCCAGGACTTCCCAAACATATTTTGAGAACAATTATATTTAAATAAGAATGAAACTAGGCTCACTATATATGACTATTGTTAATAAGAGTTGACATGAGAGATTTCAAACATTTTTTTCAGTAGAATACCTGATATCCTGAACATTTGTGATAGTCAGTGTTACATGAAGGATAACATAGATCCTGGCCTCAAGGACAAATATATATGACAACAAGACCACATGGAACATCTTCTTTGGGGGAAGACCAAGACTTTGGTACACTTCAGCTATACACGTTCTCTTCTGCCTTCTCTCCAGCCTTTTCACTGGAGCACTCACTCACCCTGCTCCTTTAATTCTCACCATAAGTAGGTCATGCCAACCCCAAATATCCAATATCCCAATTCATCCTCCAAGGAGAAAGTATGTATTTCTTTTTGCCCTGGAAATGTGACTGTCCTGTTAGTGTCTCTACATCCTAGAGTGAACTGATCATCTTCTCATCACTGCACTGCTACACCTTTCCTGGGGCTGTGAGTGGCACTACTGTTCAATAATTAACACTGGTCAAATGCTTAGAACTTGGCTGGTACGCAGTGAGCACATTTTTAAAATGTTAACTATTATTAACATCATTATTAAGTCTACAGACTTCCAATTTTGGAGTCTTTGAGTCATTTGCTTCTTGGAGTCCTGCCTCTTCCCTATGACCATCAGTTAGTTGACAAGTGTTTTGCATCCTACCTTTACATATCACTTCTAAGCATCTCTTACTCTCCAATCTTTCTGGACCTCTGAATTAGAACCATCATTATCTTTTACTATTGAAAACAATCATAACTCTGCTAATAGTAGCTAACATGTATCAATATACACCATATACTAGACACTTTGTTAAGAACTTTGCCTATTTTATTTTTAGTCAGGATCACATTCAGCTACGTGTAACAAACCCAACTCCAGTAGTTTGAACCAAATATGCTTTTAATCTTTATTTACATGTCAAAACATTTGGAAGTACGAATCAAATTAATACAGGTAGTCAACTAGGTCATCAAGGAACCAGGTTCTTCCTTTACCACCATCTTGAACTTTTCTACTCAGCCAGAAAGGAATTCTATTCAAGATCCAGGCATAACATTGGCCTTAGAAGCATAGAGAAAAAGGAAAGAGAAAAGAAAAATGCATGTTCCAACTGATTCTGCTGCTGAAACTCTGTCATATATCAGCTAACCAAAAGCTTTCACAGAAGTTCCATTCATTAGTCATTCACATGCAAATTCTTGTCTCTAACATCTTCAAATCGCTACTCTTGCATACAAAGAAGTATAAATACAAGGTATTCTAACAGAAAATTTCTGCTTTTCCCACACTCCCAAATATGGTTCTGTTAGAAAGGCAAAACTGGAGAATTAAGATTTTTGGACAACAAATTGCATCTTACATGCTATTAGCTCATTTAATCCTTTTTTTTTTTTTTTTTTGAGACGAAGTTTCGCTCTTGTTACCCAGGCTGTAGTGTAATGGCGCGATCTCGGCTCACCGCAACCTCCGCCTCCTGGGTTCAGGCAATTCTCCTGCCTCAGCCTCCTGAGTAGCTGGGATTACAGGCACACACCACCATGCCCAGCTAATGTTTTGTATTTTTAGTAGAGACGGGGTTTCACCATGTTGACCAGGATGGTCTCGATCTCTTGACCTCGTGATCCACCCACCTCGGCCTCCCAAAGTGCTGGGATTACATGCTTGAGCCACCGCGCCTGGCTAACTCATTTAATTCTGACAATAACACTATTTGGTGGGCATTCATATCCCCATTTACAGAGGTGCAAAAGAAAGCCTAGAAAATTATATAACTTGCCACAGAATGTAAATGTATCAGATAGGTATTATTTTATCCCCTTTTTACAGACAAGGAAATTGAGTCTTAAAAAATTTAAGTAACTTGCTCCAAAATTAGAACTCAAGCCTTGTCTATACAACTACATAGTCATACAATAATGCTAGAGCTATCACCTGGACAATGGCTATGATCTTCCTGTTGCCACCTGTCTGTTTCTCTCTATCTGCAGCTAAACAAATCATTTTAAAGTATACATTTTATTGTGTCTTTATTCTACTAACAAACCTGCCATAAGCCATATAGGAGATGCTTTTTCAGGCCCTGTATCAGAACTGTCTGCTCACTCTGGATTCCAGGTACAGATGTCAGAGATGGAGCATTACACCATAGGCACCTGTCACATGTATCCGCTTTTCATTCTCAGGACTCTTTCTTAATATGAAGGAATTGGTTCATCCCATGCACATGGAAAAATGGGGATTACATCCCTGGGAACAACCCTTAAACAATAGAGAAAGTAAATTAGTGGACAAATGCTTCACCCTTTCTTCCTTGGAAGGGACAATTTTGAGACAAATTTTACTCGTTCCTGCAGTAGCCATGGGAATGTACCATGCAGACCTTCAACTACAGGAAGCATCCAGGACTGAGGGCCCCAGCTACTGTGGCCTGAAATCCATCTCTATGTTCATCTTGAAGTCCTGCCTTCCACAGGCTGCTCCTATTTACTGAGTAGTGCATGGCTATTCCTAGTCATAGGATTTCTTTGATAAATTATTTCAAGTCTAGGACTTTCCAAATATCTTGTGGGAATTTCCTTAGACTATGGGACAGCCTGGGATGCTGTACCCTCTTCATTTTATCACAAAGTCATTTCCTCTAAGAAAATTATTTCATGTTTAACATAATCTTGATGTCTCCTTCTTGAAGGACCTAGAATAACACAGCTCCTCACTTCATCCCTAATGGGTGAAGCTAGGGTTGCCCACAGCAGTAACCAGCTCAATAATTCACTGTCAATAGCTACTCTTCATTGTTTCAGTTGCCCTTTCCATCACCCCTGTTTCCTGGGATCATCTTTCAAATAAATTACTTGCAGCCCCCAGGGCTCTTCTTTTACAGAAATCTAACCTAAAACAAACTTGTTTCTACAGAATATCATTACTGTCTAAACCTCTTGGGCACATATTCAGAGCCTGCCACGATTTGCCCTTAGGCTACTAGCAGTAGTCCTTTTTTCTGTTTGTCTCCCATCCTAGTATCCAGCCAACTTCTCTTGTTCTCAGTTTCCGTGGCCTCCCTTAGATATTTAAGCTTGCAAGATTTCTAAATACAGCAACGCTTTTTTTTTTTTTAGCAACCTCATCATCTGACATTATGGTACAGTATCATTGTTTACCAATATTTACTACCTCTCCCTAAAAGAGGATTATAGCCGGGCGCGGTGGCTCAAGCCTGTTATCCCAGCAATTTGGGAGGCCGAGACGGGTGGATCATGAGGTCAAGAGATCAAGACCATCCTGGTCAACAGGGTGAAACCCCGTCTCTACTAAAAATACAAAAACATTAGCTGGGCATGGTGGCACATGCCTGCAATCCCAGCTACTCAGGAGGCTGAGGCAGGAGAATTGCTTGAACCCAGGAGGCGGATGTTACGGTGAGCCGAGATAGCGCCATTGCACTCCAGCCTGGGTAACAAGAGTGAAACTCCATCTCAAAAAAAAAAAAAAAAAAAAAAAGAAGAAGATTATAACCCCCCTTTCAACTATGGCAAAACTATCTTACGTGCAATGGATAATAAAATGTGATAGAAATTGTAGGTATTATTTCTAGGTAGCAGCTTTAACAGCCAGCACCTGCTTCACTGTGGTCTCTTCCTTCTTCCATGAAGACTAGTAATGTGTAAAGAATTTCCATTATTTTGGAATCCAGGGTGAAACAAGCAGTCACACCTGAACCACAATTTATATGAAGTACAAGACAGAAATAAAGATTTATAGTCATAATCCACTGAGATGGGGGCTCATTTGTTACTGCAGCAATTGGAGCCTATCCTGACAAATGCATCATACTCTATTTAAGCAAGACAGAACTTTACAGACTGACTGATTCATCTCTTTCCCAAAAAATAGCTGAAACATCTTCTGTTATTCCTGAACCATCTTAAATTTGCTATGTTCCTTGAAGGTTTTCTTTTAACTTACAACGTGTCTGCTGTTTTACTAGTAATATACTCTTGACATGACATTTCATTCTGCTTCAAACACTCATTCTGAAAAATCAAGTGTCAAATGTCTTTTACAAAAAGGTTTTGTCTGCCTTATTACATTTTGGTAGAAAACAACTTTATCCCGATTGTATTCAGACCATAGTGAGACTTGCCAAAATTGAAGCAAATAATTGGTCTCAGGAAGTTATAACAGCATTTGAAATTTTTTCTCCTATTCTTCACTGTTTGGGAGCTATGCAAGAGAAATGGGTCATGTATTCAAAAAAATAATTAGGGGGTTAGGCTCATTCCATAAATGTGGTGGCACATGAAGCAAGTTAATGCAATAGCCATAGAAACTGTTTCTGAAACACACCTTCACATCTCAATATTAAATGTCAACTAAGTTGATAAATTAGAACAGTAAACATAGAACTGAATAAGAAATAAAAAATGCAGTATTTTTAATATTGCTTCCAACTGATGCACATACTTCATTACAATCTAACCCTAAGCATTTACTGTCTCTGGAGTACATTTTAGATTTCCATTTTATTATTTTTGTTTCTAATTTAAGAGTAAATTACAAGGAAAAGCAAAATGTGTTTTTAAAAATGTATTTAATTGCCAAAAAGAAACATAAGGATGTTAAAATATAAATGTAGCTCATGGCTCATATGCCAAGTGTGTGGGTGTCTTAATCTACCCTTTCCTTAAGATAAGCAGCTATAATGAAACTGAACTCTATAGGGTCAGAGTCAATCAGCACTCATTGTATTAAATATTCCCATGTATTTTGATTCATGCAGTTTCTTAAGAATCATAAACTGCCTCTTTTCCCTGATGATGTCTGGCCTCCATCTATCAGAGTTTTATAAAATTTCTATAAAGGTTTTACAATTTAAAGTAAATATTTTGCTCATAGATTATGAAAAATAACCAATTGTCAGTAAGAAATATTATAATCAAACAATTTCTGAGCTTAGGACACTTGAGTTTATTATTTAAAAGTGTAGACTTATGGATAAACCATCAGTACTAATCAGTCAATCAATACTAATCGAGTTCTCAGTATATGCAAAATATCAGACTAGACACTGTTAAGAGACACAAAAATATCTTGGAATTTTAATAGTGCAATGAATGGGACATATATGAAAAATCATATGACATATATGGTATGTATAAATATGCATACATATATGGATAAAAATGCATGTATGTTTATGTGTATATGTCTACATTATATATGTGTAACCACTTTACATGTTGAATTTTCACTGCTTGAATTAATAATCCATTCTTTAATTACTTGTATCATTCACTGTTCTCCCTGGCACCTAACAGAGTGCTTGGCATAGAGTAGGTACTAAGTAAAAGTTTGTTTAAAAATAAGTTGATGAATTAGACCCTAAAAAATAGAAACAAATTTTACAGTTCTCTTAGCAGACTGTACTTCCAAGCTTTACAAAATTTGCTCACAATACTATTAGCTAGATCATGGCTTGAATGACTGTAGGCTATTTCCACAAGTTAATTCCAACCTCCAAAGAAAAAGATTTGCACCACTAAGCACATTGGCAAGAATGCATTCTAAGGGTGACTCCAAATATTCCAGACTGCTTCAAGCTTCGAGCAGTAGTTTCAGAATACGAATTTAGCACTTCGAGTTGTTATTTGAAAGGGGATATACTTTTATTCGATTAAGTAAATTCTAGAATACGTATCATTTGCTCATCCAATACACTCTGGTTATTTCTCAAATGTTACTATCTAATACTCTGAGCTTGCCAGTGATAGAAAGAGCTCCTTCACAACTTAACATAAAGAGCCATATATGAAATCCAAGGAAGAAATATCTGAAAGTATCATAGGAGACAGAAAAGGGCCATTGACAATTTTGAAGGTTTTCTAACCAGAAATGAACACTTGCCCTAGAGTCTGGAAATTAACATTTGAAAATTTATTCAGAGTAAGAATCACCAAAGTCTCTTGGGCTAAACTATGAAGAAGAGTTTTATGAAGGTAAAGGATTGCTACTCCTGTTGCACATGGAGTAGCTTACTGCAGATCAACTCTCCTGTTAAGAACTAGAAATTTTGTATAAATATCTATTTGTAAGTATGTTCAAGGTATTATAGACCTGACAAGGCAATTGGACGTGAGGACTTAGCATCGCAGAGAGAAGGAAAGCAAAGAGATAGAAGACCTGTGCCATTTTCCCTTAAGGCATTTTCCAACAGTAACTGGCATGGGGCTGAGACCCTAGGAAGCAGAGCAGGAAACAGTGGCTAATGAGCTAGAAAGCTGGGCAGATTTTCTACAGTTTCACAGAGCTGGAGAAACAAAAATTAGAGTTCAGGAACAACCAAGTAGAGAGGAGTCTGATGAAGGGCTAGACTTCAAATTAGTAACCCAAAAGGGATATAACCTAGGAGTGAAAGTGAACAAGATTAAGGTAAGTTATAACAAACACTGAAATTCCACTTCAAACAAATTCAATCTCAAACTAGATTAGGCACTGTATCACCGGTTAAACTGCCTACCAGAAGCAGAATAAATCCTTTCTGGAATAAAATAGTATCAAACAGAACCTTAGATAATCTCAACTTTTCACATGCAAAATCTGACATATATCAATAGTCATGAGGCTTCCCATGAGCAGGACCATATCAGGAAAAATGAGAAAAAAGTAGACAATAGAAACAAATCCTTAGAGGATCCAGATATTGACTTCCAGATAACTTCAATTAGTAGGCTTAATAAAATGTAAGAAAAAATGGAGAACATCACTTGAAAAATAGTATTTATGAAGAATTAAATGAAAACTTATAAAAATCTTTCAACACAGCAAAACAATAGAATATCTACTTTGAAATGAATAGAACAAAGGTTTGCCACAAAGAGAAAATTTTAAAAGCAGCTGAAGAAAAGAAAACATCGCTTTCAATGAAGCAGCAATAAGACGGATAGTAGAATTCTGAACAGAAGTGACAAAATCTAGAAAACAATGAAAATGCATCTTTAATTTGCTGAAGAGAAATAACTGCCATATTTTAAATTCAGTTGGATGGATTATAAAATATCTCTTAAAAATGAAGGCAAAATAAAGATGTCTCCAGCCAAGCAAAACTATTTGTCAACACAAGAATTTCATTAAAATAAATATTGAAGAGAATACTTCAGGCAGAAGTAAAATGATGCCAGAGAAAAGCACAAAAATAAAAAAATAAAAATTACTAAATGAATAAAAATGTGCATAAATGTAAATGACTCCCTGTTGTATAAAATAATATTAAGGCTTATGGTGACTAAAGTGTACTTAGAATTAAAATACAAGACAAAAAATGATAGGAATCAGATGAATTAAAAAGAATTAAAGAGTCCAAAAGTTGGAATTTTCTATTACCATATTCTGTAATCTATTAAGTTAAAAATGTGTGTTTTGGTCTCTAGGATAACAACCAAAATGGAAATAATTTTTTAATAAACAGGGAGAAAAATATTTTTTAAGTTTTATTACATAAAAGGCAAAATAGAAGGAAAGGGAGAATATAAACCAAAAAATATATAAAAATAATAAAATAATAACCCACTTAATTATATTACAGCAAATGTAAATAGATTAAATATTCTACGGGGGCAAAAATGACAATGATGGTCAGTATAGACAAAAACTTAAAACTGTGTAACTTAGAGGAGACATATCTTAAATAAAAGGATACAAAAGGCAAAAAGTAAATGAATGGGAAAATATTTGTCATACAAATATTCATCTAAGTATTTGTGGAGTAGATATATTAAAATTAAACAAATTAGACTATAAAGCAAAAAGTATTACTTGAGATAACAAAGAGCACTTCATGTTGATAGAGCCAATGAAATAAAAATTAAAATATTATCTGTATGCATCAAAAATATAGCTTAAAAATATGTAGGAAAAATAACAAAGATCAAAGAAATAGGCTGATCTGTAATCAGAGTAGGAAACTTTTACACGTTTTTAAATAATTGTTAGAACTTAAAAAGTAAAGATATTACACTTATGAATAAATACCAGCCAATTAGCATATATAGGAATCTTTCTCAATGATGAAAGAGTACCTTAGGTACGTATTTTTTCATGTACCTAAAAAATTATAAAAATTTGCATTGTGCTAAGCTCAAAAACTGGTATCAACGCAAGTGAGGGAAAAAAATAAAATCATTTAAGACAAACTTTCTAACCACAATAAAATTAAGTCAGAAATCCAAAAGACATGTAGAAAATCCCAACTGATTGGAAAATAAAAAATGAATTTTAAAATAACCCAAGAGTCAAAGAAGATAAATTGTTGTAAATTAGAAGGTGAAAAGTATTAAGTTTAAATAATAATTTTAAAACAATTTGTTACTAATTATTGAACAATAATAAAAATAAAGCATGTTAAGAATTGTGGGATACTTTTAAAGCTGTGCTTACAATGATATGTGTAACTTTAAATACAAATATTAATAGGCTAAAATCATTTACAGAATACATGCCTCGAGAAAATGAAAATAACTAAATTTCAAAATAATAAAATAGAATTAATAAAGAAAAAGAAAAAAATTGAACACAAATTTTAAATATAGAAAATCTAAACAGCCATAAGTTGGTTCTTTGAGGAAACAATATAAAAAATAGACCAATCAAGAACAAAAAGAGAGAAAACATAAATCACCAATAAAAGAATAAAAAACTGAGATCATGTAGGCATTATAAGAAAAATAAGGGGAAATTATGAAGAAGTTTATGTATACAAATTCAAAGATACAGAAGTAATTGAAAAAGCATAGAAAAAATACAACCTACAAAACTAATAAGGATAGAAAGTGTAAATTGTTTTACCTCTATTTTAAAAATTGAATCCATAAGAAATTCTCAATGCAGGGAGCTTCACCAATAACTTTTATCAAAAATAAATAAAGAAAAATATCATTCTGACAAACTTTTCCAGAGAAGAAAAGAGAGAAGAATCCAACTTGCTTTATGAAACTAGTATAAACTTGACTCCACAAACTGAAAAAGCTATTACATAAAAGGAAAGTTGTAAGTCAATTCTCTGTACAAAATATTCTCAAATCAAATCCAACTACATAGAGAGTTAACAATGCATCATGATCAAGTAAGATTTATTCCATAATTTCAATGTTGATATAACATTAAAAAGTCAAACAAGCCTTCTTTGAAGATAAAACAGATATCATTTCTCCTATTCCTCCTAGAAAGTACAACAAAAAAGTTTGGACATTATATATAAAACAAACATTAACAGAAAAGAACCTTTCAAACACTGGGAACTCAGGCCCCAAGGAATGATGTGGTATTGATTTCCCTAGATTATCTTTTTGTTTCATATGTCTTGGATTGCTGCTGAAGAAGCCAGAAACCCAACAAGACCAACAGTCACAGTAAAAAAAGGAACATCAAAATTCTGTTTTCTGAAGCCTAAGGATGAGGAAAGGGGCAGCTAAGGAAGACAGAAAACTTTTAAACAACAGCTACTCTATTGCAGGCAAAGATCACACAAAATATTTGACTTTCATCTCTATGTATGCTACCAAAAACCAAGAAATACCCTAGACTTCAACCCTTCCCAGGTAGTAACAAGACAATACAACCTATCCACCAGGGTGGTAGCAGAGAGCAATAATAAGTCAGGAATAGGCAAATTTATTTCTATCAGACAGTAACTCAGACTCCCTCATGCTGTCAGTGAAGACTACATGGGAAACTTGGATTTCTACTCATAGAAAAGTTATGAGAGTCCTTTACCATTAACATAATGTAAAAGGAGAGGTAGTGGAGAGTCAGGACTCTCACAACTGCTTATTTATAATGAAACTACTCTGACTGTGGTATCAGCAAAAGCCACGAGGGAAGAAGTAATAAGACATTCCTGTATCTGCTAGGTATGGAGATTCAGGATTCCCACCAACACCAGGCAGTAAGAAGTAAACTGTACCCTTTGGGTTTCAATTAATACAGAGGTGGGAACCTTGGATTCCACTCTTACCCACAAATATAAGGTGGCTTCCCCTCTCTTTCACTTGAAGAATTGGTGTGAGAAAAAGATAGCAAAAATAGAAGGGTTAAATATGATCCATAGTCTCATAACACAATATCCAATGTATTTGGGTTCATTCCAAAACGACTCATCAACAAAGAACCAAAAAGATCTCAAAATCAATGAAGAATAAACAAACTGGTTGGGCGTTGTGGCTCACGCCTGTAATCCAAGCACTTTGGAGGCCAAGGCGGGTGGATCACCTGAGATCGGGAGTTCAAGGCCAGCCTGACCAACATGGTGAAACCCCATCTTAAAAAATAAAAAAAAAAGAAAAGAAAAATAAACAAATTGATAACAATATTGAGATACTGAAGATGTGATAAGCCATCATAAACATGCTTCAACAAAAATGACACACACTTGAAACAAATGAAAAAGTACATTTAAGTCTCAGAAATAAAAAGTCTCAGTAAAGAAATAAAAATATCTGAAGAAGAATAAAATGAAAATTTTAGAAGCAAAGGTATGTAACCAAAATTTTTAAAACTCAATGGATAGGCTCAATAGCAGAATGGAGTGGGACCAATTTATAAAACAAGTACTTCCAAACCTAGAAAAAACATAGCCACTTAATAATAGTGGAGGACTTCAACATCCTTCTGACAGTATTAGATAGATCATCAAGGGAGAAAACCCACAAAGAAATTCTAGACTTAAACTCAATACTTGACCAGTTGGACCTGACAGATATCTACAGAGTACTCCACCCATCAACCACAGAACATACATTCTTCTCATTTGCACATAGGATGTACTCTAAGATGGACCACATGCTCTGACATGAAGCAAGTCTCAATAATGTCAAAACAACTGAAATCATATCAGCCAGTCTCTTGGACCACAGTGTAATAAAAATAGAAATCAATACCAAGAAGATTTCTCAAAAACCACACAATTACATATAAACTAAACAACTTGCTCCTGAATGACTTTTGGGTAAACAATAAAATTGAAAGCTAAAAATTTCTTGAAACAAATGAAAATAGAGATATAGTATACCAACCTCTCTGGAATGCAGCAAAAGCCATGTTAAGAGGAAACTTTGTAGTGCTAAACACCCATCTCAATATATATATATATATATATATATATAAAATTAACAGTCTCACATTACAACAAGAGAAACTAGAAAAACAAAAACAAACTAACTCCAAAGCTAGTAGAAGAAAAGGCATAACTAAAATCAGAGTGAAACTGAACAAAATTCAGGCCCAAAACTCTACACCAAAAAATCAACTAAAACAAAAAGTTGGTTTTTTGAAAGGATAAACAAGATCTATAGATCACTAGCTAGATTAATAAAGAAAAAAAAAGGAGATAGTCTAAATAAGCACAATCAGAAATGAGAAAGGTAATATTGCAACAAATCCCCAGAAATGCAAAAGATTCTCAGAGACTAGTATGAATACATCTATCCACAAACTAGAAAACCTAAAGAAAATTGATAAAATCCTGGAAACATATAATCTGCTAAGAATGAATGAGGAAGAAATTAAAATCCTGAGCAGGTCAATATTGAGTTCCAAAATTGAATCAGTAATAAATAACCTATTAACCAAAAAAAGCCCCATATCAGATGAATTCACAGTCAAATTCTACCAGATCTAGAAAGAAGAGCTGGTATAAATTCTACTGAAACTATTCCAAAATATTGAGGAAGAAGAACACCTTTCTAACTCAACCTACAAACTGGCATCACCATGATACCAAATAGCAAAAAACACAATAGAAAAAGAAACCAGAGGCCAATATCCCTGATAAACAAAAATCCTCAACAAAATACCAGCAAACTGAATTCAACAGAATATCAAAAAGTTATTAATCATGATTAAGTAGGTATGATTCATGGGATGCAAGGTTAGTTCTACAAACACAAATCAATAAATATGATTCACTACATAAACAAAATTAAAAGCAAAAAACAATCATCAAGAAACATGGAAAAACCTTTCAATAACATCTAACATCCCTTTATGGCAAAAACCCTCGAGAAATTAGGCATGAAAGGAATATATCTCAAAATTATAACAGCCATCTGTGACAAACCCATAGTCTACATCATACTGAATGGGAAGGAAAAAAGCATTAGCCTGGAGAACTGGAACAAGACAATGATGTCCAGTCTCATTATTTCTATTCAACAGAATGGAAATGCTAGTCAGAGCGATCAGGCAAGTTAAAGAAGAAACATCCAAGAAGAAAAAGAAGTCTAATCATTGCTCTTCACAGGCGATATGACCCTACACCTAGAAAAGCCTCAATATTTCAACAAAAGGCTCCTGGACACGAGAATAAACTCTAGAAGTTTCAGCATACAAAGTCAACTCAAAAATCAGCAGCATTTCTATACACAAATAATGTTCAAGCTGAGAGCCAAATCAAGAATGCATTTTTTTTTTTGGATTTTCATAGCCACAAAAGACAAATAGAAAAAGAAAACCAGAAATACATCTAACCAAGGAAGCGAAAAATCTCTACAAGAACTACAAAATACTGCTAAAAGAAATCAGAGATGACACAAACAAATGCAAAAATACCCCATGCTCATGGATTGGAAGAATAAATATCATTAAGATGGCTATACTGCCCAAAGCAATGTGTATAAATTCAATGCTATTCCTGTCAAATACCAATATCATTTCTCACAGAACTAGAAAAAAACTATTATAAAAGTTATAGGGAACCAAAAAAGAGCCCAAATAGCCAAAGTAATCCTCAGCAAAATAAAAATAAAAAACCAGAGGTGTCACATTACCCTACTTCAAACTATGCTATAAGGCTACAGTAACAAACAGCACAGTACTGGTAGAAAAACAGACACATAGACCAATGGAACAGTGAAGAGAATGAAGAAATAAAGCCACACATCTACAGCCATCTGATCTTCAACAAGGTTGACAAAATAAGCAGTGTGTAAAGGACTCCCTATTCAACACAGTGTTGGGATAGCTGGCTATGCATATGCAGAAGAATGAAACTGTCCCCTACCTTTCAATACACACAAATTAACTCAAGATAAATTAAAATTTTAAATGTAAGATCTCAAACTACAAGAATCCTAGCAGAAAACCTAGGAAATAGCATTCTGGACAGTAGCCTTGAGAAAGAATTTATGACTAAGTCCTCAAAAGTAATTGCAACAACAATTAAAATTGGCAGGTGAGACCTAATTAAACTAAAGAGCATCTGCACAGCAAAAGAAACTGTCAAAAGAGTAAACAGATAACCCACCAAATGGAAGGATATATTTACGAAGAATGCATCTGAAAAAGATCTAATATTGAGAATCTGTAAGAAAGTTAAACAATTAAACTAGCAACGAAAACCAAACACCTCCATTAAAAAGTTGGCGAAAGACATGAATAGACACTTCTCAAAAGAAATACAAGTGATGACCAACAAACATGAAGAAATACTCAACATCTCTAATCATCAGAGAAATGCAAGTCAAAACCACAAGGAGGTATCATCCCATAACAGTAAATATGGCTATTATTAAAAAGTCAAAAAACAGAAATTGCTGTCAAGGCTGAAAAAGACAATGCTTATACAGTGTTGGTTCAACATACACAAATCAATGAATATAATTTGTAAATCATATGTAAATTAGTTCAGCCACTGTGGAAAGCGATTTGGAGATTTCTCCAAGAACTTAAAACATGACTACTATTTAATCTGTCAGTTCAATTATTGGATATACATCCAAAGGGAAACAAATCATACTATCAAGAAAACACATGCAGTCTCATTTTCATTGTAGCCCTATTCACAACAGCCATGACATGGAATCCACCCAGGTGCCCATCAATGGTGGACTGGTAAAGAAAACGTACATATACACCATGTTATACTATGCAGCCTTAAAAACAAACAAAATTATGTCCTTTGTAGTAACATGGATACAGCTGGAGGTCATTATCCTAAGACAATTAACATAGGAAAATAAAACAAAATACCAAGTATTCTCACTTTTAAGTGGGAACTAAACAGTGGATACTCATGGATATAAAGATGGCAACAATAGAAACTGGGGACTACTAGAGGAGGAAGGGAGGAAAATGGTTGAAGACCTAATTCTTGGGTATTATTATGATTACTTGGGTGATGAGATCACTTATACCCCAAACCTCAGCATCATGCAATATACCCAGATAACAAACCTGCACATATATCCTCTGAATCTAATGTAAATGTTGAAAGAAAAAATAACCTAGATAAAGAAGAACAAAATAAGCACAAAGCAAGCAGAGACAAGGCAATAATAAAGATAAAAGCAAAATCTATGACACTGAAAACAGGAAAACAATAAAGATCAATGAGACAAACAGCTAATTCTTAAAAGAGATCAATAAAATTAATCAGTCTCTAGCAGGACTAACAAAAGAAGAGATAGAAGAAATAAATTACCAACATCAGGAATAAAACAGGGGATATTACCATAGACATTGCAAGTATCAAAAGGATAATAAATATCCCCCACAACTCTACATATAAAAATTGGACCACTTAGATGAAATGAACCAATAGCTAGAAAAACAGAAACCAGTGCAACTCAGTATAAAATAGTTCATTTGAGTAGTCCTATAACTATTAAGAAAATTGAATTTATAATTAAAAACTGCCCCCGAAAAATGTACAAGCCCAATTTTTTCAAGACAGAATTCTTCCAAAGTTTTTAAAAAATTATTCTAAAATTCTATACAATCTCTTGCAGAAAATAAAAAGATGAAAATAGTTTTCAATTTATTTTATAAGACTAGTGTTATCCTGATATCAAAATTAGACAGACAGGAAAAAAAAAACACAACAACTCTAGACTAATATAAGTCATAAATATCAACATAAAACTTGATAAAACAAAAGCTAATAGAATTTAGCAATATATAAAAAGAACCAAACTGGTTAAGTGGGGTTTAGTGCAGGAATGCAAGGCTGGTTTAATACCCAACAATGAATATAATTCATTGCATTAACCAGCTAAAGAAGAAAGATCATGAGCCTATCAATCCATACAGGAAAAAAATGACAAATTTGACAACCATTCATGATTTAGGCTTTCAAAAAAATAGGAATAGAGAGGAACTCCCCCAACTTAATGAAGACTTCACCTACAGCCAAAAGTTATATTCCTAATGTCATTGTGAAAGTTCTATCCAGTGCAACAAGTCAGAAAAAGGAAATGAAAAGCCTATGGAGGTAAAAGAAAGGGATAAAGTCTTCATATTTGCAGATGATCTAACTGACAATGCAGAAAATCCTAAGGAATCTATAGAATCTCCTAGAATAATGAATGAATCTTGTATCCTAGGATACAAGATCAACACACAGTACTATGTCACATTTCTATACACTAACAACGCAGGTGCAGAAAGTGAAATAAAGCACAATGCTATCTTAATTGCTCCAGAGAAAATGAAAACCTTAGTTGTGTACTGAACAAATCAAGTACAGAATCTACATGCTGAAAATTCCAAAATACTAATGAAAGAAATCAAACAGCTAAATAAATGGAACATACAAGTAGAAGATTGGAAGAGTCACATAGTAAAGATGTCAGTTCCCCCAAATTGACATACAGGTTTGACACAATTCTTGTCAAAATCCCAGGAAATTTTCTGGGATTTTGTCTGTAGCTATAGACATATTATTCTACAATTTATAAGGAAAGGTAAAAGAATTAAAACAGATATAATACTTTTGAAAAAGGAGAGTAATGTCAGAGAAACCTGTCTACATAATTTTAAGACATATTGTCTAGCTAAAATAATCAAGGCAGTAAAATAAATACATAGATCATGTAACACAAAAGGGGACCCAGAAATAGATTCATGTAATATGGCCAACTGATTTTTGGCAAAAGTTCAAAAACAATTCAACTGAGCCCTTTCAAAAACTGATGCTGAAAATTTAGGCAGCTGTAGGTTTTTTGAAAAATGAACCTTGACCTTATTCTCATATGTTATACAAACAACCCAAAAGGAATCACAAACATAAGTGTAAAACATAAAACTCTATAAATAAGGGGAAAAATCAGAAAATATTTCATATTTAAGGTTGAGCAAAGAGTTGGTGGACACAACACCAGAAGCATAATTCATAAAAGAAAAAATTGATAAATTTACAACACACATCATGGACAAAAATTAATATCCAGAATATAAAACCTGGTGCATAAGTCAGGGTTCTCTAGAGGGACAGAACTAACAGGATAGATGTGTATATGAAGGGAGTTTATTAAGGAGTACTGACTCACATTATCACAAGGTGAAGTCTCACAACAGGCCATCTGCAAGCTGAGAAGCAAGGAAGACAGTTCAAGTCCCAAAACCTCAAAAGTAGGGAAGCTGACAGTGCAGCCTTCAGTCTGTGGCCGAAGGTCCAAGAGCCCCTGGCAAACCACTGGTGTGAGTCCAAAGGTCCAAAAGCTGAAGAACTTGGAGTTCAATGTTCACTGGCAAGAAGCATCCAGTACAGAAAGAAAATGACCAGAAGACTCTGCAAGTCAAATCCTTCCACATTCTTCTGCCTGCTTTTATTCTAGCCATGCTGGCAGCTGCTTAGATGGTACAGATTGAGGTGGGTCTCCCTCTTCTAGTCCATTAACTCAAATGTGAATCTCCTTTGGCAACACCCTCACAGACACACTCAGAAACAATACTTCCATTTCAATTAGGTTGACACTACAACTCCATCAAGTTGACGCTCAATATTAAGCATCACACATGGATTAAAAAAATTAAAGTTGCTCAATCATGAAAATGCAAAATTTTAAAATAGCTTACTATTTTATACCTACAAGAGTAATTTTTGCCAAAAATCTTAAAGACTCAAGTATTTGCAAAGCTATGGAGATACGGGAACTCTTGGGTATCCTTCTGGTGGTATAAGATTGTCGAAACTCTAAGGAGATGGAGGGTTCATCAGTTATCTAGTAATATTAAGCTTATGCATATCTTATGGTTTAGAAATTTCATTTCTGGAGATATTTGCCTAGAAGAACTTCCAACCATGGAAGTATGAACAGTGATGTTCTTTGTAATTATGTTTTATAATATTTAAAAAGGAGACAAATTAATGAAAGATGGATAAACCATGAACTAGTCACATGATACATGTAGCATTTCAAATAAATTAGAAATAGCTTTGTCCATAGGGATTAATATAATCATTTAATGAAAGACAAAATCCTGCAGAAGAATGATACTATTCAAAATATTAAGCTTTTATTTATTTGTTTGTTTGTTTATTTCTATAGGGGAACAAATGGTGTTTGGTTACATGGGTAAGTTCCTTAGTGGTGATTTGTGAGATTTTGGTGCACCTAGAACCTGAAAAACACTGCACCCAGTTTGTAGTTTTTTAGCCCTCAGCCTCCTCCCCGCCTTTCTCCCTGACTCCACAAACTCCGTTGTGTCATTCTTACGCCTTTACATCCTCATAGCTTAGCCCACTTATGAGTGAGAACATACATTTGATTTTCTATTCCTGAGTTATTTCACTTAGAATAATCATCTCCAATCTCATCTAGGTCACTGCAAATGCCATTTAATTCATTCCTTTTATGACTGAGTGGTATTCCATCAGATATATATATATATATATAGATAGATAGATAGATAGATATTTATCAAGAAGTAAAGAAACTGTCATACATATATATATATATATATATATACTGATATATTTTTTAAAAAGGAAACAAACTAATGAAAGATATATATAGATATATATCATTTATATATATATATGTAACAGTTTCTTCTTGATCAATGTATATCAAAATACTGATGTATTTTTTAAAGAAAGAAAAAGAAATTGAGAAAGAATGAAATTTGAACTCATAGCAAATTGTTAACAGTCATTCATCCTAGCTAGTATCTAGGTAGATGTTTATAATAGTATTTTCTTCAACCTTCCATAGCTAGCAGATTGTAGCCCAAGGAATGAAATCTGCAGTCTTTCTCATTTATCTTCCATCAGTCACCACTCACCCTTTAGAAGCAGGATTTTCCTTACATTGCTCTCAACACACTACACTGCACTCACCATTCAATACCACTTACCACCAACTTGTTTAAAGAATCATTGCATTCTCACGTTTATGAGCTAATGGGGAAGTTAAATCCGCCAATACATTTAGGCATCCATTGTAATTTAAGCTTCATTAAAAAATATTACCAGTAATATATCAGCATATTCTCATTAATGGAAACAGAAACAGTAAAAATAAAGTACAAGTGCTGCTTGAAGCCCAAAACTCTAAACTCCTAGGTTCTGTTTGCCCCTCCAGAGAAAATAATTGTTAACAATTTAAAGCAGGGTTTCTCAGTCTCAGCACTGTTGACATAGCGAGTGAAATGATTTTTTGTTGCAGGGTTGTCCTGAGGCTGTCTCATCCTTATTTAGGGTATTCTATCCCCTAAGTGCCAGTAGCATTTCCCTTGGCCCCATCTGTGACAACCAAAAATATCTCTAAGCATTTCCAAATGTCCCCTCGGGGGCAAAATCGGTCCTGATTGGAAATTGCTATCCACAGTGTATTATTTGAGACCTTTTACCATAGATTTATGTACAACAACTTATATACACACTAAAATATATAGGAATTTGTGTACATATTTTTAAATATAAATATTATACTATACATATTTAGAATCTTTATTTCTTTCACTTAATAGTAGGTCTTTAAAATCTTCACTTTTTTTAACTATGTATTATTCCTTATATAAATATAACCACTCTGTTGTCATAGAATATTTAAGTTAACTTAGGTACTTTCAACCTGTTAGAAAAATTGTTCCACATTATTGCTCCCAGTTGTGCCTGACATCAATGCTTTTCCAGTCTATGTAAGATTTTCTTTTCCTTTCTACTTCTACCAGACAGAATAAAACTATGCAACACCAATATTTCAATATGCCCTCAGTAATCTCTTGCATGTTTCCTAAATTATTCTCCACCCCATCCTCTCCTTTATGACGAAGGAGCCACAATGTCTAGGTATAAATAGGTTTTGGGTTTTAGTCAGGTACTACCTATCAGAGTCTGTTTTCTTTCCTTGGGTGTTTTAAGGCTAAGCATTATTGCATCTATAAATCACTCATTCACAAATTCATTTCCCCTAAAAGGGCCTAAGAGCCTCTCCGGTGTCCTGTATTTGAAAGAATATTGATCTGAGCTGGAAGCTATGAGGCAGAGTAACAAAAATTCTAGACCAGAAATGAAAAGAACCAGGTTTGGCCCTCATTTTCTGTAAACAAGTTTTTCTCTACTGTGAGCCTCAGTTTCCTCATCAGGAAGGACTTACGTAAGATAGTTTCTTAGCATTTCTCCAGGGTGAAGCTCTGAGGCTTCATAACTTCTCTTATGTTTGAAGACCATAGTTTTATGCAGATTTCATTCAATGATCTGTTCATTCAAATATTGGGTATTCCTCAGGCTCTGTATACACAGAATTGAAATTTACAGCAGGTTTCTGTGTAATTCAGTCAGATCGTCTAATGCTAAAAATCAAAAACCCATTTTATGGTGGCTTATCTGCAATATTTAGCAAGACTTTGCCTCAACTCTAAGCTTAGCTTTTACCAGTAAATACCACTTTTATTATTCAAAATGTTCATTGTTTCTTATACCGTAATATAGGCTATTTCTCTACATGTAAATTTATGTATATTCCTCCATAGGTAAATGTCTTAAAAGTTAGATTTAATTAATCATTCTTTTTGTGTGTGTGTTAATCAGCTTGTGAAGGATACAGATACAGCTTTCTTATGTCCGTTGTAAAACATGAGTTTTTCTCCAAAACAAAAACTCATGCGAATAACAACCTGCTGTTCTTTGTCTGCATCTGATGAGGGCTAATGATCTTAGATGGTTTGCAGGCCATGTCAATGGTCCTATTCTATTCATGACAGTACCCTTTTATGGTACATTCAGGAGAAAGTATCCCAAGGGAATTCCTTAGGCAAAAGTGATCCTAATTTTGATTCTATAAACCCCCAATTCTGAACACAACTGATTGGACCATGAGACCTAAAAGCAGCCAATCTATATACTGGGGAGTTACGAATGAGAAAGTCTGGATGGAGAGAGTCTTCTTGATCAGGAATGCTAATGGCCAATTCAATTCACAGTTCTTTTGTTTAGAGATACAGAACACCTATTTGTAGTGGGAGCAGAAGAAAATGCGTACAGACAAGAAAGTATATAAACAGCAAGGGAATCCTAGAAGAAACTAAAACAGCAAGTAACCCAACGTCATGAAGCGGAAGAGAGAATTTCATGATGGAAGGTAAAGATCTGTGAAACGGAAGCAAAGATGAACTGAGTTACCCTCTTGTGGGAGGATCCAGGGACTCCTCCTGATAAAAAAAAAAGCAATGAAGTAGTCTGGAAGTAGCCTGTAATCCCAGCTGTATAGGAGGCTGAGGCTGGCAGATCACTTGAGGTCAGGCATTCGCGACAAGCCTGACCAACATGGTGAAACCCCATCTCTACTAAAAATATAGAAATGAGCCAGACATGGTGGCAGGTACCTGTAATCTCAGGTACTCAGAAGGCTGAGACAGGAGAATTGTTTGAACCCTGGAGGCAGAGGTTGCAGTGAGCCAAGATGGTGCCACTGCAGTCCAGCCTGAGCCATAGAGCAAGACTTGGTCTCAAAAACAACAACAACAAACAATGAGATAGAAGGAAGGACAGAGTGAATTCCGTTTCTAAGTCTTAGTTGCTGACACTTCAAATCCTAGGATCTCAACTGCACATTCTTGAACTGAGTTGAGTAAACCATGGTACTGCAGATTTAACCATGTGCATAATGGAAAAGAGAAAAGATCTGATATCCTAACACCAAGTCTCAGCTGTATTCTTTTCCCATACTATTTCATATCTTTGATCTAAAAAAAAGTGCTTAAAACATGAAAATACACGTCCAAGATTATAGCTCATGATTGGAAACAACTTCATATAGAGTGGGAAGCAAGTCAAGGAAAAGTCACCCCACACTATAACAGAGCAAATGCAATGTTTGAATAGAGCTGCCCACACTACACATAAGTAACGTGGCAATAAATAGCACAGCAAGTAGACTGAGAACTCTCCCCAGTAGGGAGAAATTGAGATAACTGATGAGCCCAATCAGAAATTAAAAATAACTCAAGGGTCAGAAGAAAATTCCCCCAAAATATTTTATGCTAGAGATTTTTAACTCCCTGAATGAGACCTCTGTGGTAAGATGATATTTAAAAACTAAATGAAGAAATTACAGAACTGAAATAACAAGTTTGATAATAAAACTATGTCAGAAAATTGGGGGAGTGGTGATTAGAGGCAAAAAATTGCTACTTTTCTAATGGTTTTTTGAAGGAAGTTAAAAGATAAAATTACAATGTCATTTAAAACAACAATGACACCAAGTTTTTTTTATAATACTATTTTTTAAATTTAGAGGGATTATTGAGAAAAAATAATATGTTATTAGAATTGTTGGGATGATACGGTATTATTGGTATAATATGGTAAAAAATTCTTGATATTCAGTTCTATTTCTTTGAGTTTCTTTTATTTCTATTAAATTTATATAAAACTAAATTAACAATTATATTAATTAACATTTATATAATGATGCAATTTTTACAGAGTTTTTCCCATCTTGAAATAATATATCTGTCTTCATATTTATACAGAGACATTTGGAATGGCATTCACCTAATGCTTATAAAAGTTATCTCTGGAGAGTGAAATCCGTTTTAAGTGATTTTTACTATTATTTTCTATGCCTTTATACATTTATTTAATTATTTAAATAGAGAATGCATCAGTTTCACAAGATAAAAAAATTCATTAAAAAAATATAACCAGGCAGAGTATGGCTCAACTCCTGAGATGTGACATACAAATATCTTTTCTTTCTACAGTTGTAATTAGAGACAATTCCAAGGAGCATTAGACAAATAATACACAAAGTCTTTAGAGCTTCCCCCAAAATAAATCTCAATATATTTTATATTATTTCACACCATCATAAAGCATTTAGAAATGGAATTCCAATGACTGCCTGTTCAAATGGTCAGCTTAGCTTTTTTCACTTGTCTAAATTGGGAGTGGAGAGTTAAGTTTTCTCTTGAAAACCCAAAGAACACAATGGATCCTCTACAAAAAAAAAAAAAAAAAAAAGAAAGAAAGAAAGAAAAAGAAGAAGAAGAAGAACCTGTATTCACACAGTGTATTTCATGCCACTTGAGAGGGTCCACAAGCTCTGTAATGGTGGCCCGCTGACACAAGACTACACACTCCTGTGTGTGCTGGATTTTCCTGCAAGTAGTGACATTTTGGTTTCCAGGATGGATGTGGTAGTCTTTGTACCCCCTACCTGTTGTTTAAAAGGTTTTTACCCTCATGTATATCTGCATGCCTCTGAGGACACAAATTATAATCAGAAGCATGCAATCCATGTGTCAAGAATGATACTTAGGACCAATAACTGAAAAGCAGATGCATTACCGATAAGAAAAATAACTGTCCCACACTAGAGCATAAATCAGCCAAATGATCCCCCAAAGACACATGTGAAGCTCTATAAACGATGCACAGAAACATACTAAGGTGATCAAAGATAGTCATTGAGCCTCCTTTGTTTCTGAAAGTCACACTATCTTAAGACAGGAAAAAACCGAGAACAAATGAGTCTGATTCCATTGTTGTCTGCCACCAAACCTAATTTTTCCATTCCAGTTTCAAATTCCCAAGGTGACAGCAATTCCCTCACTTGCCTCAGGAGATGAGTCTGTCATCTAGCACTGCCAGCAAGTTGTTGCTGAGAAGAAGCCTAAATGTTTTCGTTATTTTCATCCCATTACTCCTAGTTATCCCCTACTGGGCCATTCTAAATACTGTAATTTCACTCTCATCTGTTTTTATTTCTTTCACATATTCACAGGCTATCATTATTTTCCCCTGTATTTGTCCCTAACCTCTTTTAATCTTTCCTTATAAGTAATCCCTGTCCATCATTTCTGTTTCCCTGAAGACGTAGTAGACAGGAGAGTGTCTTTCATTTTTTTAAATTGTGTAGGGAAAATATGGTCCATCTATAAAAGTTTCTTACAAGATAAATCACGTAGATCTGGGTGAGCTGGAAGATTTTGACAAAGCATTACTTGTTCTGCCAATGATGGTTGAATTTGGGAACTGTTCTATATAATTGATCTCAATGGATCATTTGATACCATTGATATTACTGACAGTATCTCAGAAAACCCCTCATTGGCTAGCTTTGTTGATGCTCACCACAGCAGTTCCATGATCCAAGTAACTTGCAGTGAGACATGAGCTTCAAAGTAAATGACAGCAAGAAATTCATGAGATGTATCACTAATGAGAATGGAGAGTTTATTGGGCAGTGATAAGTTCAGTTGCAATTATTCAACTGTTTATCAGGCTTCCCTGACCAACAGTTATCCATAAAACATTCTTTGCACTTAGGAAGCATCCATGATTCTTCCTCTCATTTGGAAAGCTCTGAGAAATGCTATGGATGGTGATAAACTTGTGCTTTTTATGCTCTCCGAGCTAGAAGAGATCATTACTGTTCAACTTACCAATTCAAATTAGATACTGGGGCTTAGCTGCATGTGTATCAAGATGGTGCAGAACACCCCTGTGACAATGAGTTGGAAAGCATCCATCTGGAACTGAGCATTTCCTTCCTCTACATGTTTTTCACAGTTGGGTCACAGAATTGGAAAGTTATTGGCACCATGACTTAGTTCATAACCCACAATTAACAGAGGTCTTTTGATAAAGCCATACTTCAAAGCCCAAACTCAACAAAAATAGAATATTCTGAAAGGTCTAGTTATTCAAAAGAAAATGAAAATGAATTCTAAGAAAATTATGACTACTCTTCATCCACAACTGTTCCTCAACATTTCTATGTGTTCCAGGATACTGAACTATAGATAAATTTTTCTCCTAGGCTGTTTGGGTTTCTTTGTTTTTGACCTGTTTTTGTTTTTATTGGCCCACTTTACTCACTTACTTCCTTCTTGTTACTGTAATTATAACTGTTTCCTAAGAACTTTTTTCTGAACTGGATGTTTGATTTCTTATCATTTTCTCACTGTGGATTCATACTCCCTTTCATCATTAGCTTCATATGTGTGACTCCAAATCTCTATTCTATCCCTGAGTTAAAGATAAATATGTTCATCTGCTTGCTGAAAATCACCTGAAATTCTCAGCAGTAATGTAAAAGTACAGTAGCTCAAACTGAATTCAACCTCCCGCTATCTTCTCTATTTGTGCTTAATGTCTTTATTTTTCCATTTTTCACTTCACAAAACCTAGTATAATCTTTGTATCTTTCTTCTCTCCTTTTCTGCCATTCTTCCTTCCCTAATAAACCAATTTGCTACACAGTGCTACTGACTTTCAATAGAAAATCCTTCAATATGTTACCCAAGGTCTATTCAAATTTTTAGTATCAAATGTTTTTGACAAAAGTAGAAAAAAAAATTAAACTGCAGGAATTCTTAGAGCTTTTAATATCATAATATAGATTATAGAATAGAATATGAAGTATTTATCAAATTTATTGACAATGAAACTCCTTTTTAAGAGCAGCATGTGTTTTCTGGAACATACAATATGATGCTAGATTAATCTACCTAAAGTGTCTAATTTTTAAAATACAGTTTCAGTGTCATTTCTTTCCAGAATTATTATTCTTAAGATTGTTTTCTAAAACATGATATTAACAGATTTATGAGCTATTTTCTTTGCGTACTTTGATACAGCCAAATGATCAGTTAGCATTCATCATTGATTTTCCTAACTATGTATCTTACCTATAACAGACCTTTCAGCAAAGACCTTTCCTTCTTTCCCTGCATCCCATGTCTTAACTTTATGTTAAAATGTGTTCATCCTTCAAGGCCCCTATTAAGTGCCACCTTCTACAAGATAGTTTTTCAAAGGAAATTTTTGGAAAACTAAACAACTACTCTATATATTTGTTTTGCAGGTTTATTGGGTATATGTAACTAAATGTCCATTTGTGTATTTTCTCTCCACTGTTAATTCCAATCTGTTGGAAGGCCTGAAAAATATATTACTCATTTTTGCATCTATAATGTAATTTCAAAATATGCAGAAGAATCACTTAATAAGATTAATAAAATTGAAAATGGTTTCACAATACAAAAATTCCTAGTAAATTTGAAGTAAAAAAAAAGTCCTCAACCTGACAAAGGGTTTCTATCAAACAAACAACAGCAATAAGGAATAACATCCTAAATGGAGACATGTTTAAAGGACTTCCTTTAAAATCAGAATTAGAATAAGGTTTTATACCCTTAAATTCAACATTGTACTGCATGTCCTAGCTGGTAAAATTAGATAGAAAAAGACATTTAAGGCATAACAATTGAAAAAGAGGAAACAAACTGTTCATTATTTGCAGATGATATCATAATCTTCATGTAAAATTCAAATGAAACTCCGGATAAATCGTGAAGAGGCATTCTTCAAACAAACATATATGCTAGTAAACATATGAGCACATGTTTATATAAATACTATCAGGTGAATACAAACTAAAGCTATGGTAAGGTAGCAATTTTTAAAAAATCTATAGACAAAAATTAGGAAATATAACAATAGCAAATGTTGGAAGAAACAAATTATTAATATGTTTTATACCTTGCTGACAAAAGCATAAATTGAAATTATCACTTTGGAAAATAATTTAGAACAATTTTGTAAACATTTACATACCCTAAAAGCAAGAAATTTTCCTCTAGGTATATACAGAAGAGAGATTTGTAAATATATATGGTATATAAACACGAGAATGTAAACAGTTCTAATGTTTGTAACAGCAACCTAAAAGCCTGATAAAAGAATAAAGTATGATATATTTGGAATATTATGCAACTGTCAATATTTTTTTAAAACCGTAGGGACAGGCATTATCATGGAGAGACAGTAACATTGCAATATGGTGTTCAAAGTTCTGGTCCGGTGTGCTGGCTCATGCACTTTGGGAAGCCAAAGCAGCAAAATCACTTGAACCAGGAGTTCTAGAACAGCTTGGGCAACATAGTAAGACCATGTCCCTACCAAAAAAAAAAAATTAAATTATCTTGTTGTGGTGGGGTGGCTTGTGCCTATACTTGAGAGACTGAGGTGGGAGGATCACTTTGGCCCAGGAGTTCAATACTCAATGAGCCGTGATGGTGCCACTGCACTGGATGATACAGGAAGACCCTGTCTCAAAAAAAAAAAAAAGAAGAAGAAGAAGAAGAAGTCCCAGAAGATTATAAACAGCCCAACTCTCTTTTTATAAACATGAAAAAAAATAAATAACATGTTTTGTTAATACATACATATGTGATGAAAATAAGAAAAAGTAAAGAAAAGATTAAAGCTAGTTATCTTCAGATGGGGAAATAGGAGGGTGGTGTCAGGAAGGCCACAGAGAGTGTCATAAACCAAGGATTGTATTTAATTCAATTCTGCTTACCTGTGTTTACAATAAATGAACAAAAGACAGGAGGTGTCATGCACTGGATGGGAGAGTGAGGGAAGGACTCTCAAGTTTCCATCTGTAGCAATTCAGTGGATAATTATGGCATTTACTGAGATAGAAGACTTTGTTCTGAGGAATATGAGACAACCCAGGGGACAAGCGAGAACCTCAGAGTGAAACTGGGGCTCACCTGGGTGAAGGCGGCATGGAGGAGAAGGTACCACGGCTCCAATTCTCACCTCTCTGTGCCTGCCCACGTGGCTAGACCACATGTCCCAGCCAGCCTTACAGCTAAATAATGACCACGGAACTAAGCTCCAGCCAATATTATGTAAGTGACAATCTTAAGATATCTCCACTTTTTTTTTCCTTCTTGCAGCCTCAGAGATGGTGTAACCTTAGGGTGGAAGGAACCAATATATTGTAATTACTCTGACGAGCAAAGCCACTCACAAATTGTGCCTGTCTGGAATAGACATATTAAGAAATAAGCTTTGTGTACGTTTAAACCATTTTATATTTTTAGATCTACGTATTAAGTTGTCCCATCTATCCCATTTAATATAGGAATTAGCACTTTCAAGTCAAGTACTGATTTCACAAAATGATAAAATGCATAGCAATGTAGAACTCATTGGATTTGCAACAAGTAGCACAGGAATGGATTTCACAACTTAGAAAGATGGAGAAATGTCTGGTAAAACCATCACCTAAAATCACTTCAAAGGAAGATTGAATACATACTGAGCATACTGTTCTGGAAGCAGCAGATTGACTGAGCTACAATATTAGTGCTTGTTGATTACTTCTTGTTGCTTATAGCAAGAAATCATAAGCAAGGGTTTGCAGGCAGAAATTAAAGAACTTTGTAAGTTTGAAGAAACAGATTTATTCTGGTCTACAGAGAATAGGAGACAATTTAAAGAAGGCCCATTATGACTTCTCAGTTAAAAGAAAAATAGGAACTAAGCCTTGTAGGAAATATAGATTAAGACTGTTATATTTTTACCCAAGCCTTTTGTTTCAGTTAGCCTTATGATAAATGCCGTTAATTTGAGAGAAAGGAGCATGAGGACAAGAAAGAAAAGAAATATGGGAGACATATCTAGGCAAAAACTTAGGGCATAGTTGTTGCAACCCAGCACTTCCTAGAAGCAGATAGATCCAAACCCCGCTAAGTTTTTCAGATAATTGTATTGTCAATGAAACCATAGGCCTAGCGTAAAAATGCCTTTAACAGCTCACGTTATAAAACATCCGACAGCACAAAACCTGCACTAGCAGCAGGCAGGCTGGAGAGCTGCAGAATGAGCACTTGCAAGCACTTTAGAAGCGGCCAAGGGAGAAATAGACAAGGAGGAGCATCCTAGAGGGAGTACCTCCCAGAGAGCCAAATGAAGTCTTTTTGAAGACACAGAGTAAACTGTGTTTTGACTGAAATATCATACATGAGGTCAAGTGTGGAATTTTCCACTTGTGGCATCCAGATTTTGAATTTTTGGGTTAGGGATGCTCAACCTATACCACATGTTCTCACTTACAGGTAGAATCTCAAACAAAAGAACTCATAGAAACAGAGACTAAAATGACAGTTACAGAGGCTTGGAGGTGGGGGAAATGGGGAGATGACAGTCAAAGAATATAAAATCCTAGGAAGAATATGATTTACTTTTTATTTTTGGTGATCTATGGCACAGAATAGTAAATGTAGTTAATGATAATGTGTTGTACATTTCAGAGTTGCTAAGAGAGTACATTTCAAATGTGCTCACCACAAAATAGATAAGTATTTGAGGTTGTAGATATGTTAATTAACTTGATTTAATTACTCCACATTGTTTTCATAAACCAGGATATCACCCTGTACTTCATAAATATATACAATTATAAACTGTCAACTTAAAAAATAAAAATAATGAAGTTTGTACATTAATTAATATACCATCTGAAGGTCTAACACAGTATTGGTTCTCATTAGACATTTTTTCTCTGTTCATTTATTTATTTATTTTTGGAGACAGAGTTTTGCTCTGTCACCAGGCTGGAGTACAGTGGAGTAATCTTGGCTCACTGCAACTTCCCCCTCAGGTTTCAAGTGATTCTCCTGCCTCAGGCTTCCAAGTAGATAGGACTACAGGCATGTGCCACCACACCCAGCTATTTTTTATATATTTTTTAGTAGAGACAGGGTTTCACCATGTTGACCAAGATGATCTCGATCTCCTGACCTCGTGATCCACCTGCTTTGGCCTCCCGAAGTGCTAGGATTACAGGCGTGAGCCAACACACCTGGACTCTATTTATTTGAGTATATCTTTAATTCAAATAATTGTTTCATGTATTCAGAATTATGAAAAAGCTACATACACACACAGTAAATAACATTGCCTCTGAATTTAAGGAGCTTACAGACAGCTGAGGAAATAAGATGCTTAAAATAAAAGCCAATTATATAGTATAGAATTCAGCCAACTCTTGCCTTGAAATGCCACACTTAATTTTTTCCTACAGTTTCTATATACAACCGTAATTGTAAACTTAAATACCACCCATAGCTTTTGCATATCAAATGTTACTTTTCCTCTCTAGTCCCACATCTGTAAGAGAAGAGGATATTCTATGAAATGATAAAGGAAAAAAGCATAAAGGAGAGACTCTGTTGTCTGCTTAGGACAGACTTATCCAAAGACAGTTGCCTTGGAAACTTTTTCTTCTTACCCAACATGATAGGGCCAGGAAGCCATGCTGAGCGGTCACTAAGGAACCATCATGGGCTAAAGTTCCAAAGAAAACATGGTATTTGCAAATCCGGAGAACATGCATCTCCCAGAGGAACTAGGGTGAAGCTGGAGCAGTGAGTGAGACACAGCTGTTTAGTTGGGCCAATAATCAGCAGAGCAAAAAGACAGAAGGAGAAAACTGCTACAACTTGGCAGTTTTTTTTTTTTTTTTTTAACAACTCCCACTTACTGAGCACTTAAGTTGAGCTAAGCATTGTTCTCAGTGTTTTATATGTAATATTTTATGTTTAGCCCCAACACTGTTACTATGCATTAATAACTATTTTACAAAATGAGAAACTTGAGGTTCCCAAAAAGGAAATGATATGTCCAAGTTCGCACATCCAGTACAAGGTGAAGGACAAAGTCAAGGCAATCTCTGTGACTCCAGAAATATTGTGGCCACGTGGTCAATCATTGGAGATTGGACACTTGAATTCTTTTTTTTTCTTTCTTTCTTTTTCTTTTTCTTTTTCTTTTCTTTTTTTTCTTTTGAGACAGAGTCTTGCTGCATCACCAGGTGCCAGGCTGGAGTGCAGTGGCACGATCTTGGCTCACTGCAACCTCCTCCTCCCAGGTTCAAGCAATTCTCCTGCCTCAGCCTCCTGAGTAGCTGGGACTACAGGTGCTCACCACTATACCCAGCTAATTTTTGTATTTTTAGTAGAGACCGGGTTTTACCATGTTGGCCAAGATGGTCTCGATCTCTTGACCTTGTGATCCACCCACCTCGGCCTCCCAAAGTGCTGGGATTACAGGCATGAGCCACCGCACCCGGCTGGAAACTTATAAAGGTCATTAGCAGTGAGCATAGCATCACAGACAGAGTACAGAAGTTAAGAAGAATTGCCCAGAGCCCATGCCTGTTAGCTATTACTGCACAACTATTAAACTTTGTGATTTAATATTTTAAGTTTTATTTTGCTCAAAATATTTGGGGCAGGAATTCAAGAAGGCCTCAGCTGGGTGGTTTGAGGTGGTTCTGAATTTGAGGTTCAGAAAAAGGAAATGATATGTCCAAGTTCACATATCCAGTACAAGGTGAAGGACAAAGTCAAGGCAATCTCTGTGACTCCAGAAATATTGCAGCCACGTGGTCAATCATTGGAGATAGGAAACTTGTATTCTTTTTTTTTTCCCTTTCTTTTTTCTTTTCTTTCTTTTTTTTTTTTTCTTTTTTTTTTTTTTTTTTTTTGAGACAGAGCTGGGGTCACTAAGGCTGAAGAATTCAGTGTCGAGGACTCTTCACTTACACTCTGACAGCTTGGTGCACCTTGACTTCAGTCTCTCTCTTTCTCACTGTATTGCATCTCCACACTAGCCCAGGGTTCTCACAGCATGAGAGCCTCGGGGTAGACATGATTGATATCAGATTGCTGGCTGCCAAGGTGGAGAAACATGAAGCTGCCAAGGCAGCTAAGGCTACGCTCAAAACAGACACAGCATTGCTTCCACCAGATCTGTTTGTCAAAGCAGTACAGAAGGTGCCTGGATTCAAGGAAGTGGAGAAATAGACCTGGCCTCTTGGTAGGGGAGTGGTCAAGTAACATTGCAGAAGGGAATGAAAAGTGGGTGACTATGGAGCCAACTTTGGGAAAGAGAACCTTCTCCACAGTCTGGCAGCCTAGAGTGAGTGCAGCAGGACCAACAGGATACCAGGACAGTACAGGAAGGTTATCAGACTGAAAGCAAAAGTTTTCCTGACTAGAAACACTTTCCATCCAGAAGTGCCAAGACAATGTTCAAATAAGCAAACACAGAGGTAAAGCAATAAAAGAAGGAAGTTGAAAAAGCAGAAGTGACTTTTTTAAAAAGGTAGGAAGACCAGTACTTCAGAAAGTGGACTTGAACCATCTGAATGCAATGACTATTTATATCGGCACTCACATGCCAGACCCTGTTTTACATGCTGTGGATACAAAGACTATAAAACACAATTCCTGACTTCTAGAAGCTCAAAGTCCAAAGGGAGTATTATAAGACCTTTTAATCAATATTCTCTACGGACACCTAGACAAGACTGAAATTGCAGAAATAAGAGAAAAGAGAAAGCAAAATAAAAATTAAGACAAAGAGAATTTTTGCTTCAAAACACCTGGATCAGAAAACAAGTTTGCTGAATCCTTGGTGAATTGGGATTATTTATTAAATATACATTTTGCCTGGATTAAACAAAATTTAAATACTTAGATATTTGTACATTCTGAGTGGGGTGATATATAATATTTAGAGCACCATGCGTTCTTCCCCATCCTTAGTAGATCACAGCACCATATGCCACTGAGACCACAAATGGTTTTAATATCCTTTTCAATGTTCTGCTCCAAGAAGCCACTGCCAGTCTATCAAGTTGCCATACAATAGGAAATCAACTTGCCATCACGTTGGCGTGAGGAATTTCTCAGTTAACACTTTTGATTCTAATCTTCTGATCTGACAACTACACACATCTAAAAAAGTCCCTGTGAAATTAGGATAAGTAATAAAATCACGTACGCAGGGATCTTAAAAAAAAAAAAAGAAAAGAAAAAGAAAATCCTATTGCCCAGCTGCACCACAGATCAATTAAGTACAAATCACTAGAGAGCAGTAGCATTTTTTTTAAAGCTCCCTGGGAGATGACAATATTCAGTCAAGGTTAGGAACAATTGTGCCTAAACAAGAAATGCATCTTTGAATTTCTGGGGAAAAAAGACACTGACTTTACAGCAGACTCCCAAAGGGGAATATTTACTGATTAAGGCTTTGTCAGATAACTGGGTTTTATATCCAATTGGTTTAAATGTCCAACTAATCTCCAAGTATAGTATGCTTCACAATAGCATTCACAGTTACATGCAGATAAAACCTCAGAATTAATCACTGCATTACAATCATGATTTTTATGTATTCTTGATCCTATTAATTTTTCATTTTACCTTAAGCAGACTAGGACAGCAAGGAGTTTTAAAAATCTAATCATAATAAGAAAAGGAGTATAAGGCTATTTTGTTTCTCCTCTGGCTTACTTGAAAATATTGACATCATTGGAAAAAGCTACCAAAACAAAAACATCAAAGATAATAAAAAATGCCCCCATTAGAAAGGAATTTATCACATCAAAATTAATGATCTTTAGTCAGTAACAATGCCACTCTTTGGTTGTCAGGTTAACTCAATTTCAATTTAACTGAGCTACTCGATCAACTGAATCAGGATAACAGACAGAGATGAATTAAGGCGATTCAGAGGCTGCATATACTATGTGCCCTGGGTAAGAATGAATCCTGGGGAATGTTTTCGTCTTTTCATTTCTCTCTCTCTCCCTCTCTCAAATTGCTTTAAAAATTGGCTTTCTTAATTGCAATAGTGTATCATTCAATTTATCTTAGTCAATTGCTATGATGTTCCTTGTCTTTATCTAAAATATACTCTCCCTACAAGAGAGAATGTTATGACACTTTTAAGGGATCTGCTTATTTTGGGGGTCTCTCTTCCACCTAACATTAGAATCTTTCCTCTGCCTTCTCTTGGAATCTGTGGTATTTTAATAGATAAGTTAAGCAGGTCTCTGTTTCATTCTTTATAACATTAAAAAGCTTTCATCAGTATGCAAAAACAATTCCATATCTCCTTTTTCGTGAGATGAGTAAAACTAGGGCTAAAGGATTCACAGGAAGCTCAACTTGGCATTAATTTAGACATTGATTCAGCAGTCATTTCCTGAAAGCATAGACATTGAGGCAACCTCTTGGGTCCAAGAGATGAAAAGATGATAAAGATATAGTCCCTATTCTCAAGAGCTGCTACAGCCTCACTTGATAAATCTGACAATAGTCATCCTGACAAGGTCAAAGAACAGCAAGACTAACTAGTGGTTGGAGAGCTCTCTTCTCCCCATTTTGCTGCTAGTTAGCACCAAGGGTGGAATTTGAGGCCAGTTTCTGCACCTTTGAATACAGCTGCACTCATGTTTCATTCCTGCAACCAGATAGTGAACATCTTGAGAACAGTTTAGTTCCTTGTATAACTGTAATACATTTAGGAGCTCTCATGTGGCTCACTGTATAGATTACATTTGATAAACTCTTAGTATTAAATAGTAAAAGGCAAAAAGTAACTTAAATGAAACGTCTTAGTTTGTTCAGGCTGCTGTTAAAAAAATATCACATAGCACAGACTGGGTAACTTATCAACAAAAACCGTTAATTTTTCACAGTTCTGGAAGCTGGGAAGTCCTGTTTCAAAGTGCTGGCAGATTTGGTGTCTAGTAGGGGCCATTTCCTGGTTCACAGACGGTGAATCTATGAACACGGCACCTTGCTGTGTCTCACATGGCAAAAAAGAAGCAAAATTGCTCTCTGAGGTCTCTTTTTACAGGTTGGTTTGTTTGTTTTGTTTGTTTGTTTGTTTGTTTTTGAGGTGGAGTCTTGCTCTGTCACCCAGGCTGGAGTGCAGTGGCACAATCTCAGCTCACTGCCACCTCTGCCTCCCTGGTTCAAGAGAGTCTCCTGCCTCAGCCTCCTGAGTATCTGGGACTACAGGCACATGCCACCATGCCAAGCTAACTTTTGTAATTTTAGTAGAGATGGGGTTTCGCCATGTTGGCCAGACTGGTCTTAAACTCCTGACCTCATGATCCACCCACCTCAGCCTCCCAAAGTGCCAAGATTACAGGCGTGAGCCACCACACCAAGGGCTTTTATAAGGTTTCCACCTTTCTGACATAATCACTTCTCAAAGGCTCCACCTCCAAATACCATTACATTAAGGATTAGGTTACAACACAGGAATTTGGAGAGGAAGAACACATTCAGTCTACAGCAAATCACATCTTGTATTTGAGTCTTTCTAAGACCACAAAAAATGGTCCAGCCACAACTCACAGCAATACATCTCCAAATCTCTCTTACCTCCCCAGTGGTCTCACACTTCACCACTGTCCCTGTGCCAAAAACATTTCTGTAGCCCAATTCATTTCCTTCCTCTCTCTCTGTCACACCTTTCTCTCTCTCATCTCATCCTCAATTTTTCCTAATATACACTGACTTAGTTTTCTTACTATTTCTTTCCTTTTTCTGGTTTTCTTTGGGATTCAAACAAGGAACCTTCCTTTCTCTCTTACCTTTGTTGTCTTTTCTTTCTCTATCAACCTAGTCTCCTGATTCCGTTTCATAAAATTTCTGTGAATTAGACATAGAAATTAGATAAAAATAAGGAGAAAAAGCCTGGGGATGCTTACATTTTGATCTCCTCTCTGAATTCTAAAAGCTCAGGGCAGTACTTCTCAAAATCTGATCTTTGGACACCCCCCAACCCCCCAATAAGAATTATTTAGAGGGATAGTTAAAAATTCAGATTACCCAAGTCTTTCAATTCGAAATCTCACCTCAACCCTATTGATTCAAAAATCTCTGGAGAAGGAGCTCAGCCATCTGCATTTTGGTAAGCACTCCACAGGGTATTTAAACCATTTGAGAATCTCTGCTATGTAAATAGGAAGGTGTGAGTAGGTGACTGAGAGCTGGAGTTTCCGGGGAAGTCTGCACTGAAGATGATGCTTTTGAGTCAAGTCTGCAAGAGGGAGTAGGATTTAGGTAAGTGGAAGACACAAAGGAAGTGCAAAGGTATTCCAGGGCAGGATCCCTGGGCCGCAGACCTTTACCAGGGGCTGGGGTCTGTTAGGAACCCGGCTGTACAGCAGGAGATGAGTGTCAAGTGAGCAAGCATTACGGCCTGAGCATTGGATTCTCATAGAAGCTGAAACCCTATCATGTACTGTGCATGTGAGGGATCTAGGTTTTCGCTCCTTAGGAGAAGCTAACTAAAGCCCAATGATCTGGGGTCGAATAGTTTTCATCCAGAATCCATCCCCTCCAGCCCCACAGTCTGTAGAAACACTGTCTTCCACGAAACCAGTCCCCGGTACCAAAAAAAGCTGAAGAAGCAGAGAAGAATATGATAATTATAATTTATATAAATTATGTGAGGAGTAAGAGAGAGAGAGAGAGAAAGAGAGAGTGTGTGTGTGTGTGAGAGAGAGAGAGGAGAGAGATAGAGAGAGAGGGGAGAGAGAGAGAGAGAGAAAGAGAGAGAGAGAGAGATGAGTTCTCCATTACTCAAAGAAATTTTTATGGCTTCCTAAGTGTCCAATGTCTTTCAGACTCTGAATGTTTATCTTCAACTTCCCTACTACAAATAAGAAAATTATTCCTGTTTTCAGTGTCTTTGACATTACTATACACAAATCTATAAGTAAAGATGTAATTTCACAGTGTCCACATCTAGTAAATCAGTAAACAGGTATATTGTCCTAAAGTAATAAATAATATTCGGTGGGCCTTTTAAACAATGCACGAGTATGACACTGAATGAATATACCATACATACTTTTGCTTTAAGTTATAAAAATTATTTAACAAATATATTTATAGTGGTAATTAGGGTATAAACAGCATGAAGTAGGGATTTTATCTTATATATTTTGAATATTTCTTGCAATATTTGTTCAATACCATTTAATAAATATATATTATGGGTTTCCATGTTAAGTTCTGGGCATAAGAAAGGAATGAAGAAAGGATCTCTGATCTTGAAAGATTCATAGATAGGTGGATATACTCAATACCCTCTTATTGGCTGATGGACGAGATATGCACTGTATTTAAGTATTTCAGAGTCAGGAACCTAGAGTCAGGCTGCTTGAATCAGATACTATCTGACTGTATTGCCTTGGTGAGTTTTTTACTACCTCTGATGTTCAACTGGGTCAACTGTAAAAGAAAAATTAATAACAGTACCTCATAAAATCTGTAAGATTATTAAATGAGTTAATACTTATAAACCGACTAGAACATAGTAAGTGTACAATAAGTATTAGCTAGCGTTGTTATCACTACAGTCAAGTATTGCAAACTGCTTAGCTGGGTTTCAAAGACAAAAGTTGCTTAATACTAAAATCTTGACAAGATACTTATTCAATGCGTGAAATGGATACATTAAGTGAAAGACCGAATATTGATTTTTTTTCTATAAAGCCTACAAATGAGGCACCCTCTCTCCCCTTATCTCCATATGACAATTTTCCATTGTAAATAGCACATGATAGTCAAAACTTCACCACAACCTTTCTGAATTTCTACAGCCTTACCTTCACGTAGGTCAGTTTAACACAGTTAGTGTACCCATAGGCCCAGCATCCTATGACTTGCAAATAATTATTGAAAATTAGTTCCAAACAAATTACTGAGCTGAGACTTAATTATAAGAACTAGGAATACCAAATAAAATTGTTCTGGAAATGTTGTTTACTTTTTAGCCTATTACTTGCTTATAACCTTCTTATTCTTCTTCCAATTATCAGCAGAAACCAGATTCCCTCAAACAGTCCATTTGGCTTTCACACTACGGAAGCTTGAGTCTGCAGTGCTTACACTGCTCAAAGCGGGGGTGTGTGTTATATAAATGCTTCCCAAAAAGTTTAAAAAACTCTTTGATTCTGGATCTTTCTTTTTTTTCTCTTAAATGTCTCAAACTTCCAAATCATCAGCTGCAATGGTAAGGCTAAATGGTACAGATAAAAGAACCACAATTTTTGAATCAGAACACATTAGAACTTGAATTGCAGGAAAGACAATTGATAGTTGTCATTTAGGATTTTTCCCATGACATTTACACAAATGTGTCTCAATCCAGTTTTCTGACCTGAGCACTATAATGGGAAAGATATTATTATATTTATTTCCAGGAACCCCACCTAGATGATATCCTATATCTTTTCTTATTCCCATGAAGAGAACCTAAAACCCCTGTTATTGTGTGTGTTACTTATTTAATGATTAATTTACTTGCTTGATTCTTTCAGTAGGCAGTGAGATTACTGAGTACCAAATTCTACTTATTTTTGTAACCATAATTCTTAAAGTGGTATCCAGCATACAGTTAGCATTTAATAAATATTCAGTATATTACAATCTCATTGTTGCCTACTCCGTAGCCCACACTATCTAAGTCATCCGGCAGCAATCTCCACTGTAGCTTACAGACACAGGTAGGGTTTACCCACAGGTCCTAGGGGCCTTCTGCGTTTATCATTCCTTTTTTCTCTTGATACTTATTTGAAATATTCTACTTTATAACATTTGTTCAAGCTCCACCCCACCTGACTTAATCCCTCTTCCCTCCAATCACCCTAAGTGCCTTACAGTGGTGCCACACTTGAGTCCCTCTCTGTCCTGCTCTGAATGTTCTGCATATACCGATCATGTGCCCCATCGTGACATCTCCTTTTTTTGGTAGGCTCCACGATGCCCAGTGCTGTGCTATGCATAGAATAAGAGCTCAAATGTGTTTTATTTTTTCAAATTGAGTTTGCTTACATCTCATAAACCAATCTCTTCCAGCTATTGCAATTGGAAGTGCCTCATATAAAATTGAAATCTCAAGCATAAGGATGCCTAGAATATTTGATCATGATCATAAAGTCAGTTAAATATATTCCTCTCATTTTAAAAATTCTTTAGAAGCTAGTCACTGATTCAAAATGTTAACTTACTGCTCAATTATAAAGCAAAACTAAAAATATTACCTTTTAAAACCTGCCCCTCCTTTTTCTTCCTCCCACCCAGGGTGATCTCATTACTAAGGTGTATTTAATGCAAAAGCTAGTTTTTTCTTTTTTCTTTATTGCTTTCAAGTTTTTAATTTAGAAGAATACCTTTTAGAACCAATTTTAAAGACATAAAATCACATTTCTATGCTTTTCAAAGGGGGAGAAAATTGATTGATCCCAGGTCTCTTCCGAAATCTTGCTTTTCTCCTGCTAATTCATTTATGCAATCACCACCCTCCTTTTCTTCCCAGTGTCTCTGTCTGCCCCCCACCTCTAAAATTTGAGGGTAATCATCTTGACCTTCTTTGGAGCAAAAAATAAGTCCACTGAGAAATTTATGACCTACAGAGGCTCAAAATAAATACATTAAAATGAAAAGAAACATGCCAAGCTGCCTGGAGTAACTGTTTACTGATATCTTTCTGCAAGTTCTTTTAAATCCTGAAACTGAAAACCACTATATATCAGAAACTATAGGAAAGCATATCACTTTATCCCATTAGCAGTGTCTGAGCACTCCAAGCCACAAGTTATAAAAATAGCAGACATCTTCCAGTAATATGCATGTCTGGGCCACAGTAGGTACTACCTTTCCGTAATGGAAAGAAAAAGATAAAAATCACTTTGCTATTTTCAAATAAAGTAAAATACAAACCTTGTAGCATTTAAGCATGAACTCATAAATGCATGGTCAGGTCTGGATGAGAACAAACAGTTCAAGGACAGACTGTTGCTGGTTACTGCTACTAAAGTTGTGAGGATGGAAATACCTGATTTGAATTATACAGGGTGTCGCTTCCTGAATGCTCAAAGGGCATGCACACATTGATATATCTCATTTACCATTTTTATACTGGAAAATTCCAAGATTATCAGTACAAAATTACTTCAAGTGTAAAACTTGATTTAGAGGCAAATGTCTTCTCTTAGGAACTAACAGCATCCCTAAGAATGACAAACTGGTAGTGAAGGAAACAATAACTCAGAGGAAAGAGAGGCAGGAAGATGGCTTTCTGCAAAAATGAAATTTCCATATAGATATACAGAGTAGATGGGCAAGAGAGAACCAAGGGTTGGATCAGGCATAAATAGAAGAGAAAAGTAAGATAGAGGATAAGAAAGAGAGAGAATATATTGCGGAGAATTAGTCAGTTAAACTGAAGCAAATTTAGACAACCAGCTAGCTTTGGTATCCACCAAGACTCTGTTTTCTATTAGCTCTGACATTCATTCATTAATGAGGAATATTCATAAGTGATAATGACCTGGCAGTTTCCTAGGTAATTTTCTACTGGGTTCTAGTAGGGGCTTTAGCTCCTCAATGAGGAACAGTCATAAATGACAATGACCAAGTAGTTTCATAGTTGATTTTCTATTGGGTTCTGGAAGCTGCTTTAGGACTGCTAACTTCTGACTATTTCTGTGTTTGAGGCTGGTTTTCTATTACCACCTTGAAACAATTTTCTAACAAGAGGACTTGCAAATGTAGCTGGTCCTGCTGAAATCAAACCCATTTTCTATATTGTGCACTTAAATGGGCAAGTTACTTAATATTTTCAACCTAGTCTCCTCATGTGTGAAGTGGTAACAGTGGTAGTAGCTAGCTCATCAGACTCCTGGGAAGATTCAGTGAGATAATGCAAGCAAAGTGCTTACCAATATGCCTGAAGAGTATTAAGTCCATAATAAAGGTTAGCTTTTTTCTTTATGATTACAGGTTATATTGAGTAGTGAGGCACAGAAGAATGCCAGCAAATACCTGGAGGGTCAGGCAGGTACATTACACCTTTTCTTATAGCTGTATCATCCCTGCTCAAGGAATGCTGACAGCAGTATATGGAAAATACAAGGCAGGCCACAAGGTCAATGGCTCTTGCTCTACAGAGAATGTGCCTGCAGGCTTTCTCAACTCCCACCCATGAAATGTGTTCTAAGCCTTCTTCCTCAGCTTTCCAGTAGCACAGGCACCCACATTCTCAGCCAATGAACCCACAACTCTCACCGCTGCCCTGACTCATTACCTCACTCTGCCAACTTTCGAAAGCACAACAGTTGCCCCTCTGCTCTGAATTTAGAACGTGCTGTGCTTTGATTCCCAAACCAGAAACTGGGAGTGATAAATTTGCCTTCTCAAATGCTGATTTTTTTCAGCTGATATTTCTATTTTTCCTTTGTTTCAACTGGAAGACATATTTGCACCACGTTATCTGAAAACAAACTCCAGATACTTCTGTTGTGACATTTCTTTATCCTCAGCTTGGGTTCACTCATCCCCAAAGCCAAAGTCTGCAAAGGGGAGATCCTAGGGCTCAAGTCTTTCAATCCTTTCCCGAGACCCAGAACTATACACCCTTTTTCTCTCCATATGGGCTAGAGTTCAGGAGACTGTTGCCTAGTTGCAAGGGGCTCTGGGAATTCAGCAACATCTTTAAAATACTTGAAACATAATAAGAAAATTCTACTGTTTTATTTCAGAAAAGATTGGCCCAGCAGGCAATATGAAAGGACAGTAGGAATATCAAAAAGATACAGGCAGGGGGGAAAACACAAAAATAAAAAATGAAATGATACAGGGTATTATTATTTTAGCTCTGTCCTAGCTTTGTATGACAACTCACACATACACACAAAAAGAATACCAGGGTAAGGTAATGAAAGTATCTGAAACAACTTAAAATGTTCTATTTTTCTTTATGGAATGTTGCAAAAGGAAAATTATATTTGATTATATACCTGTGTCAGAACCGACTTTCTTATTTAGGGGTTGACACCTATACTGCATTCCAAGTCTGGCAAAAAATATTTACAGAGCAAGTATGGAAAAAAAAATGTTTAAAGACGATCTCCTAGGTCAACAGAGAATTTGGCAGCCAGATACTTGCAGCCAGAGACTTCATGGCCCTTAAACCATAATTTCTAATCTTGTAGCTAAATTGTTAGTCCTACAAAGGCAGACTGGTCCCCAGGAGAGAAGGCTATTATCAATTTTGTTTCAGAGTTAAACTATAAGCTACATTCCTTCCCAAGGTTAGTTCGGCCTATGCTCAGGAATGAATAAGTACAGCTTAAACGTTAGAGGCAAGATGGAGTTGGTTAGGTCTAATCTCTTTCATTGTCATAATTTCCTCAGTTACCATTTTTGCAAAGGCAGTTTCAAGTAGTGCCAAAGTAGTCTCAAGAGAAGAGATACGCACTCTTCCCACAGACCGAATGGGGCATTCATCCCACTCATAGAATATAGCAGATATATTTAAGAAAAAATTAATCTCTGTGTTATTAGGCTGTGTTTCCATTCAAATTATTTCAGAAGGTAACTGTAGCTTCAGGATACAGAGAGATCAAATTTGAATTATCTGCTCTAGCCCTCTGCCAGGGGAAGACTGAAGAAACTGTGTAAAACACAAGAAGCACCTGGCATCTTCTAATTCTGTGGGGAGGGGAAATGAGTCCAAAGAAAGGATCCAAAGACACTGAACTTAACCAGAAGGCTGGAATGGAAACAGGTGAGAAAGAGGAGTTAGAAAATTGAACAGAGGCATTTTGGAATTGCCCCCAAAGGCATCCTTCTTTATGGTCTTGCCCTTGTGTGATGGTTAATTTCATGTGTCAACTTTACTGGGTCATGCAATGCCCAAATATTTGATCCCATGTTATTCTGGGGGTTTCCATGAGGGCGTTTTGGGATGAGTTTGACATTTAAATTGACAGGCTGAGTAAAGCACATTGAGTGTTCTAATATGGGGCTTAGAAGCAACAGGGAACTTCTCCTGCCTATCTTGAGGCAGGACATTGGTCCTTTCCTACCTTTGAGCTCACACTGAAATGTCAACACTTCCCAGGTCTTGAGACTGCCAGTTTTAGCACTGGAACTTAGACTGCTGGTTCTCCTGGGTCTTTTGCTTGTTGAATCACTCTGTTGATCTTTGGATTTACCTGCCTCCTTACTTATGTGGTCAATTTCTTTGAATACATTTCTTTATGTATACTTACTTATGATATACAAATATATACACACACACACTTTATTGGTTTTTCTTGTTTTTCAGAAGAATCCCAGTTAACACCCTTCCCTTAAAATAATAATGGAACATATTATCTTAGTAAGAAGCACAGCTCTTGACATCCTGATTTGGTACTGCCTGAGGCAAGCTTTTTTTTTTTTTTTTTTTTTTTTTTTTACCATTTCCTCATTTAAAAACCATTTTAATGCTTTATTAAGTCAAAGTATTTTCCCACTTAGAGAAAAAAAAACAGTGCTCTACAAGGAGTATAACATTGCTCTGTCTTCATCTGTTGGGCATAAAATGAGTTCTTTACAAATTACTGGAAGGATATATGTAGATACCAGCAAAAGCCATCTCAGTTGATAAGTGGGACCATAACAATTATTTTTCTTTTGCCTGCTTTGTATTTACATAGAAAACTTGGAACAGAAAATGTGTGGATATGTGAAGGGTGGGTAGCATCACAGGGGTTCCATACATATATTGGCACAATCTCTTTCTTGATTTCCCATAAATCCCAGTTCATAAACCTCTGCCTTCTATATTTTTATATCTATATTTGTCAATTTATACTTTTCAGTTCTCCAAAATTAACATTGAAATTTCTTAACTATAAGCCCTCCTGGAGATTTATATAATAGGATTTTTATTTTCAGAAGAGGAATCTTAAAACCTGTATTCTAGTATAGCTCCTCAAAAAGAAACACAACTATATCCAAGCAGAGGCTCCAAAGAGGAAGACAGGACAGTGAATGGTTCTCTCCTCTAAGCCCTAAGCCTATCACAGCCTTACCAATTCTCCCTCTAGCTGTCACCCTGAGAACATCTGTGAACACAGGAAAGTTTCCCTTTAACAGATTTCTGTGAATGAATGAGCCAGGCTCAGAAAGGGTCAGGCTTTAAGTGGTAAATATCCCAGGTCAGAAGCCACAGTGGAGCTGGCCATATTATCATATCTCCTTCAACCTGCCTTATGACTGAAAAGTCAGACAGTTCTGAGAAAGTTCTCAGACCTCGAGGGTCCTGGGGTCTCCTTGGCTTTCTGGTGCAGGCAAAAGAAACACTATTACAGAAGTCACAAGGCCCAGATTTCAGCCCTAAATCCCCTATAAGGGAAAACAAAGGGATAAAAATAACAATAATTTTTAAAAATTGCAACAAATTTCTTTTTAAAAATGAAACCTTAAACCAAAATTTAGAATATGTAGGGATGAAAGTGTCAGGCAGCATGATGGATTGTCAGTAGCCCTTAAGGTGCTTCCCTTAAACAATTAATACACAGTTTGTAAACCAATGAGCTTGATTTAGAGAGGTTTCCCAACCTATCTGAAAAGGCTTTTTATATAATATGAATTCCTGGGCTCCACTCCAGATCTAGTGACTTAGAATCTAAAGGGGCTGAATCCAGAAAATTTCACTTTCAGCAAGCTCCCTAGGAATTCTTTAGGTGCTTAGCTGTCCACTATGAATCAGTGTTTGGAACTACTACAGTAGAACTTCTCTAATATTCTTTCAGGCGCTCAAAAAGACAACCACCACCAAATAAATAACATATGATTACTTCTCCACAGTACCAGATTATTTTCATTAGCTTCAAGTTACCATATCAAAGCAGATGGCTTGCAAATTGCACCATCATTCCACCTGGGTTAGATGTACTTAAGCAATAAAAGACAAATAATGGAATTACTTGCAAATATTTTCTATTCCTATCCTCTTCTCAAAAGTTTTTCCTTTTTACAATAAAAGGTTTTCCACTGGTTCTTTCAAAGGATGTTATCTCTTCTGAGAGAATAAAGGGGGCCACCAAAGCCCCTTAAAAATGCATCCCACAAACACAGGAGATGAACTGCAGGGGTCCAGATGCTCGGATGAGGATACTGACACATTTCCAGGACTGTTTACAAAGGTATTGAAAACTTACTCCACGAAGACATAGAAACCAAAACAAATTTTACATTGCCAACTTTAAACACGGAGGTAATACAGGTACACCTCTGAGATACTGCAAATTTGGTTCCAGACCACTGCAATCAAGTGAATACTGCAATAAAGCAAGTCACATGAGTTTTTTTTGGTTTGCTTTACAGTGCACATAAAAGTTATGTTTACACTATACTGTAGTCTGTTAAGAGTGTGTTGTGCCAACTCCCTATTAGCCTCAATAGGGAAGGCACCAGGTTCAAGGGACTGAAGAAGAGACACAGAGCCAGCAAACAAGTCATGAGATCTTTATTAGGAACCTACATACAAGGGAGACAGTATAGTGGTGGCAGTCTAGAAAGGAAAACAACCTTACATACAAAAACATTTCAGTGACAGTGGGCTGGACAAGATACCTGCCTTACCTACAGTCCAGTGGCAGCAGGCTAGACAACATATCTGCATGGCCCAGTGGCTGTGGGCTGCGAAGGAAAACTACAACTGCTTATTAACAGCATGCAGTTTATATAGCATTTTCACTTAACACTCTCTCCTTAATGACCTTCACCCAGCAACCTTCATTTAGCCCAAAACTCAGGGCCATGTTTTCCTGTACAGTCTGTTTTCCACAGGTAAGGCTAGAGGCTCAGATGTTCCTCATAGACAATGAAGAATGAATCTCTGGGTTGGCTCCTCCTGAATTCCCTTGCTCAGAACACACATTCAGGTGCATCTATCACACAGGATCATTGTAAGGGTATACTTATTACTCTCAGGTGCATTGCATACAATAGCATTATCTCTAAGATGTACATAATACAGCCTTGAGATATATATTTTATATATATCTCCTCTATATATCCTCTCTGTATATCCTTATGTATATAAATATCATGATATATACATAAGGATATACAGAGAGGATATATAGAGAGGATATATATTATATATAATTTATATTATAGAGAGGATATTATATGTATATAACATAATATACAGAGAGGATATATTATATATAATACATATCCTCCATGTATATATTCTTAATTTAAAAATACTTTGTTACTAAAAAATGTTCATTATCATCTGAGCCTTCAGTGAGTCATAATCCTTTTGTTGGTGAAAGACTTTGCTTCAATGTTGATGGCTGCTTACTCATCAAGGTGGTGTTTGCTGAAGACTGGGGTGGTTGTGGCAACTTCTTAAAATAAGAAAACAAAAAAGTTTGCTGCATCTCTTGACTTTTTCTTTCACAAGAGGTTTTTCTGTAGCATGCAATGCTTTTTGATAGCATTTTACCCACGGCAGGACTTCCCTTAAAATTGGAATCAGTCCTCACAAAACCTGCCACTGCTTTATCAACTAAGTTTACATAATGTCCTAAATAATATGTTGCATTTTCAACAATATTCACAGTAGATTCCATCTCAAGAAATCATTTTCTTTGCTCCTCCATAAGAAGCAGCTCCTCATCTGCTCAAGTTTTATCATGAGGCTGCAGCCATTCAGCCATACCATCAGGCCTTATTCTAACTCTAGTTCTCTTGCTATTTCTACCATATCTTCAGTTGCTTCCTCCACTGAAGTCTTCAACTCCTCAAGGTCATACATGAAGGTTTCAATTAACTTCTTTCAGACTCTTGTTAATATACACATTTCGAATTCTTTCTGTGAATCTTGAATGTTTTTAATGACAGCTACAATGGTGAATCTTTTCCAGGTTTTTGATTTACTTTGCCCAGGTCCATCATAGGAATCACTATGTGTGGCAGCTACAGGCTTACAAAATGATTTCTTAAATAATAAGACTTGAAAGTCAAAACTACTCCTTAATTTATGGGCTGTAGAATGGATGTTGCATCAGCAAACAAAAGCAACATTCATTTCCTTGTACATCCCTAACAGAGCTCTTGGGTGACTAGGTGCACTGTCAATAACCAGGAATATTTTGAAATGAATCTTTTCTGATGAGCAGTTCTTAACAGAAGGCTTAAAACATTCCGTAAACTATGCTGGATATACTATCATCCAGGCTTTGTTGTTCCATTTATAGAGCATAGGCAGGGTCGATTTAGCATAATTCTTTAGGGCCCTGAGGTTTTTGAGGGCACTGGCTTCAATTTAAAGACACCGGACTCCCTAACAAGAGAGCCTGTTTATCTTTTGAAACTTTGAAGCCAGTTATTGACTTATCCTCTCTAGCTATGAAGGATATTTTTCCTAGGCATCTTTCAACATAAAGCAACTTTGTCTCCATTGAAAATGTGTGGTTTAGTGGAGCCATCTTCATCAATAACATTACTTAGATCTGGATAAATTGCTGTTTCACCTTGCACTTTTATATTATAGAGATAGCTTCTTTCCTTAAACCTCATGAAGCAAATTCTGCAAACTTTTTCCTGCAGCTTCCTCACTTCTCTCAGACTTCTAGAATTGAAGAGAGTTAGGGCATTGTTCTGGATTACACTTCGGCTTAAGGGAACATTGTGGCTGGTTTGATCTATCTAGACCATTAAAATTTTCTCCATATCAGCAATAAGATCTATTTTGCTATCTTATCATTTGTGTGTTCACTGGAGTAGCACTTTTAATTTCCTTCAAGCACTTTTCCTTTGCATTTACAACTTGGCTAACTGGCACAAGAAACCTAGCTTTCAGCCTATCTTGGCTTATGCCTTCCTTACTAAGCTTAATCATTTCTAGTTTATGATTTAAAGTGAGATGTACAACTCTTCTTTTCACTTGAACACTGAGAGGCCTTTGTAGGGTTAATAATTGGCCTCATTTCAATACTGTGCCTCAAGGAAGAGGGAAGCCTGAGGAAAGGGAAAGAGCTAGGGAAGTACCAACTAGTGAAGCAGCCAGAAGACACAGAACATTTATGAAGTGAGTTCTCCATCTTACATGGGAACGGTTCACGGCACCCCAAAACAATTACAACAGTAACATCAAAGATCACAGAGCTCACAGATCACCATGACAGATACATTAATAATGAAAAAGTTTGACATATTGAGAGTATTACAAAAATGTGAGAGATAAGAAGAAAACTCATGCTGTTGGAAAAACGGCACTGATAGATTTGCTCAGTGGGGGATTGCCACAGACCTTCAATTTGTGAAACATACATTGTGAAGCACAATTAAATGAGTTATACCTGTACATGTAAAGACAGTGGTAAGGTTCCTGATATATAATAAGTGCACAATGAAGGTTATGATTAGTGATTATTAATACTTAATCATTAGCATTACTGTTTATTGTCATATTACTAACAGAAATAGGTGGAGGCACTCCAGGTTGTCTGGGTCTGGCAAATTGTTTATATGACTTTTCATATGAAAATGAAAATTTTTTATCTGGTAATGTTCCATAATCAGCATTTAAGATATTCCTTGATTGGCTCTATCAAAAAAAAAAAAAATAGAGAAAATTCTGAGAACCCTGAAAGAGTGGTTCTCTAACTTTACTGTGTATCAGGATATATTGGAGGTCTTGTTAAAACATAGATTGCAGTTGAAACATTTACAACTATAAGTCGGGATTGTTGCATTTCATTACACGTAAATTATACCTCCATTACAAACAAAAACTATCTCCAAAACTCTTGAGGTCATAAAAAAACAAGGAAAGCCAGAGAAGCTGTCAGCCTGCCTAGGAGACATCGGGGTTAAATGTGATATTCTGGATGAGACCCAAGACCAGAAAAAGTGAAAAATAAATGAAATCCAAATAAGTCTAAACTAAACATAGATTGCTGAGTCCAGCCCCAGAGTCTTTGATTCAATAGGTCTGGGGAAGGGCCCAAGAATGTGCATTTCTGTTAAGTCCCCCAGTGATACTGACTCTGCCAGCTGGGGGACCCCTTGCTGAGAATCACTACATCAAAGCACGCCTCACACTCTGTGCTGCCTAGAGGGGTATACTGTGTGGCCAAGGCTGACTACTGTGCTTGGAGGAGTACTGTATGTACAATTTTCCGTGACTTGTAATAACCCTATCCTGTGTTGAAACTGGTTACTTAAAAGCATTTTCCAATGTTCCAACCTTTAGAATGTGTGGTATTATAATCAGATTATTTTCTGTTAAAAAAAAACCAGCTAATATAATTCATACTCCTTGATGCAGTAAGAGGAATTTATTGGCTTGTGTAATTGGGAAGTTTGAGGCACAGGTGTATAGAACAGAACATGTCCCGAGCTCCCACTCTCTCCATCTCTATTGGCTCTGCTCTCAGCTCTTCCCTTTGTGAGATGACCTTAGCACCTCTTGCCAAGCCAGCTCTCTTTTCAAGACTTCAAGAGGCAAAACAGAAGGCATCTCACAGCTCACAATTTACAAGGAAGAGAGACACAATGTCTCCTGGTATCCTCAAGTGACATCTCATAGATCTATGATTGGCCCTACTGGAAACATATATCCACATTTTAGACCAATCACTATAAACAGAGGAAAAAAGTACCGTGATTGGCCAGCACGTAGACAAACACTCAACACTTGATTGAGGCATGTAGCCGAGGCACCTGTGTAGTGATCGCCAATTCCACAGTGGGAAAAACAAAACAAAACAAACCAACAAAAACCTAACAAAGAAGGCCATGCTTTGAAAATGGAGAATGAATTCTAAGAATGGAGAGAACAGTATAAATGCTGAAGGTAGAAAACTGAGAATAACAGAGCAGGCAATCCCAGTTCCAATGAATTCAAAACTGTAAGCTCATCCCTGCCACAGCACCCTACAACAGAAAACTTACTAGGAAGCCTATTTTTCAGTTGCTTGATGATATCACGTTCCTGTCACTACCACCACTTCTGCTACCTGGAATTCTACATACTGCCACTGCTATTTCCAAACCAGTTAACTCAGAAGTCTCTGTCACATAGCAGAGACTCAATATATGTTATTAAATAAATGATCACAAGAAAGAAGAAAGGGACAAACCAAATTGAACCTAGCTAGGTCAAGTGAGCTTTCTGAACCCATTTGTTCACCTAAAAAAAGAAACAAAAGCCGAATATATTTTCTGATTACTCTTGAAGGTGGATTTGAGTATTAAATATAATAAAAATGTAACTCTGAAAACAGACAAAAATAAAAATGCAAGGTACTAACATGGTATTAATGCTGTGTAAGATTTGTTCGTTTTCAGCGTAGCAGTGACCAAGGCACCTACTAATGTTAGAAAACAAAAACCTTGCAATGTTGCCTGACTTACCTCTGCCAGAACAGCTCAACTGTTGTTATGACTGCTCATCTAATTCTTCACCTACGCTGGCAGTCCTCAACCCTGGCAGGATGTACAAATGACATGAGAGCTTTGTAATGCTCTGCCATCCAGGCTCATGTTGGAGATTCTGCTTAAATTGTGTGGGCAGGCGGCCCAGGCATCTGTATGTTTTAAATCTCCTCAGGTGATTCTTATGTGCAACCAGGGGTGAGAAGCACAGACCTCAGCTTGTTATAGCCTCATTAGAGCCTAAGTGCTTCTCTCTGGCTCCTGGAAATAGGCTTCTTTGTTGACTTCAGGTGAGTTTCTTAAACCTCACGAACAATATAAGAACTGGTCCTTTCTCTTAACTCAGCATCTTTCCCTTCAACAAGAGGAAGGGCCACTTTTGTAAATCTCTCAAGAAGAAATTATCTTCCAAATGTGTCTTTTTTGAAAGGATCTGAACAGAGCAAATAAAGTAAACCAATTTAACCATGTAGCTAAATTGATGACATACACTAAAAGTGAATTTTTTTTGTCTAAGAGATTTGCAGTTGTTAAAATTTACTCCTGCTGCTAAGTGCTTAGTAAATTAAGAGAAAGCACCTGGGAGGCTAACTTAATTCAACTTTGAGATCCTGAATTCTGAGTTCCAGTTACAAATGCATTCTCTATATACCAAATATTTCTTGCAAAGGTTAACTGGGGTGAGGTAGGAGGAGACAAATCATTCAATTAATCAGAGTATTATTTACTGCCCACTGTATTCCAAACAAAGAGCAACTGCTCATATTAGTGGGAGCCAGAGAAGTAAGCAAAAGGTGGAAACAAAAACAAATATTCAAGCCATATGCTCCCATGGGAAAGTTACAGAGACTGCTTTTAGAGGATAAGTTTTCTAAACTTTGGCACTATTGACATTTTGAGCCAGATACTTCTGTGTTGGGGTTTGCGGGTCCTGTGAACTGTCGATGCTAGCAGCATTTCTGATCTCTCCCTACTGAATGTCAACAGCACCCGCCCACATCCAAGTCTCAGCAAAAATCTCTCCAGAAGAAATGTCAAATGTCTCTTGGGGGAGCAAGATTACCCCTACGTGAGAACCACTGTTATAGAGTGACCGCAAAATTAAGGCTTGACCAGTTTAGGAAACATTATTGTAAAGAGTTAATATTAATAACAACTATAACAACATAATTATCACATCACTATGTACTGTACAATGCACCAAGATTGGATGTGTATGATTCCATTTACTTCTCACAACTCAAAGAGATGAGATTATTTATTCATGATCACAGCGGTAGTAACAGAATTGGGATTCAAGTTCAAGTTCATCATCATCTAGGATTCATTTTTTTTTTCTTTTTTAGAAAGCTGGAAGTCCAAGAGATAAGGTATGCATTAGCCACAGAGATAGACCAGACCAATGGGTTTTAATGTGTTTTAATATTACGGCAGGTGGATTCTGGTCTTACATAGAAACCCTGGCATGAAAGCCCATGTGTTCGATACCCAGGTGAGAGCTGGCATTCCAGCACACTGTGAGAGCATTTTACAACAAATTCTTAATGCACCAGGGCTGGGCTTGGCACTGTACATGAAGTGGGCTCCTCCCTTCTAAAGGACTACAGTCCGATAAACAAGTCCCAGAAGGTTGATCTTCCCTAGTAGGAAATTATGCTTTCTCAAACTGGACATTTTTAATTGGTAGACTACACTTATTTATTAGGACCCTGAGGGACCCAAATGGTGAGAGGATATGGGTGGGTCTTGAAAATTCATTAGAATTCCACATAGTTTTGTTTAAGGCTCTATACAGGAGCTCATGTCTATAATCCCAGCACTTTGGGAGGCTAAGGCAGGAAGACTGCTTGAACCCAGGAGTTTGAGACCAACATAGGCAATATAGTGACACCCCATCTCTATTTAAAAACAATAATAAAGACATTACTGGATTTGCCAGCACATACCTGTGGTCTCAGCTATTCAGGAGGCTGAGCTGGGAGAGAGGCTATAGTGAGCCATGATCATGCTGCTGCACTCCAGCCTAGGTGACAGAAAAGAACAAAAAAAAGTTTTGTTTAAGAAAAAGTATTTCCCTGAGAAATAATCTGAAACAGATCACTTCCTATACCACCAATCCTCTTGGCCATTAACTCCTGCATTGAGAGCATTCTGTTTGTTCCTTCAGTGCAGCAAGATTCCTTCTGCTTCTGGGCCTTTGCATAGACCATCACTCTTCACAGAAATACTAACTCCATCCCCAAATTTCTGTTCCCCACCACTTACTCTTAGAAAGAAAACCACATTATGCCTACAAAGGCAAGCCATTATTCAATTTTCCCTCCCGTAGGAAAGCTCTCCTGACTTCTCTAACTGTGCCAAATCCCCCTATAATTAGCTTATAGTCTTAATTCATTCATCCAGCTTGAGAAACATGCTTTTTTTTTGGTATTTTTTATTATACACTAAGTTCTGAGATACATGTGCAGAACATGCAGGTTTGTTACATAGGTATACATGTGCGACGGTGGTTTGCTGCACCCACCAACCCATCATCTTTATTAGGTATTTCTTCTGATGCTATCCCTCCCCTAGACCCACTCCTCAACAGGCCCCAGTGTGTGATGTTCCCCTCCCTGTGTCCATGTGTTCTCACTGTTCAACTCCCACTTATGAGTGAGAACATGTGGTGTTTGGTTTTCTGTGTTAGTTTGCTGAAAATGATGATTTCCAGCTTCATCCATGTCCCTAGAAAGGAAATGAACTCATTCTTTTTTATGGCTGCATAATATTCCATGTATAAGCTTTTGTGTTAGGCATTATTCTTGGCATTGGAAAACACATAATATATGGCAAACAAGGTCTCTGCTCTTAACAAATGAAAACATTTTGGATGCACTAGACTGAATCATAATTCAATCATTTCTTTAAAAATAGTAATTTATTGTGGTTCAACTGATGTTAAAATGAATAAAGTAAAATAGGGTGATGTGATAGAGCATTACTAAATATCCCTATTTTAAATGGAGTCATAGTGAAAGCTCCCCAGTTGTTTGGAACCTGAACTGTGAGAACTCAGCAATGGAAAGAATTGTGGAAGAGCATTCTGGGAGTGAAAATTAAAGGTTCAAAGGCCCTCACATAAGAGTAACAGTATTATGATTGAGGCAGAGAAAAAAAATATGAGGTTAATAAAGACAGAGAAGGGAATATGGGAGTTTGGAGGGAAGGCTGAGCCAGATGACATGTGATATGTTGGAAGTGGAAACGGGTTTGATAGTGATAGAAAGTCAGTGGAGGGTTTTAAGTCATATGTTCATAAAGTTTATGGACATTTTAAGAAGCTGTTGGGTGTTGAGATCATTGTATCAAGGGCAAGAGGCAGAAAAGAAAAACCAATTAGGTGGTAAATTCATTAACTAAGTCAAAAAATAATTACTCCAGTTAGGGAGACAACAGCATACGTGAAAGGAAGCTCTGGAACTGGGAATATGTTTTAAAAATTGAATCAACTGAACTTCATGATGGATGACAAAGGTACACTAAAATACTCAAAAATCCTTGGTTATCTGAGTATTATTGGTGCCATTTTCCAAAACGGAGAGTCTAGGGAGGACACAGAAGCAGGAGCTGGGGCAGGGGAATCAACACCTCTATACTGTATCTGTTAAAGTTCAGCTACATGTTAGACAGGCAAGTGGTAATGTCATGTGGGTGGTAGAGTTCTGAGTTGGAGAACAGTTAAGACCAGAGATATAATTTGTGAGCCTACCCATAGATGACTTTATAGCCATGAGACAAAATCAGCTCACTTTGAAAAAGAACAATAAGTTGAAAGATTGAACCCCAGAGCACTCCAGTGTTAAAAGTTGAGCACAAAATCAGAAAATGACACAAAGAGAAAACAATCAGTGATGTAGGGGGAAAAAAGAACAACAGAAACTACGATATCCTTGACGCCGAATGGTAACATCCTCAAGAATAGGAAACACTTGTAGTCCTTACCGGTAACCCCTTAAACGGAGATTGGCTGTTTTGCAGATGAGAAAAATATCCTTTGACAATGGATCCAATATATAAGCCTCAGGGAGAGAGTGCACCAATGGGCCTTTAAAGGGGATGAAGGAACATGCCATTGATTTACTGGAGTTTGAAGGATTAAAAAAAAAAAAGTAAGAATGATAAATGAATGATCATTTTCCTGAGAGATTGGTCGGCCCTGAGTAATGGACCCTGCATGTAGGAAAAAGATCTCTGGGCGGAGAGTTTGTGTAAATCACAAAGAGATAAAGCTGACACATACATTCCCAAGCAGCAAGCATTTCATGGCAGTTGGCCCTAACTTTTCATCTCTACTTACATTCTGTACCCTCTACTACCAATTGCCCTAGTACCCCAGCTCTCACTGCCATCTGCACTAACCTGTGAATTTTGACCATATAACATTTATCTGGAAAGCTAAATACACATGTGTATTATCACTATATACTTCATTTATTTTAATATAGATTAGATATAGATAGATATAGATATAGATATAGATATAGATATAGATATACATATGGGGAGAGTTACCTAAAGAGATACAACCCTCAGCTTTTTTTTCTCACCTGATCGATATTTCAACAATACAGCAATAGTAATGATTATAGTCACCAATTTTTTTTTTTTTTTTTTTTTTTTTTTTTGAGACGGAGTTTCGCTCTTGTTACCCAGGCTGGAGTGCAATGGCGCGATCTCGGCTCACCGCAACCTCCGCCTCCTGGGTTCAGGCAATTCTGCCTCAGCCTCCTGAGTAGCTGGGATTACAGGCACGCGCCACCATGCCCAGCTAATTTTTTGTATTTTTAGTAGAGACGGGGTTTCACCTTGTTGACCAGGATGGTCTCGCTCTCTCGACCTCGTGATCCACCCGCCTCGGCCTCCCAAAGTGCTGGGATTACAGGCTTGAGCCACCATGCCCGGCCTATAGTCACCGATTTTTAAGCCTATGCTACATCAGGTTCTGTGTTGGAAAATTGATGAATCATGAGGTTTTTCTGGCAAGTAGTAGGGAAATGATTAACTACATTATCCAAATAATTGAATCCATTTGCATGGCTAGTATAATTCCCTCTAAAAATGAATGTCCTTTGTCTGTAATAACTTTTTTTGGACTAATTAAATCACTTTCTCGGTGCTCCACTTTGTTTTATCTCAGTAGATTTAGCCCATCTCTTACGACTTCTAGATACTTAGAGAAAAATAAATCATAAAACTTTTCCCTTTTTTCCCTCGGTCGAAACTTATAGACTGGCTAATACAACTTGTAAGCCTTTATTTTTATCCTTTTCCTTTTCACAGGAAAAGGAAACTACTGTCATTTTCACTATCAAAATAAAGATTATATGTAGAGATTTGAGTTTTAAAAGCTAGCTGCTTCCCACTTGCTTCCTAATACTTATATGAATAATCATTTTACCCATTCAGTGTAATTTAGTCTTAGAAAATTAAAACCATTCTCGGTAATAAATAGATGTAAAATAGACATGTAGACTGGTTTTAAAAGAAAGTCATGGGCCGGGCGCGGTGGCTCAAGCCTGTAATCCCAGCACTTTGGGAGGCCAAGGCGGGTGGATCACGAGGTCAAGAGATCGAGACCATCCTGGTCAACATGGTGAAACCCCGTCTCTACTAAAAATACAAAAAACTAGCTGGGCATGGTGGTGCGTGCCTGTAATCCCAGCTACTCAGGAGGCTGAGGCAGGAGGATTGCTTGAACCCAGGAGGCGGAGGTTGCAGTGAGCCAAGACCGCGCCATTGCACTCCAGCCTGGGTAACAAGAGCGAAACTCCGTCTCCAAAAAAAAAAAAATAAAGTCATATATGTCGTCTTTTTGAGACTACATTAAGGAACTTTGGGATATACCTAAGGGCCTTGAAAATTACTCACAACTGGTCTTCAAGTAACTCCATACTCGATAAGTAAAACCATACCAGAAAATAAGTATGTATTATCAGTTAACATTTCTACTTTGAAAATACTATTCCCCTCCTTGTTGAGTACACTTAAAAATTTCAGAGCAAAAAAATGGATGCATAAGGTCAGTTTTTGAGCTTTCTTTCAGTTTGACAATTTATAAAATTCTATATTAATCAGGGTTTATTATTATTATTTTATTTATTTATTTATTTATTTATTTTTTTGAGACAGAGTTTCACTCTTGTTACCCAGGCTGGAGTGCAATGGCACGATCTCGGCTCACCGCAACCTCCACCTCCTGGGTTCAGGCAATTCTCCTGCCTCAGCCTCCTGAGTAGCTGGGATTACAGGCACGAGCCACCATGCCCAGCTAATTTTTTTTTTTTTTTTTTTTTTTTTTTGTATTTTTAGTAGAGACGGGGTTTCACCATGTTGACCAGGATGGTCTCAATCTCTTGACCTTGTGATCCACCCACCTCGGCCTCCCAAAGTGCTGGGATTACAATCAGGGTTTATTTTTAAGAAAAAAACTCCAACTGAATTAAGTCAAAATTAAATGAATGTGCACAGTTGGTTGATCTGAGACCTGTCTGGGACTTGCGTCTTTTTTCCCATCTCTGGGCTCCTCTTTCTTCTATGGAGTTTTTCATCTAAAGTACGCTTTTCCCAAACCATGCCATCTCTACTAAATTCTGCAATCCCAGTGGGGAAAAAGAAAAACTCTCTTTTCATAAAATTCTAACAAATTCTTGATGTTTTATTTTATTTTAAATATATATATTGTATTACAGTTTAGGTTTTGGGGTACATGTGCAGAACATGCAGGATTGTTGCATAGGTACATACATGGCAATGCGGTTTGCTGCCTCCATCTCCTGTCACCTATATCTGGCATTTCTCCCCATGTTATCCCTTCCCAATCTCCCTACCCCCACTGTCCCTCCCCTTATTTCCCCTCAACAAATCCCAGTGTGTGATGCTTCCCTCCCTGTGTCCATGTGTTCTCATTGTTTAACATATACCTATGAGTGAAAAGATGCAGCATTTGATTTTCTGTTCTTGCATCAGTTTGCTGAAAATGATGGCTTCCAGATTCATCTATGTCCCTATAAAGAACACAACTCATCATTTTTTATGGCTGCATAGTATTCCATGGTGTATATGTGCCACATTTTCCTTGTGCAGTCTGTTATCGAAGGGCATTTGGGTTGGTTCCTGGTCTTTGCTATTGTAAACAGTGCTGCAATGAACATGTGTGCACGTGTCCTTATAGTAGAACGATTTATACTCCTTTGGATATATACCCAGTAATGGGATTGCTGGGTCAAATGGTATTTCTATTTCTAGGTCCTTGAGGAATCATCACACTGTCTTCCACAATGGTTGAACTAATTTACACTCCTACCAACAGTGTAAAAGCAATAGCAGACTGCCTCTGTAATGGCGGACTGCCTTGGTAATGGTGGACTTCCTTGGTAGTGGTGGACTGCCTCGGTAATGGTGTACACCCTTTCCCCCACAGAGCTGCAACATCCTGGGTCTAGCTGTGCTTGCTGTGAAACTCTCAATTCAGTGCATTTCAGATTGCTGGCCTTTGTGGGGATGGGACGCGCCAAGCTAGATCACCTGGCTCCCTGTTTCAGCCCCTTTTTTCAGTTGAATGGGTGGCTCTGTCTCCCGGGTGTTCCAGGTGACAGTTGAAACGGCTGCCCCGATATGTGTGAGTTTTTGTGTGGAAATCCAGTGCGCTGGCTGAAACAGCTGTGCTGGAAACTTGTGGTGTTTTTCAGCCCAGAAATCTCCTGGTCTGTGGACAATAATAACTCATTTGGAAATGCGGTAATCACTCAACCTCTGCATTATTCTCACTGGGAACTGCACTCCAGAGCTGTTCCTATTTGGCCATCTCAGATCTGGAAGCAATTCTTGACATTTTCTTTGTTCCAGTGGATATGGGTCATTTCAACTGTGGTTGGAGGTTGGAACTTTCTGATGAGCTAAGCTACTACCACACAGCAACCACTTGAAATATCAAAATAGATAATGGGTGACAGTCTCCCAAAAGAAAATGTGAACATCATCGTGAGAATCAGAGGGAGTGGATTTTGAATAGATTTTAAAAATGGATTTAGGTTTCTACCAGGGAACCAAGAAAAATAACTCTTTTGTTTATGTTTTTGTGGACAAATTTTCTTAGACATCCAGGACATAATACCTACTCATCAATTATACTGTATTGCTTCATTCACATGATTTCAACTCTAAGTTCTCTGTGTAGGCCAAACACTCCCCTTCTGATTATAATTTCAATTCCTGATTTATCAAATAACAGCTCCGCCTGCCCCCAAAAGAACATAGATGCCTACTGTTTTTATTTATAAACAAAGATTTCACTCTCTTCTTTCTGAGATCTGACTTTCTGCCAGTTTTTTTTTTCCTTTTTCTTGTGTTATAATCTTAAGGAAAAATAGATTTTATCATTCACCATTCAAAAATGCCAGTCCACACAATATCATCAGGGGCACCAAGGCTTTCTGGATGAGAGAGCTCACACTCACCAATCCAACTGCTGGGAATTGGTGAGTAAGATTCACAGAGCTTCTGCTTCTTCACATTGCTGAAGTTCTAATACTATAGGGTAGTATTTGTTACATTTAGATGTCCTGACATGTTTTTGTGATGAAAGGCAATGGCATCTCCCTGTTCAAAAGGGTGACAAGATAAAACAAGTTCAGGAAGAAGAATTTGTGAAATTGACAATCACTGAAAGATTTTGTTTGCACACAGGACTTTATATGTCTGGGGAGAGAATAGAGAATAGGCACTGGAAAAGATGTCTTTAGTTCTGAATGAATGAAAGTGCCCACGGTCTGAATTTCTTAGCAAAATCCTAAATGGTATTTTGGCCATACTTTCTAGGATGGAAATGCCTCTGGGCGGCATGTTTCCTGTTTGATGAAATACCTTGACCCAGGATGTGTTACTAAGTAAACTAATCAATACAATTAAGGGCAATTTGTTTTAAAAAGACAAATTGATGTTTGTCTGATGTTTAATATGGCCACTCTGTATTTTCATTTATCTCTAGAGGCTTAGTTGTAATAACGTGTGTGCTATTTTTGCATTTGCTCTTTTCACTTAACATGTTTTACAAGTTTCAACACAGTCTTTCCAATTAACATTTAAGAACCTCGATGGTTGTTTTAAATCCTAGCTGTTGTAGATAATATTTCAATGAATATTTTCCTGCTTATCTATTTTAGTTTTGAAATGATGCTTTAAGTCCCTAGGAATTGCATATCTGTGCCACACAGACCAAAACACCATGCAGTTGTGTTTCTGAAATAATATATTGTCTTCCAAAAGTGCTGGATAATTCGCTCTCTCAGACACAGTGTAGAAGTACAATGGTTTCAATACAAGGTTGACACTACAAGGTGTTAAGGAAATAATGGACCCTGGCATGGGTCTAACCTCTCGAGGATATCTGACAGACATGTAGGAAAGTTTCTCAACTTGAAAAACAAAAAAGGAATAGCAACTCTCACTTCATCATAGAGTGGGGATCACAACCTAAATGTCCTCTTGGTTCTGGCAGGGAGTATAAATTAATCAAGCAAGTTGTTAGGGAGGCTGGAGAAAAAGATGAAAACTATGAAAAAATGAGGATGCACATTCCACCTGCCCCTCTAAAGAGCTGTCTTTACTCAGCTCCAGCTGAGATGTCACAATTTCAAAATGTGGGCCACTTGTTCAAATTCAATGTATATGAAACATATCAAGACTTACCAGACAAGAAAGAAGGGAAGAGAGGAAGGGAGGGAAGGAAAGAAAAAGGAGGTAAAAAAGGAGGAAGGAAAAGAGAGAAGAAAAAGAAATAAACAGTTGGTTTGAAATCCCTGTGTACAAACTTTGTAATGTACTATTTGCAATGAACTTTTCTTTATGGAAGTAAGGCAAATTTCAATAAAAAGATGCCTTGTAAAACTGATTGCGTGGATTGGCACTGATGGGAAAAAAAATACAAAACAAAAGTGCTAAGCAACCAGTATCATCCAAAAGAAATGTCATTTATGATGATAAACAGTATGCATGCACAAAAAGCAGAATTTGATGCTGGGCTTTAGCAGATGTAATTATATAGCACGATAAAGTAAGGCACAAAAGGAGTTGAACCACTCTTTCCAAATTACAAAGCTGTAAAACATTCAGCAGTCAAGTAATAAAAAGAAAAAAAATTGTTCTACTTATTTAATTTGCATAACTTATTTTTCTCCAACAACAAAATGCCTAGGATGAACAATGAACTTAGGAGTTACAGAATGGCTGGTGCCCCTCTCCACTCATTTTCCAAGTGATTTCATTTGCTCAATAAGATCAGCTACCACAGGATGGCGAGAAATCTTAGTGTGTGTGTTTTCCCAGATTTTCCTTTATGATGTGAGAAACTATAAGTGACAGCAGTAAGGAGAAAAAAACCTCTAATTCAGGGTAAGATATTGATAGGGGTAAGAATTCAGCCCTCCAACAGCAAAGCTCTACCCCCATTTCTCAGTATTGTATAGTTTATTATTGCATGTTTGAGTAGAAGTCAGGGATCTATGTGATATGCATCACCACGTGAAGTTGTCCACAAGGCTATTCGCTATCAAAAATGTAAGTGGACTGTAAGAAAAAACGATTTGGAGGAATAAGGGGCAGGAAGTGACAATGGCCATAAAAGGAGGCATTTGCCATCAAGACAAAGACCCAGATGCATTTGTTGTTGGAAAATATTTCCAAGCTAAGAATGTAAATGAAAGGACAGCTGATAAGTTATGTAAACAGCCTTTTGCTAGGATAATGAAAACCTAAGGACTGGCAGGAAAACAACCAAGGCACAAATTTAGGTCGTTGTCCTTTGCTATTATTTTTTCTGCGATCTTTTGGCAGAGTCCTCAGTGTCTTCATTTTGGCTGCTAAGTACATTTATGCTCAGCCAGTTTACAGGGTTGTCATTAAGAATACATGGATTTTAAATGAGATTCTGGGTCAAATATCTAGGTAACTCAAGCCAAGTTAGTCTTGAATCTGAAATAGCCTTATAGATGTCTTGATTTTTAGGCGTGTATTTTCCAATGAGTTATTGGAAATAAATTCTTCTATCACTCATGTTTTCCAAACCTACATGATTTGCTAAAGTTCTCGGTGAAGGGCTTTCCAAGGCTTTCTTGGAGTAGCAAATAATTCTCTACAAGTTCTTTTAATCAAATTAGACTATGGCCCTCCTCTTCTCTCTTCTTCCTTGATCTAAAAGGGTCTGCTTCTATGCCATATAAAGCTATCTCATATTGTATCTCCTCCATATCTATTCCTCAATTTCATTTAATTCAACCAACATTGTATTGGGGTAGGAGAATCTACTCCAGTCCTTACCCTGTGAATTCAGAGATGAGCTATATAATAGAGATGAATAATCTGCTCTCATTTATCATTATTACCTTCATAGATGGGGCACCTGCTGTGTAACAGGCACTACACTAAAGGCTTGGTTGATATGCATCATCTTAATTGATTATCACAACAATTGAATTTATTAGGACTATTTGCATACCCAATTTTAAAATGGGAAAACTGAAGATAAGAGATATGAAAAACTTTTCAAGGTTGTATGCCTCTTGAGGGAGAGATCCAGGACAGTATCTCAGGTCTAACTCTGAAGTCTAGACTCTTAGCTGCTACTTAGTAAAATAAATGATAATGAAGAAGATAATAATAATGATAGTTAATATTTATTGATCAACTTTTTATATTTCAGGTAAAGTGCAAGGCACTCGACATAGATTATAATCTTGTTCCATTAGAACAATCATCATGCAAGGTTAACCATGCTGCTACCCATGATTATTAGATAATTAAAATTAAGGTGTATGGAAATTATGCCTTATGAAAGATCATTCAGTTGGTCTCAAAGAATAGGTGGGTCTCTCTACTATAGTAAAACCAGTGCTTCTAAATTTTGCCCAGCAAATACTGTATTAATCTGGCTTCTGCGAATCAAAGGAATAGGAAGAAATTATATAGCAAAATACAATGGATAGTTAGTCCTATTTTCTTATATTAATTTGGGAAATAATCAAATAAAAGCAAACTAAATTCAAAAATCATAACTTCTTCCACTAACACTATTATAGGACTCCTTGGGGAGTCCTATAGGACTATTACATAGGACTTCTTGTCATTTAATTGTTAAGTCAAAGAGCTAGACCTATTTTGTCTGATGTCAACCTTAGGGATTCACACAAAAAAGTTGTTTGAGATGACTTAGTTTCAAGGGTCCCTGCTTCCAAGTAAATTGAGGTAATGTTCCATGTATTTTAGGATCCTGGCATCTGGCAAAATGTCTTGCAAATATTGTACTTAGTAAAGATTTGTGGCTTGCAATTTTTTGATGCTCAGTCATCAAGGGGTTAACAATTCATTTCAATAGACAAAAGTATTCTTTCGTAACCCCTGAGGCGTTTTTTGCTTTAGAAAAAATGGTAGTAGTGCATGGTTATTTTTGATCCATGAAAATACTGGTTATAATATTCTTCTATTTCCATTGCATTACTGTAAAACTTATTTGAGAGCTACTAAATAATAGAAACATTTTTTGAGTAAGATGATTTAAAAGAAGGGGTATGTTATCATTATCGTTTACTTATGCAAACATTATGAAAGCCTGTTATGTGCTAGGCATTTTGTTTAACATGCTGAGGAAGACAAAGATGTGTAAAGACATATGGATAATCCTGCCAATACATGTTGGTTGCAAGCTTCAGTAGGCTGGAGATAAGCATCTTTTCTCATCTATAATTTGTTACCCACTTCATGTGCCTCATTTGCAGAAACAATTAATGATACTGCTAGCAGATGTGTAAACAATGGCTATTAAATAGATAAATATACCCATTTAGCCACTTATTTCCTTTTGCCAATAAAATAAATCTTTTCTTCTCTATTAATAAACAGCTATACACAAAATAGCTTATAGATAAATTGCATTTAGACGTTAAAAAAAATGCCCTGCCTGTGCAGTGGTAGAAATTATATAGGTTTCCAGAAATAGGAGACGCCAGAAAAATTAATCACATTCCTTCAGGTCTAACTGCCTGTGGTCTTCATGGTAACATTTATTAAAGAATTAAAAGTACATTTATTTTCAAGACTTTTGTTACAAAAATCATAGCTTTACTATGCCTTTAGAAATTACATCTGCAATTATATTACTTAATAATTTGTTTTAATACATTTTCTTTAGGAAATGTTTCTGCTCATTCAGATACTGACTATAAAAGCAAAATGAAGTGTGGAGGTTAAGTTACAATTTTAAAAACCCTATTGCTAAAAAGGGAGAGGTAGTAGTTTTATATTTTCATTGCATTCTTTAAATAACTGTCCAATCTTTTACTTCACACTGGCAATATAGGTAATGAATATAAATGCTGTATATCTGTAGAGCACTTGGATTTTTACATGCAATAGTAAGGCAGATGAGGTACTTTAGCCAAACCAACTCAACCTAGAGAATTATATATATTTTTTACCTTATTGAGGCACAAGATACAGTTGTAAAGTGCACTAATCCTGAGTGTACAGCTAGGTAAGTTTGTACACCTGTATAACCACAACCCAGATCAAGAGCTAGAATATTTCTAGAGCCTCATACATTTCCTTCATGTCTCCCTTGGTCAACTATGAACACTCCCCCAACTCAGAATAATCAGTAATCCAGTAATGTGACTTCTATTAACCATGACTGCTTTTGTCTATTTTTAGACATCAACTGAGTGGAATTATGCAATATGCTTTTTTTGTATCAATTTTTTTCAATCAATAAAATGAGAGATTCATCTGTCGTATTGTGTGTAATTGGCTGTTGTGTATCATTAGTTCTTTTAAATTATTGCTCTCTTATATAGTATGAATACAATATGAAATATTTATCCATTCCTCTGCTGATTGATATTTGAGTTATTTCCAGTTTTTGTGTATTACGTGGAAAAAAAAAATCCCTTACTGGATAAAGAAAATGTGATACATATACACCACGGAACACTACAACCATAAAAAAGAATGAGATTATGTCTTTTGCAGAAACATGAACAAAGCTGGAAGCAATTATCCTTAGCAAACTAACACGGGAACAGAAAGCTAAATACTGCATGTTCTCACTTACAAGTGGTAGCTAAATGATAAGAACACATGAACACATAGACGGAAACGACACACACTGGGGCCTATCAGAACCTGAAGGGTGGGAGGAGGAAGAGGATCAGGAAAAATAACTAATGGGTATTAAGCTTAATACTTGGGTGATGAGGTAATCTGTACAATAGACCCCCATGATACAAGTTTTCTGTGTAACAAACCTGCATATGTATCCCTGAACTTAAAGAAATAAAGGGTATCTGAATAGGAACAGAAGACGTCAAATCGTCCCTGTTTGCAGAAGACATGACTATATATTTAGAAAACCCCATCACCTCAGCCCCAAATCTCCTTAAGATGATAAGCAACTTCAGAAAAGTCTCAGGATACAAAATCAATGTGTAAAAATCACAAGCATTCCTATACACCAATAGCAGACAAACAGAGAGCCAAATCGTGAGTGAACTCCCATTCACAGTTGCTGCAAAGAGAATAAAATATCTAGGAATACAACTAACAAGGGATGTGAAGGACTTCTTCAAAGAGAACTACAAACCACTGCTCAAGGAAATAAAAGAGGACACAAATGGATGAAAAACATCCCATGCTCATGATTAGGAAGAATCAATATCATGAAAATGGCCATACTGCCCAAAGTAATTTATAGATCCAATGTTATCCCCATCAAGTTACCAACGACTTTCTTCACAGAATTGGAAAAAAAACCAGCTTAAACTTCATGTGTAACAAAAAGAGAGCCTGCATAGCCAAGACAATCCTAAGCAAAAAGAACAAAGCTGGAGGCATCATGCTAACTGACTTCAAACTATACTACAAGGATACAGTAATCAAAACAGCATGATACTGGTACCAAAACAGAGATATAGACCAATGGAACAGAACAGAGGCCTCAGAAGTAATGCCACACAACTACCACCATCTGATCTTTGACAAACCTGATAACAACAAGCAATGGGGAAAGGATTCCCTGTTTAATAAATAGTGTTGGGAAAACTGGCTAGCCATACACAGAAAGCTGAAACTGGATCCCTTCCTTACACCTTACACAAAAATTAACTCTAGATGAATTAAAGATTTAAATACAAGACCTAACACCATAAAACTCTGGAAGAAAACCTAGGCAAAAACCATTCAGGAAATAGGCATGGCCAGGACTTTATGACTAAAATACAAAAAGTAATGGCAACAAAAGACAAAATAGGCATATGGGATCTAATTAAATTTAAGAGCATCTGCACAGCAAAAGAAACTATCAACAGAGTGAACCAGCAACCAACAGGATGGGAAAATTTTTTTGTAATCTACCCATCTGATAAAGGGCTAATATCCAGAATCTACAGAAAACTTAAACAAATTTACAAGAAAAAAACAAACAACCCCATCAAAAAGTGGGCAAAGGATATGAACAGACACTTTTCAAAACAAGACATTTATGTAGCCAACAAACATATGAAAAAAAGTTTATCATCGCTGGTCATTAGAGAAATGCAAATCAAAACCACATTAGGATACCACCTCATACCAGTTGGAATGGCAATCATTAAAAAATCAGGAGACAATGGATGCTAGAGAGGATGTGGAGAAAGAGTAACACTTTTACATGGTTGGTGGAAGTATAACTTAATTCAACCATTGTGGAAGACCTTGTGGTGATTCCTGAAGGATCTAGAACTAGAAATATCATTTGACCCAGCAATCCCATTACTTGTTATATACTCAAAGGATTATAAATCATTCTATTATAAATACACATGCACACCTATGTTTATTGCATCACTGTTCACAATAGCAAAGACTTGGAACCAATGCAAATGGCCATCAATGATAGAATGGATAAAGAAAATGTGGCACATATACACATGGAATACTATGAAGACATAAAAAAGGATGAGTTCATGTCCTTTGCAGGAACATGGATGAATCTGGAAACCACCATTTTCAGCAAACTGACACAAGAACAGAAAACCAAACACCACATGTTCTCACTCATAATTGGGTATTGAATAATGATAACACACAGACACAGGGAGGGGAACATCATACACTGAGGCCTGGGGAGAGGGGTGCTAGGTGAAGAATATCAGGGAGTTGGGGGGATGGGGGAAGGATAGCACTAGGAGAGATACGTAATGTACATAATGGGGTGATGGATGCAGCAAACCAGCACCATTGGCATGTGTATACCTATGTAACAAACCTGCACGATCTGCATATGTGCCCCAGAACTTAAAGTATAATAAATAAATTTCAAAAATTAAAAGCTTTCATGTATACCTATGCAACAATCCTGCAAGATCTGCACATGTACCCCAGAACTTAATGTACAATTAAAAAAAAAAAAAGAAGAAGAAGAAAGAAAACATTTCTTAAATAAAATGTGTGTTGTTTTGTTTGGTTGGTTTTGTTTTTGTCATTACTTTTTTTTTTCACACTCTCTTGCCCAGGCGGCATAAACATAGCTCACTGCGGTCTCTCTCTCCTGGGTTCAAGTTATCCTCCTACCTTAGCTTCCGCTGGGAGCACAGGCATGTGCCACCACATCTGGCTTTAAATAAAGCTTTTTAAAGGTACAAATAAGCTGAAATAAAGTAAGGAATACTCAAAATACCAAAAGTAAATTAAAAGAGACTGAAGCTGATTTTAAACTTGGGAGTATTTGCTGACCCTGGTGAACATCAACTTTAATTGTCACTATCTCTCAGGTTGTATAGGATAGAACAGTCCTCATCCAAGTAGCTAGAAGAAAAGAATTTTACTAGGAACTCCCTGCATTAAGCTAAAATGAGTTTTAGGGTAACGAGAAATAAGCCTAGCTCTGCAGGAGGTTGCCAAAAAAACAAAAAGCAAAATAAAAACACTGCCCATCTTAAAATGTACTACAAGTGCAAAAGTGAAAGAAATCCATTCTGAAAGTCTGTGTCCTCAAATCAGATCCTGTGGGTTTGAAGCCCTATTTGTACCTCCTAGTTGTTCCTAAAAACATCAAGTCTAAAATTTTGATTAAAGTTTTCATAGTATCATCCAAGTTCCTGGATCAAACAAATGCAAATTCTTTCTGGGATAATTCACTTTCCACTGAGGCCTCAAAAATTTTCAAAAAGTTAACTAAAATAATATAAATCATGAAACACAGAGGAAATTAAGCACCAGAGGAAGAACCAGCAGAAATAGATTGATAAAGATACTGTGTATTCGAATTATACAATACAGTTTATAAAATGATGACTATGATGAATGAAATAAGAAATTGAAAATATGAGTCAGAACAAACTACAGCAAAAGAATTAAGCATGTTTTGCAAAGAACCAGAAATAACTCACAGCAATAGAAAATATGACAAAATAAGACAAAATGGAATTGAAATACATAAATTATATTTAATCAGAATTCCAAAAGGAGGAAAGAAGGAATTTAAAAAAAAAAAAATGAACAAATTGTAGCAAAAACTTTTTGGAACCAAGGAGAGGTAATTTATTTATTTCATAATGCCAATAAAAAGGAAAGACACAAAATAAGAATAAAAACAGAATCCACACCTGTATACATGATATTGACTAGTTAGAACACAAAGACAAGGAAAAGATCCTAAAATCAATTACAGAGGAAAGGTGTACTATTTTCAAATGAATGAAACTGAACTGGCAGCTGGCATCTTGAAAGCAAGAGCAGAAGCTATTAGGACTTTAATAATGTCTTCAATATGCTTAGAGTAATTAACTCAGAATTGTATACTAATAAAAATATATTTTTGAAATGTAGGTGAAATCAAGATGTGTTGAAATGAATAAAAACCAAGAGTTTGCCACCAACAGATTTGTATTCAAGGGACTTTAGAAAACAGTTCTATAGACAAGAGGAAAATGATTCCACATGAGAGGTGAACAATATAAGGAAGAATAATGAGTAATAAATGTTGAAAATACAATGGGAAGGATAAAAATTGATCATATATAACAATAACCTATAAGATTAGAAAATCACAAATGGAAAATAATATTGTATAAATTGTACTTACAGTGTTCTAAGGTCTTTCTGCTGCAAAGAGGGGTAAAGCTTTTGTTAAGTTTTATGTTTAATAATTATGTGTGCATGTTAAGATACTAGAATGACAATAACAGAATAAAAATAAAATTAACTTACAAAAAAGAATAAGGAAAAATTGAATGAGAATAAAAAACATAAAAGAAGGCAATAAAAGAATGAACAACAGAAAATGTAAGACAAATTTTAAACACACACACACACACACACACACACACACACACACACAAAATCAGATGATAGAAGCACATCCCAAGAAACCAGTAATTTTTTTAATGGATTAAATGCTTTACATAAAAAAAAACGTAAATTGGCCACACAAGGTGGCTCACACCTGTAATCCTGGAACTTTGGGAGGCCGAGGCAGGAGGATCGCTTGATGTCTGGAGTTCGGGACTTTAGCATGGGCAATGTGGCAAAACCCTGTCTCTACAAACAATGCAAAATGTCGCCAGGCCTGGTGGTGTGTTTCTGTAGTCCCAGCTACTCAGAAGGCTGAGGTGGGAGGATCACCTGAGCCCAGGAAGCAGTGGTTGCAGGGAGTGGATATTGTGTCATTGCACCCCAGCCTGGGCAACAGAGTGAGACTCTGTCTCATAAAATAAAATAAAATAAATTGTCAAAGTAAGTTAATAAAACCTAGCCATATGCTGTTTATAAGAGGCAAATCAAAAATTGAAACACAGAAAGTTCAAAAGAATTGAAAGACGTATTGAGCAAATATTAATTTTTAAAAGCGGAAACATCTATAACATCTATATTAATATAAAACATAATGGATATTAGGGCAAAAGAAATTACCAGAAATTAAGAAGGTAACTACAATATGAATAAAAAGCTTAATACATATGGAGACGTAACAATTCCAAATGTGTACCTATAAATGTATTAAAGCAGAAATTAACAAATTATAAAAATAAAATCCAGAAATAGACCCATACAAGTATAGCCAATTGGTTTTACGCAAAGGTAATCGATTAATTCTGAGGAGGAGAATCATCTTTTCAAAAATTATTACTGGAACAAGTACTTATTTATAGGAAAGAAAATGGATTCAACCTAAAACTCATACCTTACAGAAGAGTTAATTCAAAATGGACAGCTGATCTAAATGTATAGCTAAAAACTACAGCTCTTTTTCACCCTTAAAGAAAAACATAAGGGAAAATCTTTGGGTCTTATATTTCTGTGAATCGTTCTTAGGCTCAACAACAAAGGTACGTTTCATAAAAGGAAAAAAAATCAATAAATTGAATTTCATCAAAATTTAAAATGTTTGCCCTGCCAAAGAGTATTAAGGGAATGAAAAGACAAGCTACAGGCTGGGAGAAAATATTTGCAATCCATGTATCTGGCAAAGCACTCTTATTATCTGGAATATGTAAAGACGTCTGCAGGGTCTGCAGCTCCTCCCACCTTTATTCTGTGTCCTGGCCAAAAATCATGAAGTGCCTTTACTGCTCAGTTACCAGTCAGCTTCAGGTTTTTCCCAGGGTGGGAATCAAGGCTTTGAACATTCCCAGAAACTGATAAAGATATCTATGTTGTTGCCCAAAACACTAAAAGAAAGTGGCCTCAGCCCTGAGCCAGATTCCTTAAACTTTCATAAAAAGTCCATACCCCAAGCCCCTGGCTGCAAACATCCCAGACAGAACATCCCTTTTCTCTTGCTGTTCATCATGAGGACCACTGCAGCACTCTGTTAAGTTCCCCTAGTGAATGTTTTGGACTGATCACTTTGACATTCAATGTTTCTTTCTTGGAACCCTAAGGAGCCCCATCTCGGGATAGTTTGGGGCACTCTCTTGTGGAAATTCCCCTGCTGCTGCTTTTGGGGTGATTCCCAAAAGCAGTTAGGCAGGATCAAACAATTGGCATCATCGACAGGACCCCAAAGAAATGGGCTGGGGCAAAGAGGAACGGACTGGGGATGTCCTAGAATGGTGTCAGATTCTATGTGATGCTTTTGTGGCCCGCTTGCTTGATGCTTGCAGGCCTCCCTGGAAATAACAAGATTCTCCAAAAACACCAGCTGGCTTGATTAGCCTTATGGAGGGTTTGAAATTGCAAATGGCCAGCAAGGAGATCAGTCTCCTCGCGACCAGGTGAGGCTGACCTCTGTTGTGGCCATCCGCCTAGCAACAGAGGGTCTGCTGGCGGCAGAAAGCAAGGTAGGCAAGTTAGAGGAGAAATTACAACTGGAAAGAGATGTATACCCAACTCGGTCAGTTACCAACAGGGTGAATAAAGTGGCAGAAGGGGAGGCCGAACACACTGGCAGGCTGCTGTGCTAAATGGTGCAGTAAGGAAATACCCAAAGCCCCGCCATTGTCCAGTCCTCCAATGGGGATGTCGAAAAACGGAAATCCTCAGACAGTGAAAGTGAATCTGACAGATCCAGATAATGGAGGGGAACGTCTGAGGACTCACTCCCTCACACAAACTAAATTAAAGTAAGCCCACCAGGCAGGAGCCTGAGGCCCTCCACTACTTACCCATCAAACATATCCCCCAAGTAAATATATTCATAGAGTTAATTGATCTGGCTAGCCACTTTTGGCAGAACCTGAAGGAGTTCTTAGCCACTTGGCTGGTAAGATTATGGAATAGTGGCGCTGATGAGGTGGTTCTGTCTGAAAATGAAGCGGAAAAGATTATGAACGTTACAGCACATCCTTCTATCTATTGGGCAAAGCCTACATGCCTCCTGTGCTACTCCTGGGATCAATCCCTGATAGACTGATACATCCCAGCCTGCAGAGAAGCCTAGCCATCCAAGAGGTGTAGACCTGTGGATCTAGCGCCTTCGAAGACAACCGAAGAGACACAGGCTTTGTTGCATGAGTTGGCAATGCAGGTGGCTGTCTATGCCCCTGCTTTTCAGGGGCGTAATAATGCCACATTCCTGGCCAGTGTGTTCCTAATGCAATACATTCCTAAAGGCCACTCTGCCTGGGTGGAAGCAAACACTTCTTCTCATCTTAAGTCCTTTAGCAGGGGCTCTGATTGAAACAAAGAGATTAGAAGCTGTGACAGTGTAGCTAAGGTGAGGAGTGCTGCAGTAAGGCAGAAAACTGAAGGAGACAAGGAAAGGGAAAAGACAGAGAAACAGCAAAATAAGTGTCAAGGAGTGAAATATGGCAAGATCTTCTGAAGGCAGGTATAGAGAGAAAGAAAACAGGCAAACAGCCCAATACAGTTTTCTTTAGACTTTTAAAGTCCTAAAGCCCAGGCAGCAGTGTGCCTACGATTAATCCTAAACCCTCAGCACTACCTCTGGAAGAAGAATCTGAGGTGAAAGGGTAGTGAGCACCACAGCCTCTACTGTGACAGGATGGCCAAAGTTCTCAATGTAGAGCCATTTAGGGAGACCAAAGGCCCCACATGAAAATAGTGATTCACTGGTCCCTTTAAAACAAAGAGTTTCAGTTCTGGCAGATACAGGGGCTGAATGCACTGCTCCTAACGTATTTAGATACAAAGATACATGCATCCCGGTGAGATGAGCACATCTACTGTTACAAATTGGGTATGTTCTACCCGTCCCATGGTGGTTCTGTATGTATCTCCCCAATCCCAGAGAACATTGTGAGGACAGATACTCTCTTGGGAGCTGCCCTTGAAGCAACTATAGGTTAATTCCATCTCCAGGTAAGGGTACTCAGAGTCATGCTCCAGAAGGAGGCTAGACGGGAGCTGGTGGCATTACTCTGCCCATGAGAGGTGGTGTATATCAAACACTATAATCTCCCAGGAGGGCACAGAAAGATAATAGAAACTATTCAGGAACTGGCGAAAGTGGAGATTGTGCATCCAGCACAGAGCCCATACGACAGCCTACGGCTGGTGTAAAATCCTGGTGGCACCTGGAGGATGACCGTTGATTACAGAGAATACATAAGGTGACTCCATTTATACATGCTGCTGCCTCAAATGTGGCTCACAAAGTGGATAGGCTAGCTATTGTTTAGGTACACCTGTACTGCCCTGGATTTAGCAAACACTTTTTTTGGCATACCCTTAGATCCAAAGTCCCAGGACATGCCTGCCTTCATCTAGGAGGGCCAACAATAAATTTTTAAAGTGCTCTCCTAGAAGCGCTTTTATTTCCTTACAGACCCTTTGTAGCTAGGCGGATGGCCACAACAGAGGTCAGCCTTACCTGGTTGCGAGGAGCCTGACCTCCTCGCTGGCCATTTGCAATTTCAAACCTTTCATAAGGCTAATCAAGCCAGCTGGAGTTTTTAGAGCATCTTGATATTCCCAGGGAGGCCTGCAAGCATGGAGCAAGCAGGCCACAGAAGCCTCACATAGAACCTGACACCATTCCAGGACGTCCCCAGTCCGTTCCTCTTTGCCCCAGCCCATTTCTTTGGGGTCCTGTCGACGATGCCAATTGTTTCATCCTCCCAAGTTTAGATGTTTCTGTGACTGAGGAAGGAATAGGTTGGGCCCTCTGGCAGAGAAAGAGCAACCAATAAATGCCCTTTAGCTTCTGCTCACAAGTGTTCAGGAGGCCTGAACAATGCTATATCCTGTTAGATAAACAGTTTCTTTCAGTTAACCAGCACCTCTCGAAAACTGTGTCCCTAACTGGAGACACATCAGTGGAATTAAAAACAGCTTACCCTATCAAGGATTCAGTGGCTGGCCTATTTGCCAGGTCCACATCAGCTATAGCAGAAAATAGTACTCTGGTTGTGGAGGGTGGCGGGAGGATACAGATCTCCAGCAGAGGAGGCATCTTACATCCAGCCCTCTGTTTATAAAACTTACAGACCCTGTTGGGACCTAGATAATAAACTGCAGATTTAAAATCAGTCCCAACACCACTGCCACAGAAATCTTATTGAATAAACAAAGAAGAAGGAAACCCACCCAAAGGTGCTTGGTACACAGATGGCTCCAATGTGGGTCAGCTATGCAGGTAGACTTCTGTGGTTATGCAACCAGCTATCCACACTATATGGATGCAATCTTCAATAGGTTATAGCAGCCAGTGGGCAGAGCCCTGAGCTGTCTGGATAGTGATTATGAAAGAGTTACACCCAGTAACTGTGTATACTGATTCTTGAGCATCCATGAAAGGGTTGACACTGTGGATAACTCTATAGGAAAAGGATCAACGGTCCACAATGGAAGGCCATTCTGGGGGGCAGAACTATGAACAGACATTTAGGACCGATTACAACAGCCAAGGCTAAAGTCGCAGTGTTCCACATAGCAGCTCGCCAACAGTCACCCCTTATGGAAATACGGAAGCAGAAACTGTCCCAGGCCCAGTCAGTGGTCATCTGAAGAAGCAGGTATAGCACACTGGATACATCAGAAGGGAGGTCATGGGGGTTGCTGCATGCTATTTGGAAATCGGCTCAACACTCTGGCTTACTAGTGTCCAAACAAGACAGAGAATATACTATACAAAATTGACCCAACTACTGCCAGACCTCTCCTCAGCAAGCACCAGAGGCCACTGGAAATGTAAAAAGAGGGGAGAGAGCCATTGACACATGGCAACTCAATTATATTGGCCCCACTCCCTAATTGGTAAGGAATACCAATACACACTGACATGCATAAACACTGAGTGGCCTCTTGCAAGCTTTCCTCCATTGAAAAGCAAATCAGACCTTGACTACACAGGGTCCGCAATGCTTGCAACTAATGTATGATACCCTAACAACAATCATCAGTGATCAAAGGAAACATTTCCCAGGCTCCCTAATCCAAGATTAGGCAGAGAAGGAGGGTATGACATGACAATTTCATCTGCCCTAGAGCCTACAGGGAGCAGGGCTGTTACAGAGGAAAAATGACCTCTTCAAAGAACAAATTAAGCTCTTGACAGAACTCCCCTCATTGAGAAATTGGACTGTGGCTTAAATGGAAGCTGTATGTGCCTTGAACGAAGCTCCCATTATGGGAGGAAAGTTGGCTTACGAACATGTGATGGATATAAACAGCCAGGTGCAAGCTGTAGGGGTATGGAAAAAACTAAGCCTGGAACTCAGTTTCACATGGACTGCCCTGATTTTGTGCTCCCCTTGTCCCATAACCCCTGGGCAGGGAAGCCTGAAGTGAGATCTGGGGTAGAAAGTGCCATTGGGCTGGACTGGTAATCCTTCTTCCCCTGAGGTGGGAGGCTGCCACTGCCCTGGACTTGATCCCCGCTTTCTTTTTCCATAAAGGGCCTGGGGAGACACACTGGCAGTGGGCAGGCAGTACCTCCATACTGATGGGCACCAAAGTGGCATTAGAACAGTGGATTTCACCCAGACTATCCCTGTGGAGTCTATACCACATCCTACGCTGGGAGAGATGATCAGTATACCCCGCCTGGAAACATTCCCAAGGCCTCTGAAATTATTGCAGAGGGAGATTCTAATACAAGTTTTATTACACAGGTGGAGAAGAAGGTCCCAGTCTGTTTTCCTAATCATTTTTGTCAATTTGTCATTTGCTTCAGCTGCCTTCTCCTTTGCTCTTACGTTATCACCACCAGAGCTTGGATATCCTCTGAGAATGTTTTCCTGTCCTGGGCCTATCACACAACCCATAGTCAAGGCCGATCAAACTGGCCGATCAAACAGACAGGCCTTATGCCCCTGAGTGGCTAAGGAGGAACACCCTATTTGACTGAGCCACTATGTGCAAACCCATATAATTGAAAAACACATGGAAATGGGTACTCTAGATACCTCTGACATCATGCATGCAAATGCAATAAGGATGCGACATCCAGCAACCCTGAACACAATATAAATTTTTCCCTGAACTTGTCCACAGGAAGGCAACAACCAAAGCCAGGACTTCCCTGAAGAGCACCACATCCTGGTAATCGGGATCATATTGGCAAATGCAGGACGGCTTTGTGTGTCTTGCCCCTACAGTAGGGATGCTCTCTGGTGTTACAGAGAGCTGTTGGGAACAGCATAGTAACTCTAAGGACACTCGGGTAAACAATACTAGATACCCAGGGCTTCTCCCAACTGCTGGATGCCAACACATCATTATACTTAGGGACACAGACTGGTTTGCCACAGACTGATTTTGTAGGGCAGTAACATATTGGATTGCCTTGCTTGGCACCCGGTGGCTCAGGACAACCCACCTCTGGCCCTGGGTTCCCATGAGATGGCTTGGATGGTGTACCCTTGGCTTCATGTAGGTACCCTCCAGGATTTATGACACTATCCCTGTCTGCTTCACCAAGCCCATCTGTAGGGGCTGGTGGAGTAGGTCTGTTTTTCTGTTTGTTTGTTTTTGGTGGGATGACTGATTGACTGTATTCATATCCCTGGAAGGTTCTGTTGATATTGTGCAGAAGGTGAAAGCCTTTCAAAGATGTGTCTCCAGAACTCTGAATGACACGGAGCATGGTTTGGAGTCCTTGAACACTGAAACAGCCACAAAGAGGAAAGTGTCCTACAGAACTGAATGGCTCTAGATGTGCCGACAATTGAGCAGGGAGGGATCTGTACCCTTTTAAAGACTGAACATTGTGCATACATGCCAGACAAAGATTATATTAATCAATCCCTCCTTCATTTACAAATGGTATCACAGCTAATTGGCCATAGGTGTTTGACTCTTGGTGGTCTACAATAAAATCCTACTTTTCAGAATTGGAGCCTCAGTAAAAAGCACTGCTAGTAAGCCTTTTGGGAACTGTGATTTTAGGTCTCATCATCTGTCTCATCTGCATTTACTATTGCTGTTTTGTTGGCAATGTGTCATAAAGTGAGGAAAATGGACCTTAAAAGCAATTCCACCCTTTCCTGCCAGCTCAGAGAACATCTCAGGAGAGATGGGTTTGTAAACTTATAAGAGCCAGTCAGGGATATAAATTGTAGTGTCCCCCAGATCCCCCAACTTTCTTTTCATGTCCTGACCAAAGATCACAGAGTGCATTGACAGCTCTGTGACCCAGCAAGCTGCAGGTTTTTCCTAGTAGGCTTGAATCCAAACTGGAGCCCTGAAAATTTTCAGATACTAATAAAGGTATCTAGGTTGTTGCCCAAATCACTGAAAGAAATTAACCTGGCCCAGAGCCAAATTCTTAAAACTCTCATATAAAGCCCATACCTGAATCCCTCACTGTGGCCATCGTAGGTGGAACACCCTTTTCCTGTCAGTGGTGAGGACTTCTGCAGCATGCTGTAATTTCCCTTAGAAAATGCTTTGGACTGATCACCCCCAACATTCAATGCTTTTTTTGGAATCTCAACCAGCTTCATCTCTGGATGGCTTGGGCACTCCTTTGTGGGAACTCTCCTGCTGACATTTTTGAGGTGACTCCAGAGGCAAGTTAGGCAAGATGAAACGGTCCCAAAACTCAACAGTGAAAATCAAGAAATCCATTAGAACAGGGGTAAAATACATGAAGAGACATTTCAGCAAAGAGGATATAGAGATAAGCACATAAAATGATGTTCAACATCACTGTTCAATAGGGAAATGTATGTAAAGACCATAATACGAAATGATGATCCATTCTATTAAAATTTATATTAGGACAGCTAAAACAAAAAATATTGACTATAAAATGTTGGCAAGGATGCAGAGAAAGTGGATCTGTTATACATTGCTGGCAGAATGTAAAATGGTACAGCCACTCTGGAAAATAGTTTGACAGTTTCTTAAAAAACTAAGCATATACTTATTAGAGGACCCAGTAATTGTACTTCTGGACATGTATCCAGAAAAAATAAAATGTATGCCCATACAAAAGTGTACACAAATATTAGTAACAGCTTTGTTTTTAATAGCCAAAAGCTGATAGCATGTCACTCAAAAGCTAAATGGTTAAACAAAATGTGATACATCCGTACCATACACCACTATCAGCAACAAAAAGCAGTAAACTAGTAATATAACAAATTTGGATGTCTCAAAAGTATTTTTCTGACCTTAATAAACCAGTCTCAAAAGGTTGCATGCTTTGAGGTTCAGGTTATACAACATTCTCAAAATGACAAAATTATAGTGATAGAAAAGAGTCTGGTGGTTGCCAAGGGTTAGGAATGGCACTAGGGAGGATTTGAGTATGATTATAAAAGAGAATGGAAGACCTTAACCTTCTATTCCCTTAAATAGATCTGTGTCTTGATTGGAATGGAATCAGTGTTGCAGGAATCTACACATGCAATTAAATGGCACAGGTCTATGCACACACATTGTACCAATGTCAATTTCCTGGTTGAGATTATATACTGTAGTTATGTAAAAATATAACCATTGGGGAAAGCTGGGTGAAGCATAAGTAGAATCTCTTTGTACTGTTTTTGCCACTCCTGTCAGTCTATTATTTTAAAATAAAAAGTTAAAAATAAATTAGATAAATCTGCCATCATAATAGGTGATAATGTATGGCCATGTCCCCAAACAAATCTCATCATGAATGTAGCTCCCATAATTCCCACGTTTTGGGAGGGACGCAGTGGGAGGTCTTGGGTGGGTTTTTCCCATGCTGTTCTTGTGATAGTGAATAAGTCTCATGAGATCTAATGGCTTTATAAATGAGTGTTAACCTGCACAAGCCCTCTTGCCTGCCACCATGTAAAAAGTCCCTTTTCATCATGATTGTGAAGCCTCCCCAGCCATGCGGAACCATGAGTCCACTAAATCTCCTTCCTTTATAAATTACCAAGTCTTGAGTATGTCTTTTTTTCGCAGCATGAGAATGGATTAATACAGTAAGTTGGTACCAAGAGTGGGCTGCTGTAAAGATACTTAAAAATTTGGAAGCAACTTTGGAACTGGGTAACAGGCAGAGGTTGAAACCGTTTAGAAGGCTCAGAAGAAGGCAGGAAGATGTGGGAAAGTCTGGAACTTCCCAGAGACTTGTTGAATGGCTTTGACCGGAAGGCTGATAGTGATATAGACAATGAAGTCCACGTTGAGGTAGTCCCAGATGGAGATAAGGAACTTGTTGAGAACTGAAATAAAGGTGACTCTTTCTATGTTTTAACAAGGAGACTTGTGGAATTTTTCTGCTGCCCTAGAGATTTGCGGAACTTTGAACTTGAGAGATGATTTAGGGTATCTGGTAGAAGAAATTTCTAAGCAGCAAAGTGTTCAAGAGGTGACTTGGGTACTGTTAAAAGGATTCAGCTTTATGAATTCACAAAGATATGGTTTGGAATTAGAACTTACATTTAAAAGGGAAGCAGAGCATAAAAGTTCAGAAAATTTGCAGCCTGATGGTGTGATAGAAAAGAAAAACTCATTTTCTGAGAAGAAATTCAAGCCTGCTGCAGAAATTTGCATAAATATTGCTGAGCCGAATGTTAATCACCAATACAATGGGGAAATGTCTCCAGGGAATGTCAGAGGTCTTCAGAGCAGCCCCACTTCTCACAAACCAGGAGGCCTAGGAGGGAAAAATGGTTTTGTGGGCCAGGCCCAGGGCCTTACTGCTTTGTGTAGTCTTAGGACTTGGTGCCCTACATCCTAGCCATGGGTTAAAAGTGGTCAATGTAGAGATCAGGCCGTTGCTTCATAGGGTGCAAACTCCAAGGCTTGTTGGTACACATGGTGTTGGGCCTGCAGGTACACAAAAGTCAAGAACTGAAGTTTGGGAACCTCTACCAAGACTCTAAAGAATGTTTGGAAATGCCTTATGTCTAGGCAGAGGTGTGCTGCCAGGTCGGAGCTCTCATGGAGAACCTCTCCTAGGGCAGTGTGGAAGGGAAATATGGGTGCAAACCCTCACACAGAGTCCCCGCTGGGGCACCACCTAGTGGAGCTATAAGAAGAAGAACACTGTCCTCCAGACCCCAGAATTGTAGATCTACTGACAGCTTTAACCATGCACCTGGAAAAGCTGCAGACACTAAATGCCAGTCCATGAAAGAGGCCAGGATATGGGCTACACCCTGTAAGCCACAGGGATGGAATTGTCCAAGACCATGGAAACCCACCTCTTGCATCAGCATGACCTGGATGTGAAACACGGAGTCAAAGGAGATAATTTTGGAGACTTAAGATTTGACTCAATCTTAAAAATCAACATGGATATTCTAGCTTTCCTGGTTGTAATATTAAACTAGTACCTGACAATGTCTACAAGATTTTCCCAAAGCTGAAATGACCACATCCACAGCTTTCCTTATACAAAGGTATAGAAATAATTTATCAGGTAGATGTCTGATTACAGTGCAATGGAAAATGGCAGGCTTTAAAAACTTGACTCTAAGTCTGTAAAGACTTTTCAAGAAATCATCTACAATATGGTAAAAAATAAACTGTGCTTAATTGAAATTTTACTCCAAGTTTTGGTATTCCATTTTTTATGCAAAATCAACTTATTTATAACCTGATGCAATAATTTGGAAAAATAAAAGAAAAAAATGCAGAAACATCTAAGGAAACATGAATCATCAACCATATCAAAAAAGTGAAGCTTTAGGTTAAGGTTTGGCACCCTTGTATCATATTTATTCTCCAGTCATTTGTTTCCAATCCTTGCTGAATCTTTAAGCTTTCTCACATTTCTTGAGGCTCTCATCAGTACTCGAATATGGACCAATACACCACTAGCAGTCACATCAACTAGGAAACAAAGACGATTAACAAATGATGCCAAGGAAAATTTATAGAGCACACACAAATAATGCTTCATTTCTTGGCTTTTTAATTTTCTGGATACCACATTGATTTTCGTGGCAGTATCTTTTATTTGCTTTTATTTATTGTCGGTGTTACAAACCTAAGGAACTTTGAGTTTTAGCAACTAAACTCTATTTCAGGTAAACAAAGCAAAGGTGTAGCAAAGTATCTCTCAAGTTAGTTTCTTCCCTTGTAATCTGAGCTCCTTGAGCAATGTTATAAAACCCCTTGTATGTCTGTGCATCTATCAATATTTAAGAAAATATTTTGTACCTGTTGTCTTGCCCCCAAAAATGGAGCTTAGAAAATACTGTATGCATTATTTTAACAAGTAAATGTTGGATATCTAATCTGTGCAATGTATTTTGCTAGATGCTGGATCAATTTTTCTTCAGAAAATGGAATAATGTAAGTGGTAGCACCCAGTGAATGTTAGACGTTGAAATTTTCCCTACCATTTTATTCCATTGAGGAAGCTTGCATTCATTCATTCATTCTTGCATTCATTTATGTATTCATGTGCAATAAACATGTATAAAATCCTGTTTTTATGCTGTATTCCAAAGAAGGATTTAACATCCCCCTACTTTAATTCCCTTATCTGTAAAATGGGAATGAAAATAATAATATGATTTTATTAAGTTTTTGCCAGGAGTAAATGAATTAATGTGTCTGACACAATGGGTCTGGCAAATGCCAGGCCTATGCATATATTGATTACTGTTTCAGCCTCAGAACTTTAAGAAGTATTACCTGAGGCACTCTATCAACTACCCCATTATGGTAGCACCTTTTATTTGGAAGATGTAAGCCCAAAACACTGAGGGTGAAATAAAAAAGTGAGAGAAGTGACTCAAAGAAAAAGCGATGTGAAATAATGTCTTCACTTTACAACAAGCTGCATCTTGGGGCAATCTGTTTGAGAGAGGAAGGTAGGGAAATTAATCTCCCCAGGTCGAATCTGCCCAGGTCTCTTTCACCTTTCATTGAGCAATCTTCAGACCTTACATCCCTTCATGTTGTAAGACCTGACTCCTCTGAGGCTTTTCAGAAAGCCAGATCCCATACTCAGTGTTGCTGTGTTTCATCCTCACAGTTTTTTCTTATATTCTCCTTGCTATCAGTTAAGCTGTAGATTGAGGACTGAAAACAACACTAAGGTTGCCTTTGATTCAAACCTCATTTTCACAGCTCGCAGCATACTGTAGCAGATAAAAAGCAGGGCTTTGGAATTAGTCAAGCAATTTTAAGCTCTAAATCTGCTACTATGTAGCTGTGCAAATGTTTTGAGTTGTCTGAGTCTTGCTTTCTTCATCTATAAAATGGAAATGTTAATATCTATCTCATAGAGCCATTATAAAGGATGAATAAGCAGTAACATAATTAGAGCTGTGATTGGCACATAAATGTTCAATAACTGTTTACCATAACCATAATTATCACTGCATACAAATAAGAAGAAAAGGAAAGCCCATTCAGACCACTGACTGTGACTCCACTAGGATCACACTAAAAGGAACTCATTACAGCCTACAGCTACATAGGAAAAGTAAAACTGAGGAACAACTACAATGGATGGATTAACATAGAAAGCCTGAAAAATAATTCAGAATCAAAACTATGTATTTCCTTCACTTGCCTGAATTATCCAAAAAGTTGTCACTTTCCCCACTTCAGTTTTCTTTATACATGCTGTCAGAAAGTCACCTTCTACTTGCTTATTTGTTTCTTAGATAATCATGCTCAGAATTGTCACTAGAATCAAAATGCATTGAGATCAAATGTTGTAAAATCCTATTTTATTCTTCCCAGACAGAGTCATACAGAGCTTTAAGACCTGTAGCAGTGTTCACCGCAACATATTTATAACAACATTGCAGTGAGCGATGATATCACTACAGTCTTATTGATGGATGCCTGCATGTGAGATGCTTAAATTTTTAAAATAGTCATTTTCTGGCAGATTGTGTGCTGTATACTCTTTCTGCTTGTTTGAGGCTTCAGATGGCTATTTTTTGATATTAAAACAAACATGCTATACAAGAGACCTATTTTACATCGAGACAAAACAAACTTAGATTTTTAGACACTGTATGACTTACCTTGGGCAGAGAAAAAAAAATAAAAACCCTTAATTTATTTAATCTTCTTTATTTTTAATAGATTTTTGTTTAATCCTCTTCACTTCTCTTGCATTTGAAAAACTAGAAAAACTAGAATTAAAGGGGATACATTAAGAGAAAGAAAAAAATTCAGAGTGATTTTCTTTAGACTCCAATGCATTATGACACCAAGTGTCTTAGTTCAAGCCTAATACGTTAGCCTGTATTCCAATGATTTGCCAAACATATTTGGTGCAACTAAACTGGCTTAAACTTTAGGCACAGGTCTAAACACTTGTTCTCTGTATATTACTTTAAAAATTAACAATTATGCTTATTAAAAATTCCATATTTTCATGTATTGCATCCTATATTGATGTTTTTATTCAGGAAATCTGGAGTGATAAGTAGGTATCTGCATTTTTTTTTTTTTGAGACGGAGTTTCGCTTTTGTTACCCAGGCTGGAGTGCAATGGCGCGATCTCGGCTCACCACAACCTCTGTCTCCTGGCAATTCTCCTGCCTCAGCCTCCTGAGTAGCTGGGATTACAGGCACACGCCACCATGCCCAGCTAATTTTTTGTATTTTTAGTAGAGACGGGGTTTCACCATGTTGACCAGGCTGGTCTCGATCTCTTGACCTCGTGATCCACCCGCCTCGGCCTCCCAAAGTGCTGGGATTACAGGCTTTAGCCACCGCGCCCGGATAGGTATCTGCATTTTTAACAATTACTCCGGGTGATTATTCTGCTATAGGTAATTCATAAACTACAGTTTTAGCAACTGATTAAAGTTTGTGTCAGCCATTTATAAACCAGAGTCAGAAGAGAAGGCGCATGTCTCTTCAGTATCTCTGACATAATAGCACAAAACACCTGGTAGCTGAATACTAAGATTGCTGGAAGTTCAAGAATATTTGTATTTAAGGTAATAAAAAGCTAGTATTTTCCCAAATTCAATGAAAATGATAGCTGCCTCACCCAAAAGCAAGTGATTACTTTCTCAGTATTTTTTTTTACATCCTTGCTGATGTGATTGCATTTCCAGATCAAGAAAATTAAGCCACAACTCTTTGACTAGTTCTAAGAAGACTCTACGCCTTACACAACCTTCTATGCTACTGAAGAAGAAAGATACTCCCATACACATACATACAACCAAGAATGCTTCAAGAAACTTCTAGTGAATTCAAAGCATGTTTCACTTTTAATTTTACTTATGTGATTCATGAACTTTCTCTTGCTATTTGAATTTTCCTACTGAGTCTTTCCTCCCAGTTGTTTAATGATGTTCTGTGGTGACCTCCCACAGCTTCCAAGTAGACCCAGTAGAAAGCCCACAGATGCATGAGATAAACACATACCTAATATGTTCAATATAACGGTAATGAACACATATGCTTCCCGGCAGAATGACCGCAGAGCAAGTGCAGAAAATAGATTTTGCCTCAATGCTAATTTCAATTAATTGATATTGGCTTCCATGTAGGATTTTATTATGACAGACTGTGAGACCAGATTTTCAAAGGAAGCTTTCTACCTAAAAAATAGAAACTAAGTAAGAAGCAACCTATTATTTTATTTTTACTTTTACTAATGCTCAGGATACCACATGTAAGCATCAGATAAAGCTGAATTGGGATGATCCAATTTGGTACAAGTGATAAGTAGGCCCTGTTGCTTTCTTATACACCTATCTTGATACAGGAATACTCATTTTATTACATTTCACAGATACTGCATATTTTATAAATTGAAGGTCTATGGACATCCTGAGTTGAGCAAATTTATCAGTGCATTTTTCTAGCAGCATGTCCTCACTTCAGGACTCTATGTCACATTTTGGTTATTCTTTCAATATTTCAAACTTTTTCATTATTATTATATCTGATACAATGATTTGCGATCTGTGATATTTGACATTACTATTATAATTGTTTTAGGGCATCACAAACTGCCCAATACAAGATGACAAGCTTAATTGATAAATGTTGTGTGTGTTCTGACTGCTCCAGCAACTGGCCATTTCCCCACCTCTCTCCCTCTCTTCAGGCTTCCCTAATTTCCCAAGACAACAATATTGACAGGAGGCCAGTTAATGACCCTACAATGGCCTCTAACTATTCAAGTTACAGGAAGAGTCACACATCTCTCACTTTAAATCAAGAGCTAGAAATGATTAAGCTTAGTTTAAAGACATGTTGAAAGCCAAGATAGGCCTCTTTCACCGGTTAGCCAAGTTAAGAATGCAAAGAAAAATTCTTGAAGGAAATTAACTAAAAGTTCCACTGCAGTGAACACATGAATGATAAGAAAGCAAAACAGCTTTATTGCTGATAGTAATAAAATGTGAGTGGTCTGGATAGAAGTGCAATGAATGCTCATTGACCATTCCTAATCCAGAGGAAAGCCCGAACTCTCTTCAATTCTATGAAGGCTGGTAAAGGTGGGAAAGCTGCAGTAGAAAAATTTGAAGCTAGAAGAGGTTGGTTCATGAGGTTGAAAATAGAAGCTGTCTCTATTATATAAAAATGCAAAGCTATGCAGCAAGTGCTGATGTGGAAGCCGTAGCAAGTTATCCAGAAGATCTAGTTAATATTATTGTTCAAATTGGCTATGCTAAACAACAAGTTTTCAGTGCCAATAAAAACAGCCGTATATTAAAAGAAGATGTCATCTAGGACTTTCATAGCAAGAGAGAAGTCAATGCCTAGCCTCAAAGATCAGATGGACAGGCTGACTCTTTTGATAGGGGGTAATGCAGCTGGTAACTTCAAGTTGAAGCCAATGCTCATTGACCATTCTGAAAATCCAAACACCCTTAAAAAATATGCTAAACTTACTCTGCCTGTGCTCTATAAATGAAATAAAACTTTAATGATAGCACATTTGCTTGCAATGTGGTTTACTGACTATATTAAGCCCACTGTTGAAATCTACTGCTCAAAAAATATATATTCATTTAAAAATATTAATGCACAGTGACAATGCACCTAGTCACCCAAGAATCCTGATGGAGATGTACAAGATTAAAGTTCTTCTCATGTCTACTAACATAACATCCATTCTTTTTTAAATTTTTTTAACTGTACTTTAGGTTCTGGGGTACATGTGCAGATGATGCAGGATTGTTGCATAGGTACATACGTGGCAAGGTGGTTTGCTGCCTCCATCCCCCAGTCACCTATATCTGGCATTTCTCCCCATGTTATCCCTCCCCAACCTCCCCACCCCCCATTCTCCCTCCCCTAGCACTCCTACAACATACCACAGTGGGTGATGCCCCCTCCTTGTGTCCATATATTCTCACTGTTTGACACCCACTTATGAGTGAGAACATGCTGTGTTTGATTTTCTGTTCTTGGGTCAGTTTGCTGAGAATGATGGTTTCCAGGTTCATCCATGTCCCTACAAAGAACATGAACTCATCTTTTTTATGCTGCATTGTATTCCATGGTGTATATGTGCCACATTTCTTTGTCCAGTCTATCATCAATGGGCATCTGGGTTGGTTCCAGGTCTTTGCTATTGTAAACAGCACTGCAATGAACATTTGTATGCATGTGTCTTTATAACAAAATGATTTATAATCCTTTGGGTATATATCCAATAACAGGATTGCTGGGTCAAATGAAATTTCTATTTCTAGATCTTTGAGGAATTGTCCCACTGTCTTCCACAATGGTTGAACTAATTTACACTCCCACCAACAGTGTAAAAGTGTTCCTATTTCTCCACATCCTCTCCAGCATCTGTTGTCTCCAGATTTTTTAATTATTGCCATTCTATCTGGCATGAGATGGTATCTCAATATGGTTTTGACTTGCATTTTTCTAATGACCAGTGATGACAAGCATTTTTTCATATGTTTGTTGGTCTCATAAATGTCTTCTTTGGAAAAGTGTCTGTTCATATATTTTGCCCACTTTTGAATGGGTTTGTTTGTTTTTTTCTTGTAAATCTGCTTTAGTTTCTTTGTAGATTCTGGATATTAGCCCTTTGTCAGATAGGTAGATTGCAAAAAAAATTTCCCATTCTGTTGGTTGCTGGTTCACCCAAATGATTGTTTCTTTTGCTGTGCAGAAACTCTTAAGTATAGCCCATGGATTAAGGAGTAATTTTGACTTTCAAGTCTTATTTAAGAAATACATCTTATAAGGCTATGAGTGCCATAGATAGTGATTCATGATTCATGTGATATATCTTGGCAAAGTAAACTGAAAACCTTCTAAAAAGGATTTACCATTCTAGATGCCATTAAGAACGTTCATGAGGTGGTGAAGCAAGATGGCTGAATAGAACCCTCCAATGATCATCCTTTCTACAGGAACATCAAATTGAACAATTATCCACACAAGAAAGTACGTTCGTAAGAACCAAAAATCAGGAGAGCAATCACAATGCCTAGTTTCAATATCACAGCAAGCAAAAAGGCACATAAGAAGGTACAAAAGACAGTCTTGAATTATCTACACTGCCCTTCTCCACACACCCTCACCACCTGCAGCACCATGCATCATGGAGAGAGAATCTGTGTGCTTGGGGAAGGATAGCAACATGGTTGTTGTACTTTGCATTGGAACTCAGTGCCGCTCTGTTATAGTGGAAAGCAACACAGGGCAGAATTCAGCCAGCATCTATGGAGGGAGTATTTAGACCAGCCCTAGCCAGAAGGGAATCATCCATCCCAAAGTTCAGAACTGGAGTTCTGGCTAGCCCCACCACTGTGGGCTAAAGGACTCTGGGGTCCTAAGTAAATTTAAAAGGCAGTCTAGACCACAAGGACTGCAATTCCTGGGTAAGGCCTGGTGCTGTGCTAGGCTGTGCTAGGGCCAATGGATTTGGGGTGCATACATCCCAGTGAGACACAAGCTAGGACCACCAAGAAGTGATTGCATAATCCTTTCTCCAACTACAGAATACAGCTTTTAACTTGTGGAGAGAATCCTTCTGCTTGAGAAAAGCAAATGGAAAAGTAAAAAGGATTTTGTCTTGCAACTTGAGTAACAGCTCAGACACAGTAAAATGAAGCATCAAGCAGTCTCATAAAGTCAATGATTCTAGGCCTAAGCTTTCAGATGGCATTTCTAGACCCACTCTGGGCCAGAAGAGAGGCCACTTCCATGAAAGAAAAGATCCAGACCTGGCAAGATTCACTACTTGCTGACTGAGGAGCCATTGGGCCTTGAATAAACAAGAGCAGTAGCCCGGCAATAGTCACCACAGGCCTTGAGCAAGACCCAGTACTATGCTGGCTTCAAGTGTGAGCCTGCACATTCCCAGTGGTGGTGGTCACGTGAGTGCTTGTGTCACCCTTTTTCCACATCCAGACAGCCCAACACACACACACACACACACACACACACACACACACACACACACGGAGACTATTTGTTTGGTGGAAAGTAAGGAAACAGGACAAGAGATTGCCTGACAATCCAAGGAATTCCCCTGGATCTCAGTGAGACCAATAATGCCTTACACCTGTGAGCCTGTAAGAGTCACAGTGTTACTCGGATTGAGGGTCCCCTAATGCAAATATGGCTGCAGTGACCAAACTCTTAAGACTTAGATCATAACAGTCACTTCCCTTTGAATACTTGGAAAGCCTTCTCAAGAAGGAGGGGTTACAAACAAGCCCAAATTGTGAAGATGAAAATAAATACCCAACTCTTCAATGCCCAGACATTAATGAACATCCATAAGAATCAAGAATAGCTAGGAAAACACGACTTCACCCAATGCACCAAATAAGGAACTACTGACCAATCCTTGAGTGACAGAGATATGTGAACTTTCAGACAAAAGATTCAAAGCAGTGGTTTCAAGGAAGCTAAAGAAAATTCAAGATAACAAAGAGAAGGAATGGAGAACTCTATCAAATAAATTTTAGGAAGAGATTGAACTATTTTTTAAAAAATCAAGCAGAAATTCTGGAGCTGAAAAATTCACTTGGCTCGTGGAAGAAAGCATCAGAATCTCACTACAGCAGAATTGATCAAACAAAGGAAAGTATTATTGAATTTGAAGACAGACTATTTGAAAACACAGTCAGAGGAGATAAAACAAAAAGGAATAAAGTATGACTATAAGATTTAGAAAATAGCCTCAAAAGGGCAAATATAACAGTGATTGGCCATAAAGAGGAGGTAGAGGGAGAGATTAAAGTAGAAAGTTTATTCAGAGATAATAATAGAGAACTTTTCAAACCTAGAGAAATATATCAACATCCAAATACAAGACGGTTATAGAACACGAAACAGATTAAGCCCAAATAAGACATTTAATAATCAAATTCCCAAAGGCCAAGGATAAAGAAAATATCCTAAAAACAACAAGAAAAAAGAAATAAATAACATAAAAAGGGGCTTCAATCCGTGTGGCAGCTGACTTCTCAGTGAAAACCAAGAAAGAGGCCAAGAGAGAGGGTCATGATGTATTTAAAGTGCTGGAGGAAAAAAAGTTATCCTCGAATTTTATATCTGGCAAAAATATTTGTCAAAGATAGAGAAATAAAGACTTCCCCAGATAAACAAAAGCTAAAGGATTTTGTCAACAACAGACCTGTTCTACAAGAAAGGCTAAAGGGAGTTTTTCAATCTGAAAGAAAAGAACATTAATGATTAATAAAAAAAAATCAACTCAAGATACAAAACTCACTGGTAATACTAAGTACACAGACAAATACAGAATATTGTAACACTATAATTGTGGTTAACTATTTAACTGTAAACTACCCATATCATGTGTAGGAAGACAAAAAGACAAACCTATCAAAAATAATAATTATAACAGCTTCTTAAGATATAATAATGTAATAAGATAAAAATAGAAATAGTGAAAAGTTAAAAAGTAGGGGTGACAAAGTTAAAGTATAGAGTCTTTATTAGTTTTGTCTTTGCTTGTTTGTTTGGTTGGTTTTCCAATGAGAGTTACATTGTCATCAGTTTAAAATAACGGTAGTAAGATGTTATTTGCAAACCTCATGATAACCTAAAATCAAAAAACCTCCAACAGATACACAGACACAAAAAGAAAAGCAAGAAATTAAGACATACCACCAGAGAAAATCACTTTCACACAAAAGAAGATAGAAAGGAAGAAAAACAGGCAGGAAGGCAAAAAGGCAGGAGGACAGGAAGGAAGGAAGGAAGAAAGGAAAGAAGGAAGGAAGGAAGGAAGGAAGGAAGGAAGGAAGGAAGGAAGGAAGGAAGGAAGTATGGGCCACAAAACAATCAGAAAACAAATAACAAAATGGCAAGAGTAAGACCTTACCTCAATAACAATATTGAATATAAATAGACTAAACTCTCTAATCAAAAGACAAAAAGCTGAATGAATTTTTTAAAAATCCAACAATCTGATGGCTACAAGAAACACACTTTGCCTAAAAAAACACATATAGACTGAAAACAAAGGTATGAAAAAAAATATTCCATGCTAATGGAAACCAAAAACGGGAAGTAGTAGCTATACTTAACATCAGACAAAATCAATTTCAAGGCAAAAACTACAAAAAGAGATAAAGCAGGTAATTATATAATGATAAAAGGGTCAATTCAGCAAGATGATATAACAGTTATAAATCTATGTATAACCCAACATTGAAGTATTCAGATATGTAAAGCAAATATTCAAGCCAGAGAGAGAGACAGACCCAAATACCATAGACTTCAATACCCCACCTTTATTATTGGACAGATCATGCCAACAGAAGATCAGCAAAGAAATGTCATACTTAAACTGTACTATGGACCAAATGGAAATAATAGATAATTAAAGAACATTTCATCCAATGGCTATAGAATACATATTCTCCTCAGCACATAAATCATTATCAAGGATATATCATATGTTAGGCCACAAATCAAGACTTTAAACATTTTTAAAAAAAGAAATTATATCAAGTATCTTCTCTGACTACAATCGAATAAAACTAGAAATTAAATACAAGAGGGACTTTGGAAAATATACAAACACATGGAATTAGACAATATGCCTCTGAATGACTAGTGGATCAATGAAGAAATTAAGGGAAATTAAAAACTTTCTTGAAGCAAATGAAAATGGAAAAAGCATATACCAAAACCTATAGAATATAGTAAAAACCACACTAAGAGGTAAATTTATAGCAATAACTGCCTACATCAAAAAAGTAGAAAAATATCAAATAAAAAACCTAACAATGCATCTTAAAGAACTAAAAGAGCAAGAGAAAACCAAACCAAAATTAGTATAAGAAAAGAAATAATAAAGAACAGAGCAGAAATAAATAAATTTGAAATTAAGAAATCAATATAAAAGATCAATAAAACAAAAAGTCAGTTTTTTTGAAAAGATAAACAAAACTGACAAACCTTTAGCCAGACTGAGAAGAAAAAAGATCCAAATAAATAAAATTAGAAATGAAAAGAGAGAGATTACAACTGAGACCACAGAAATTCAAGAGGATCATTAGAGTCTACCAGGGGCAAATACATGTCAATAAATTGGAAAATCTGTAAGAAATGAATAAATTTCTAGACACATATAACCTACTAAGATTAAATCATGAAAAAATCCAAAAGTCTGTTATTGAATAAACCAATGACAGGTAATATCATTGAAGCCAGAATAAAATGTCTCCTAGCAAAGAAAAGTCCAGAACTTGATGGCTTCAATACTGAATTTTACCAAACATTAAAAAAAAAAGAACTAATATCGATCCTACTGTTCCTAAAAATAGAGGATAAAAAAGTGCTTCCAACTAAATAGGATTCCTAAATAAATATATGAGACCAGTATAATCCTGATACTGAAACCAGACAAAGAGGCATCAAAAAACAAAACAAAACAAAACAAAACAAAACAAAACCACAGGCCAATATCCCTGATGAACATTGACATGAAAATCCTCAACAAATTACTAGCAAAACAAATTCAACAATACATTTAAAAGATTATACACTATGACCAAGTGGAATTTATTCCAGAGATGCAAGAATGGTTAAACACATGCAAATCAATGAATGTTGATTTTGTTGATACACGGTATCAACAAAATGAAGGACAAAAACACTTGATCATTTCAATTGATGCTGAGAAAGCATTTCATAAAATTAAACATTCCTTCACGGTAAAAGCCTTCAAAAAACTGTTCATAGATGGAACATCCCCCACATAATAAAAGTCACCTATGACAGACTCACAGCTAGTATCATACTGAATGCAGTAAAACTGAGAGCCTTTGCTCTAAGATCTGGAACACAACAAAGACACAAGCTTTCACCGCTGTTATTCAACATAGTCCTGGAATTCTTATCTAGAGCAATTAGACAAGTGAAAGAAAGGCATGCAAATAGGAAGTGAAGATGTCAAATTATCCTTGTCTGCAGCCAATATGATCTTAAATTTGGAAAACCTAAAGACTCTAACAACAACAATGACAACAAAACTATTAGAACTAATAAACATATTCTGTAAAGTTGCAGGATACAAAACCAACATCCAAATCTCAGTAGCATTCTATTTGCTAACAGAGAAAAATCTGCAAAAGAAATCAAGACAGCAATCCCTTTTATAATAGCTACCAATAAAATAAAATACCTAGGCATTAACAACAAAAGATGTGAAAGATCTCTATGGTGAAAATTGTAAAACATTGATACAGGAAGTTGAAAAGGACAGAAAAATGAAAAGATCTTCAATATTCATGGAAGAATCAATATTGTTAAAATATCTATACTATCCTAATCAACCTACAGATTCAGTACAATCTTCATAAAAATACTAATAACATTCTTCACTGAAATATAAATAACAATCCAAAATTTATATGGAACTTCCAAAGATCCAGAATATTCAAAGTCACATTAAGCAAAAGGAACAAAACTAGAGAAATCACATTACCTGATTTCAAATTATACAATAGAGATATGGTAAGCAATACAATAGGGTATTGGAATAAAAACAGACACATAGACCAATGGAACAGAATAGAGAAACAAGACCTAAATCCTTACACCTGCAGTAAACTCATTTTCAACAAAGATGATAAGAACATACATTGAAGAGACTTCAATAAATGACACTGGAATATCTATATGCAGATGAATGAAACTAGATCCCATCTATCACCATATACAAAAATCAAATAAAAATGGATTGAAGATGTAAATGTAAGACCTCAAACTGTGAAAGTACTCAACGAAAACACTGGGAAACTCTCTGGGATATTGGTCTGGGCAAAGATTTATTGAGTAATACTGCATGAATACAGTCAACCAAAGAAAAACATGGACAAATGAGTTCACATCAAGTTAAAAACCTGCACAGCAAAGGAAACAATCAATAAAGTGAAGAGACAACCCATGGAGTGGGAGAAAATATTTATAAACTATCCATCTGACAAGTGATTAATGACTAGAATATATGAGCTCAAACAACTCAACAGGAAAAAATCCAATAATCTGATTAAAACTGGGCAAAAGATTTGAATAAAAATTTCTCAGAAAAAGACATACAAATATCAAATAGGTATGTAAAAAGGTGCCCAAATCAAAACTACAATGAGATATCATCTCACTTCAGTTAAAATGGCTTTTATCCAAAAGACAAGCAATAAATAAATGCTGGAGAGAACATAGAGAAAGGGGGATTCTTGTACACTATTGGTTGAAATGTAAATTAGTAGAGCCACTATGGAGAATAATATGGAGGTTTCTCAAAACGTAAAAATAGAGCTACCATACAATCCAGCAATCCCACTGCTAGTTATGTACCCAAAAGGAAGGAAATCGGTGTATCAACAAAATATCTGCACTCCCATATTTATTGTAGCACTATTCACGATAGTTAAGATTTGGAATCAACCTAAGTGTCTATCAACCAACTAATGTATAAATAAAATGTGGTACTTATACACAATGGAGTACTATTTAGCCATAAAGAGGGATGAGATATCACCATTTCCAACAAGACAGATGGAAATGGAGGACATTATGTTAGGTGAAATAAGCCAGGCACAGAAAGACACATTTCACATGTTCTCACTCATCTGTGTGAACTAAAAATTAAAACAATAGAAATAATGAAGACAGAGAATAGAAAGATGGTTTCCAGATGCTAGGACGGATAGTGTGGGTGTGGGGGGTGGAGGAAGTGAGGACAGCTAATGAGTACAAAAACATAGTTATAATAAATAAGATCTAGTATTTGATAGCACAACAGGGTGACTACAGTCAACAATAATTTATTGAACATTTTTAAATAATGAAAAGAGTATAATTAGAATGCTTGCAACACAGAGAAATAACAAATGCTTGACATGATGGATACTCCATTTCCTCTGATATGTTTACTACACATTGTATTATTGTATCAAAGTATCTCATGTGCCCCATAAATATAAACACCTACTATGAACCCATAAAATTAAAAATAAAATTGTTAAAATCCACAATTCATGGGAGGAGGTCAAAATATTAACATCAATAGAAGTTTGGAAGAAGTTAACTCCAACCCTCATGGATAACTTTGAAGTGCTCAAGGCTTCAGTGGAGGAAGTAATGGTATACTGGTAGAAATAGCAAGAGAACTAGAATTAAAAGTGAAATCTGAAAATGTAATTGGATTGCTGCAATCTCACGATAAAACTTGAATATATGAAGAGCTCCTTCTTATGAATGAGCAATGAAAGTGATTCCTTGAGGTGGATCTACTCCAGGTGAAGATGCTGTGAACATTGTTAAAATGAAAACAAAGGATTTAGAATACTACATAAATCTAGTTCATAAAGCATAACAGGGTTTAAGGAGATTTATTTAACTTTTATTTTACATTTGGGGGTACACGTGAAGTTCTGTTACATAGGTTTATTGTACACTTTATTTCATCACCCAGGTATTAAGCCCAGTAACCAACAGTTACCTTTTCTGCTCTTCTTCCTTCTCCAACCCTGCCCCCAAAGTAGACTCCAGTGTGTGTTGTTCCCTCCTTTGTGTTCATGAGTTTTCATTACTTAGCTTCCACTTAAAAGTGAGAACATGCATTATTTTATTTTCTGTTCCTGTGTTAGCTTGCTGAGGATAAGGACCTCCAGCACAATCCATGTTCCCGCAAAAGACATGATCTCATTCTTTTTTATGGCTGCATGACATTCCATGGTGTATATGTACCACAGTTTCTTTATCCAGTCTGTCATTGATGGGCATTTAGGTTGATTCCTTGTCTTTGCTACTGTGAATAGTGTTGCAATAAATATTCTCATGCATGCGTCTTTATGATAGAATGATAGGGTTTAAGAGGACTGACTTCAGTTTTGAAAGATATCCCACTGTAGGTAAAATGCTATAAAACAGTATTGCATATTGCAAATAAATCTTTTGTGAATGGAAGAGTAAGTTCATGCAGCAAACTTCATTGTTGTCTTACTTTAAGAAATTGCCACAGACACTCTGAACTTCAGTAACTATCACTGTAATCAGTTGGCAGCCATCAATATCGAAGCAACACCCTCCAAAAGATTAAGACTCACTAAAGGCTCAGATGATTGTTGACAGATGATCGTTGACACTTTTTAGCAATAAGGCATGTTTTAATTCAAGTATATGCATTTTTTAGACATAATGCTATTGCACATAATGCTATTACAATAGACTACACTGTAGTATAAACACATTTTTATATGCACTGGGAAAGCAAAATATGTGTGTAAATCACTATTGCAATATTTGCTTTATTGTAGTGGTCTGGAATCAAATTCTCAATATATCTAAGAACTGGGAATATTACTACTACATTTGGAAATATTACTACTTTCTGAATGGACACAAGTAGGGAAATCAAAAGCAATGTCCAGGAGGCATGTAGGTTTCTGTAATTAGATTGTCATTCTACCACATGGATGGGAAAACATGAGCACTTGTCTGTCTTTCCCAATGACCTTATCCACTAATGTGTGTGAATAGATCACATCAGCATTCTCTCCTCCTGAAGAGAAACAAGGGAGGAAGAGAACAGAGGTCAACAAAGGAACAGAAGAATTTGGGGATCAGGAAGAGAGGGCTAAAGGATCACCTTCCCCAAGTAACTCTGTATTACTTTAATTTCTAGAAAAAGACTAGAAGAATAATGCTTTTTATAGTTTTTCTTAATCTATCCAACTTTTAAGACACAGCTTAAATATTTTTCTCCATGGAATTCCTACTAGTTCTTTCACTTAGATATGTTCTTATGATTTTTCATTCCTGTAAAATGTTAATGTACTGTATATACATCTCTTAAAAGTTGATTACTATTCTACTCTATGTTATTGGTATTGATAAAAATGAATTTTTTCCCATTCATCTGTTCTGATGAGTTTGCCCAAATACTAATAATCACCACACTAAGAATAAGGACATATAAACTAGTTGATAAATAAATATATCCCCACCATCACCAGTACTATTATCTCATATTCCAGCATAAAATAAAGATGGTAAATAGCCACAAAACAGTGAGAAGCTGTATGCCACAGCTAAACCCAAACAGGATTTAGAGTTTCAGTTCTGCAGAACTGATGAAGAGGTAATTACTATGCATAAGCCAGGGGTAGGTTTATTTGCTCTTTGAATCTTGGCTATAAGAAGATGAAATCAATTTTATAGGGTTTATGCTATTTTCTTTTGCTTTTTAAACAGAGTCTCAATGCCAGTATGTTCCCTTAGTAATTTATAAACTATATCATATCTCTTGTTTTATTATTTTGGATTTCTCATTAACACTGATGCTCTTATTAAACTGTTTTTATTTTTATTTGCAATCTCTCTTCTAGAAAAGGTGACACTATACTACAGCCCATAGGCTCTTAGTCTGTTTTTTTAAATAAAGTTTTATTTGGCTCTAACTATGCCCATAATTTATGTATTATCTACTGCTCCTTTTGTGCTATAACAGCAAAATTGAAGAGGTTGTGATGGAGGTCATAAAGCCAGCCAATAAACCTAAAATTCTTACTCTCTTGCTCTTGAAGAAACAGTTTACTGACCCCTGCTCTAAACAAAGGATCTATGAGTGTGAGAACTACATTTTGGTAAACTTTGTAATCTCAGCACTATACACAGGAAGCAAAGATTCTTAAACTGAGATCCACCACAGGTACATGGATACATTTACCCCACAGAAATGTCTCATAAATTGCATATGTGTTAGCATACATACTCATTTGCACATACACATTCATGTTTATTAGAAAAGATTTCTATCTTGCTCTTATTCTCAAAAGAGAATAGGACAGGTAGCACCTATCAAATCAAGCCTCCCATAAATAGAAAATATGAACTCCAGATATGAAACAAAAATGAACTTCCTAAAGGCCCTAAGACAGAACAAGAGAAGGCAGATTCTGGAAAGGATGAGAAGAAATCAAAACCTAGAAGAAAGGAAGAGCATTCGATAATATTATTTCTCTCTTTCTCTTTCTCTCTCTCTCTCTCTCTCTCTCTCTCTCTCTCTCTCTCTCACTCGTTTTTTCTCTCTAGCTTTTAAACTATCCACAGTCAAAGCCAAAAAAGGAGCCTAAAACTCTGATTGAAAAACCTATGAAAACCTGAAGAACAAGAGGACAAATTATGTTGGGACATCTACAATACATGGAAAGTGAAGTGAGAGGGATCATGGGAAGAAGAGAGCCAAAAATGAAACAATAAAATTCTCTGCCAAATCTCTGGCTCACCCCCCAAACCACACATGTGTGGAGCAAACACAAAACAACCAACTTTCAGCTAAAATAATTGAGTTTTCAGCTTTTGTCCAAGTCGCAGTGTTCACTTTGACTTCAACCAAGTTAATTGTCTGCTAAAGCAAAATTTAGTTCTCTTCTGAGGAATATAACAGAACACAGAAACTACAATACATGACTTCCACAATGTTCAGGATAAAATTAAAAACTACTCAACATGAAAACAGATAGGATTATATGAATAATATTCAAAACAAGTATTCAAATTACCTAAATTTTGGAATTAGCACACAATTACTTTAAAGCAGCTATTATAACTATGCTCAGTGAGACAAAGGAAAATATGCTCATAATATACAAAAAGTTGATAAATCTCAGCAGATAAGTATGAATGATAAAACCTAATGGAAATTCTAGAACTGATTAATACACTATTTCAAAGGAATATGTGGCTCTCTCCTAAAAATTAAACTTCACTACCTACCAGTTCACTGTTTATTTCATTTGAGAAACTTGAGTTTGGGTTTCTCTAAAGGAACATGTCATAATAGAAAGAAACAGTCCTGAAACAGCAATTGAACTCAAGATTTAGAATAGTAAAAAAGCACAAATTGTTGCCTAAGTAAATTGACCTTCAACAAGTCTATTTATCTTATTTTTCTTAGGTGAAGAATGGGGATAATAACGGTATTCCTAATATTCCAAGCATAGTTTCTATAACACAGTAACACTTATTATGTTATCTGTAATGATGATGATTTTTAATTGTGTTCTGAAAGTGCTTCTTTTTAAAACACGAGTGTCTAGGTAGATGACATATTCTAGCTGGCTTTTAGATGTTACCTAAGAGAACAGAGGCCAGGACCCAAGAGTAAAGTAAGCAAAGAGAAACTTCCAAAGGCATAGATCCTATTTCTAAAACTCAATTCAGAATCCTCTCTAAAATTCGTCCACTGCTAATTAGCTTTTGACATCCGTGCCTCTCCTCTCAATTTAATATGAATAGTCTTTGCCAAATGATTCCACTGAAGTGTCTCTTTAACACTAAAATAGTGGTGAAATGATTAATTTCTAGGTACTAACTTGAATAACATTAATCTTGTTGAAATCATTTGGTATGAATGTGACTGTCATATATATTTTAAAAGACAGAAAGCAACTGACTGTTTTTGATCTGTCATGTCACTGCATTTGATGTTTGAAGGAAATGTGGGGTCTGCTCTCTTGGGAGGCATATTCCACATGTTTGACACACACTGACAACAGTTGTAATTGTCGTGCAGAGGGAGGGAAAATAGAATTTTTAACTGCAATTAAGAAGTTCTCCCCCAACCTTCCTCCTGCACAGGAATTGAGATGCATATTCAGAACATCAATTGCAATAATCTCCTGCTATCAACCTTAGGCAATTGTTCTAAAATGCAGCTTAAATAATGAGAATATTTAACATATGGTACTAAGTATGGAAACAAGACTGTCTTAATGCCCTTATAGTTGCAACAACAACCACAAAAAAGAGATTTCTGAAAGCTAAATACTGAGGTCTGTACATGTTAAATTTGAAAAGGTAGGTTAATTAGAAAGGTAGAGATCACTTGTAGAACATATATTTATCAGGTTATGCTTATATGTCTGTGCTGATGATAGGTAGCAGGAGCATCCTATTATCAAGTTCCCCCTAACAAGTAGGGGTAAAGAATGAAGTTTTTAAAAAAGTTATGAGCCATGTATCTACCATGTCATATACAAAAATTTAAATTAATCCTCATAAGCATCCAGGTAAGATAGGTATTATTGGTTTCATTTCAAACTGGGGATACTGGCTGGGCATGGTGGTTCACGCCGGTAATTCCAGCACTTTGGGAGGCTGAGGCGGGTGGATCACTTGAATCCAGGAGTTCAAGATCAGCCTAGCCAACAAGGTGAAATCCCATCTCTACCAAAAACACGAAAATAAGCCGGGTGTGGTGGCGTGCCCCTGTAATCCCAGCTTTTTCAGGAAGCTGAGGAGGAGGATCACTTGAACTTGGGAGGTAGAGGTTGCAGTGAGCCACGATCACAGCACTGCACTCCAGCCTGAGTCTCAAAGAAATTTATAAGGGTTAAAAAAATTATCAATGTAGCCTAAGAGAGAGATTACAGTGACCTGAATTTAGAAAATGGCAATAAAGCTTATTATCAGTATATTCTCAATAACTTACTATGTGATCACTGTGCAGGGTCATTACCAAAGAATAGCTGGAAAAAAATTTAAAACTCAATTATAAAGCTATATATAAACAGGAGTACAAATACATAGATGCACCGGGAACCTTGTTTTGTATCTTTTTATCAAAGATTTGAGAATTGAAGAAATATTTTCCTTTTGCCATTGCAAAAATCAATGGCTACAAAGGGTTGATGAGGACCCTGAGACTGTGGTAATTTCTTTCTAAATTGTTTGACTACATATTGAGATATAATCCAGTTACTGGAAGATCATTGTTAAAATTTTCAATTATTTTGATTTAAAAACAATGGTTATCCTTTTTGTTACCTCTTGCTATTTATCAGGGACTGAGATTGAAGTGAGCATTTTACCTGCCTTTTCTAATTTAATATGTACAACACCACCCCCCAAAGAAAAGGGATTAGAATTCCCACTTCAAAGATGAGATAGCTGAAGCTCAGGGAGGTCAAATAATTTTCCAAGCTCATAGAAATAGTAAGTAGCAAACCAAGGATTAAGTTTTATGTAGTCTCACTACACAAACCTCTATTCATAAAGTCTGCCTTCTTTTGAGCGGGAATTGGTTTTGCATTTAATCCAGAGTGCAGGCATTGAATAAAGAAAGTAAGAGAAGTGTAATAAGATACCAGCCCCAATAAGAAAAATTACCTTCCATGATTGAGAACTTAGAAACACGAAAATCAACCCTCTGTGGCATAACTATTTGCCAAAATAATGCAGAATATATAACTAGCCCTGAAGGTCAACAGAAACCATAATTCGCCAGACACTCTTATTTTTCCTGTCTTATACTGGTCAAACAACACCTGCAGCATTATGTCCAGTTTGGAGCATCATAATAGAAAATATTTTTGTTAAACACCCAAATAAACTGGGAATGCTTAAATCTGAGAGGAGATAGCTTTGGTTAGGGTGGGCAAAAAGGAAGGTTATGAAAGCATGAGATGTGTCTTTAACTGTAATGTGTGGATGGATATACAAAAGAGAATGATTTAATTTATTCTGCTTATATACAAGGGGTAAAACATACCACTCTAGGTAGAAATTTCAAGGTGGCTGCATTCAACTCAACATAACACTTCTGTAAGTATAATGTTTCCACCATGGAAGACTGACTCTTAAGATTCTGTTTATCCCATGATGTGAGGTATGCAATGAGACAGAACACGACATAGCAAAGATTCTTATTTAGATAGATTCAGGCTTCTGACTTCTGAATTCATCAAATCATGTTAAAATATTCATGATTGAGATGAAATAGTTGGAAATCTAATGAAGTGGTTGAAATCTGGCTTTTCTCATTAGGAGATTCTGATCTTACATTTCCTGACTATGTGAATTTGGGAAAATTATTTAATTTCTCTAAGTCTTACTTTTGTCATCATATAAAATTTGTATCATAGTGCCTCCCAGAATAAAGTAGATCATCTACATAAATGCCTAGCACATTCCTTGGCACATTATAAACACTGCAATAAATTGAAGATTTGTATACTCAAGAGTGGTGTTAACCATTACATGCATTTTCATTTTACAAACAGAGAAATTGAGTATCTGAGAGGTAAAAGACAAAGGTGAGATCCAAATCTGGAACAATTACCTTCAACTATTCTTTGATAGATCAATATCAAATAGCTATTATTGACCTTGAGGAAATAGCATTGGTTATTCATTCATTCCACAGTTATATTTTTTAAAATCTAGATTGTCTCAGGACAGTTTAGGTTTTGGAGGTACCGAGAAAAAAAAAAGAAAACTGTTGCCCTTAAGTTGCTCATAGTTTACCTAGAAAGAGAGGCACTTAGAATGTAGTATGATAAAGACAGAAATGGGGATATGTGTAAGATATAATGGAATCTCATAGTACACAATATAGATCTGCTGGGTGAGCAGGTGTAAGATATAATGGAATCTCATAGTATACAATACAGATTTGTGAGGTGACTTCTGGGGTTGGCTACCCATAGGATACATTAACACATGGGAACAGAAGACAGAGACCTGAGACTGCCTTTGTTAATATGACTTAATTATCTCTAGGAAATTATCATTCAAGAAGATAGGATTTCAAACAAACAAGAAATTTTAGGAAATGATTGCAATTTAATTTATCTTAGCAAATGGTAGGCTCATATGGACAAATTTTCTCTTAGAAGAACAGATTGATTATCCGGGCAAACTACTCATTATCAGACAAGAACTTACTTATCCAGACTCATTTGATCCTTACCCTAAAGTGTTCAGCAACTCTAAATTATTCTAATACAAATTTTACTCAATCATTGCTCTTTCTTGAAAGACCTACCTTGAACCTCTTGATTCTGGAACTCAAAACCATGAAACTACTCTTCTCTGACCTCAGTTGTCTAAAGCACTTCTAAGATTCTGTCAGGGTGGTGTTCTGACCTACTGCAGTAAATCTAATAAACTCAGCTTCACTTTATCAACAGGCTTTTCTGGTGGGCTTCCTGGATAGCTGAACAATCAACAAAGCTCTGGGTCAACTGTTGACAGAGTTTAGGACAAAGTTCATACAGAGGAAAAGGCATATTCTTTGTTTTGGCACTGAGTCTGAGGAAGATTATATTACTGAAGCTTATAAGGCACACATTTCTTTTAATTACTTGCTTTATCATAATAAAAAAGGCTTCTCCCCATTATAGCATATTGGCATGCTGGTTATTACATCTGTTTATGCTCTCTGTATGATAACATCTTACCTGGTATGTCTGAAATCAGCAATGTATTGCAGCTAGGTATATAAATGTTGAATCATCCCTAGCAAAGGGATGCATCTACCCAGAAGAAGGATCTGACTTTTATAATTCACACAAAGGTGCCACAGGCACTAATATAGACCTGGCTGTGATAGTGATTGCATTTACATTGCTACACTGATACCCAGGGTAGCAAGGGGTCCAAACCTGAGAGTGTTCAGTCACAATTCTGATCTTAAAACGTTCAGCATGTTGAGAATGTGATAAAGTAGACTAACAGTGATAGTATAAAGTAGAATATAGTTTAGGTCCTAAAAGGGGTGCAGACAAATGCTACTGAACATTCTGATGGTGTTATATATGAATTATGTGCAAATGTCAGTTCTCAACCAAAATGTCTCATAATTATGTATTAATATTCCAAAGAATTTCCATGATTTTTCACTTCAGCCTCCTTTAGTTTGATGTTATTGATGCCCTTCTTTATGCTGCCTCTATCCACGTGCATTCAGTATATTATAATTAGCAGGTAATTGGAAAATGCAAAAGTCTCTGACTTATATCGCCCAATAAGAGGAGACTCCTCCTGTCACTTGTTATACAAACATCCTAAATATTTGGAGGAGGAAAATTCCCAAAGGTTTTTAAGTTTTTAGCATTACAGAGATCACAAGTAGAAATTCATGACACAGTCACCATCATTGCTAGTTTCAGATGATACTGCTTTCTCTTTAGTTATGATGTATCTTTATTATTTGATGAATGTAACATACATATATATGAGATTTCAATTACAGATGTTTCTAAATTTGATTCCACTTATACATAAATGTCTGTATATTTTTTTAAATTCTTCAATCTCACATTTTCTTATAAAGATTGCTTTAAAAAAATCAACCTGTAACATTTGTGGAGAAATGTCCATATTTTAAAATTAATAAGAAATTATGCTTATGCTCCTTAAAGCAACATTAATCATAGTTTGATCAAGAAGTGAGGGACCAAAGAAGTCAAGGTCCTGTTTTAAGTGGAATGATGTTCTGACCCTCTACAAGAACTGTCCTTTATTGTACTAATTTTTCCTGCTTGTAATCCATAGAAATATTCTAGAAGAAGCAATCAATTTGAGCAAAAAAGAGGTTTGTCCTACAGGTACACTATGAAGAATATTGTAATCAATTTTGGATGAAATTGATTTTATGGGGAAACTGCAAGTTTGGAGTTTTCCAAACACCTATAAGAGATGGCAGCAGAATTAAGAAGCCAGACCCCACAGGGGAAGGAGTAATAACGAAAAGGAGGGAAGGGATCCAGGCAAGAAGGACATGTGGGAGTTCCAAGAGAGACAGGATAGACACAGAGAGCACATTTGAACAGTAAAGAATTATCCTCTGGATTTTTACATCATATGAGAAATACAACACTCTTTCTAGTAATTGAGCCAGGTATCTTTCTAGCTATGATGAGGGATGATGACAGAATAGCTCTTCATAGGGCAGAGTGTGACTACAGAAGAAATATTAGACCAAACTTCTTCAGCATTGGTTACTGCCCCTGTTGCGTTTGTTCCAAACTTATGTGATATATCTTGTATCCAGCCAGAATCTCGGGATGTTGCAGCAAAACAAATGGGCCTGAATAAAAGTCCTGCTAGAAAGTCTAGAGTTTCCTTTTATATAGGCAGACTGTCACATGAGCAGAAGTTGCTGTTGGAGGCTGAACATATAGAAATGGTGGTACTCGCCACAGGCAGACTTCCAAGAAAATCAGAGTATAGATATTTTGATCAGCTCTACTACAATGCACTCTGGTGGAAGAAAAGAATCCTAACAAAGTCTAAACCTGACATGGGTGACAGAATGAAGGCAACAGAAAGTAGGCTATAATGCTAAATATTTAATATCTGTTGGATTGCTTTTGATCTCTCAATCACAGTGGCTAGCTGGCTGTTTTACTCTTTTTGGCTTCCTCCCACCCCAGCATTTTCTTAACAGTGCCTTTTTTTATGATATTAATATATCACATACTCAAAAAATGGGAAAAATATTGACAAGATAATGTAAAACACAAATCACCTTTGAGATAAGCAGGGTTAAAATTTGTTCTTTGTTTCCTAATTTCTATGTACATGTTTTCTCAGCACCACTGTTATCTGGAATATGCACTTTCACATCCTGTGTTCATATTAGGCTACTTAGATTAAGAGAATTTTCCTATTTTAAAAACAATATTTTAAAATCTGCAAAACATCTCATGCCTCCATTCACCATAAATTTCTAAAACTTTTTCTACTTGAGGGACACTTAGGTTGTGTCCAAATTATGATCATGTGTTACATTAAAATAATTATTTCTTATACATCAATTTAGAACTTACCTCTCTGAATAATTTCTTGGAATAAGTTCCTAAACTAGGACAACTCTTTCTGAAAAATACAGTCATTTTTAAGCCTCTTAAATGAGGAGATAGGTTCATTAAAGCCAAATAGTAACATCAAGCATAAATTGGAAATAACGCAACAATGCTCAAGGGGCCCCCTTTTCAAGAGAGGATGACCAAGCTCAGAGTATTGTAAGTATTAACTCATATTTCTATGTTTATTTACAAAATATGGCATTATAAATCCATACAGATACTAACTATGAACACTTTTCTTACTGTTTTGGTAGACTTATTCTCTTATTTGTTTTGTTTTTATATAGCCGACCAAATATAAACTTTCCTTCTAGTTTATAACAGTTGTATCAGAGCAGGTTGGTCTGTCTGCTCAGTGATCTCTATGTAGGGCATGGACAGCTTCCCACATGACATATCAATTGAGTGCCTACTGTTTGACATGTAGTTTCACATATATTATTTCAGAGATTCCACCTTACTTGCAAAAATATGGGCCAAGACTTGCAAGGTGAGGTTGAATTCATTAGGGGGTCTTAACAAAGGCTTTAGGCTCATGGTCACGCAAATAGGCAAAAGCAGCATGGTGAACACTTCCTGCACACACTCAGCTTCACGGCTTCCTCTGGCCACTGCATGGCTTCCAGCCTGCCCCTTATACCTTTCATTTCCTGCCTTTGGATTTTGTTAGTGCTATAACACTGGACTCAGTTAGGACCACTCTTAAGTCACCAGGCTAAAAACAGAAGTGATGTGGAAATGTAGTGACTGATGCCTATGGACCCACCCTTCACTAATGGAGTACTGGAATCAATAAATAAAAGCTTTCCTTTCTTCTCTTGGGCAGGTGGCTCTAAGGATTTTCTGAAGATTCTAGCAAGATTGAGCACCAGCCTCTCAGAAAGGAGGATTGAGGAGCCACCTTAAAAAAAAACTCATATACACCATGGAATATTATGCAGCCATCAAAAACGATGAGTTCACATCCTTTATAGGGACATGGATGAACCTGGAAACCATCATTCTCAGCAAACTGACACAAGAGCAGAAAATCAAACACCGTATATTCTCGCTCATAGGCGGGTGTTGAACAATGAGAACACATGGACACAGGGAGGGGAGCACTACACACTGGGGTCTGTTGGGGGGAAATGGGGGAGGGGCGGGGGGTGGGGAGGTGGGAAGAGATAGCATGGGGAGAAATGACAGATACAGGTGAGGGGACGGAAGGCAGCAAAGCACACTGCCATGTGTGTACCTATGCAACAATCTTGCATGTTCATCACATGTACCCCAAAACCTAAAATGCAATAAAAAAAAAAAAGAAAAAAAAAAACTCAAAATGGAATCTTATTAGCTTTCCCTTCTTTCTGGAGGATTACATTCTCAAAGAAATTACCTGTATGCAAACATTTGTCTCAGGCTCTACTTTTGTCAGGAGCTAAGCTAAAGCAAACAATATGCCTGAATGAGTCTTAAAGCAAAAGAAGTACATCTTCATTGGTCACTTTTTCTTTACAGCAGCCTTCATACATTCTCTGTCTCTGCTTGTGTCTCTTTCCCATTTTCTCTCACTCTCACTCACATTCTCTTTCTTGCACTTTCTCTCTTATTTTCTCTTTCTGCACACACACACATGTACATGCATTAAAGAGAATGTTAATGACTTACCTGAACCCCCAAACTCCCCTATTAAGTTAGTAAAATTAAAGGTTAGCATATAATGATATAACAGAAATCATTTCCCAAATTTTGATAATCTAAATTAGTAGTTTTCAAAGTTTGGTTTGTACACCCTGGGAGTTCCCAGGACCCTTTCACAGGGTCCAGGAGGTCAAAACTACTTTTCTAACAATATTCAGATGGTCGAGGCCTTTTACATTGGTTGACTTTTTAATTGGTGCAAAAGCTATGGTGGGTAACACAACCATTGCCTTAGCACAAATCAAAACACTGAAACCAAACCGTATTACTATTCATCATATTCTGAACCAAGATACACTTGCAATTTTTTTAAATGCCAGTTTCATCTAAGACTGTCCTTGAAAAAGCAGTAAAAGTTGTTAAATCTTTACCTTGAGTACACCCGTTTAATATTTAAGTCAAATACTTGGAAGTAATATCCTTTCATATGCTGCTATATACTGCAACGTGATGGTTATCTTGAGAGAAAGCTCTTCTACCTGACTGAAATAGCTGCTTTTCTTGTGGAACACCAATTTTACTTGAAAGAACAATAGACAGAGTATGATTATTCAGCATTGTGCATTTGACAGATATTTGCTAAAAATAAATAAATAAAGTGAGTCTGTCACTTCAAGGAAAAAATGAACAGTATTTGGCACCAGTTACAAAATCGAGCCTTCAAGTAAAAATTAGAACATTGGAAAACTCTGCTACTATCAGCATGACAGCTTCCCAAAACTTAGACTTTTCTGATGAGTTTAGTTGTGATACTCACAACTGTGATTTTCTGAAATTGTAAAATGAAATACGTCAACATTTGGAAGATGTTAACAAAGATCATCTTCTTGACCGAACTTTAGTCAGGATCCTCTTCTGAGCCCTCTTCTCCACTAACCCTCAGCCTTGGCTCCCATTCTTGCTGCCGGCACAGCCCAGTTTTTGCAAGAATCCTGCTAAGTCAGTTTTATGAGAATCACCTCACTGATATTTAAGTCTTTGACCTGCTTTCAGTAAGAATCCTGTTAAGTTGCTTTAGCAAGACTTCCCCTATTTTTGATGTCTCCTCTTAGTAGTTTTCCATGCACTGACTGCCTGTTGGCTATCTTTACTGTATTCAGAGTTGAGCTCCGTCTTGCCTTCCTGCTGCAATAGTCTTGACAATGTGCATAACAGAATGAACAATATCCTTCAAAATATCAAGGCATGATGCTATAAACTGTTAATGGGTAAAAGGTCCACTTAAAACAGGAGGAAGATAGAAGATTAATAATCTAGAGCTCAAAAAGTTCATTCATAGTATTTCAGATTCCACATTGCAACTAACACTTAAGAAACTACCACTTGTCAAGTTTTGATACAGTATCAAAGAAGATCATTCATAATCATCTATGCTTAGGATATTAAAATACTCAGCCCCGCCGGGCGCAGTGGCTCAAGCCTGTAATCCCAGCACTTTGGGAGGCCGAGGCGGGTGGATCACGAATTCGAGAGTTCGAGACCATCCTGGTCGACATGGTGAAACCCCGTCTCTACTAAAAATACAAAAAATCAGCTGGGCATGGTGGCGTGTGCCTGTAATCCCAGCTACTCAGGAGGCTGAGGCAGGAGAATTGCCTGAACCCAGGAGGCGGAGGTTGCGGTGAGCCGAGATCGTGCCATTGCACTCCAGCCTGGGTAGCAAGAGCGAAAATCCGTCTCAAAAAAAAAAAAAAAAAAAAAAAAATACTCAGCCCCCTTGTTCAACTACCTATGTGTGTGAGGTCAGGTTTTATTCATCTACTTCCACCAAAATAACGTATTGAAATAAATGTAATGCAGAAGCGGATGTGACTCTAGCTGTCTTCTATTAAGTCAGCCACTAAAAAAATTTGTTTAAACTGAAACAATGCCACTCTTCCAATTTTTGCTTTAGAATATTATAGTTTTATTTCTAACATAACTGTTAATGTTACTATGTAATAGGTTTATAATAATTACAAACAAAATTTAATTTCTTGTCAAATTTGGTAAATATCAATAGGCATAATTCACATGAACTAAAGCTCCTTAGGGCCCACAATAATTTTCAGGAGTCTCACAGATACTGTGAAAACAATACTTGGGAACAGCTTATCTAATATATCAGGAGTTTGACACTCTATAATAGTGATTAAAGAGATATTTGAAAGGAACAAAACTGACAAATCAGGTCATTGTTATCGTATTGATGTTGGTTACAACAAGAAAATATGTAAGTTTCCAGAATCAAAATATATATATCAAGCTTCCAAAAGGAGGAGGCAAGGGGGTAATACATACCAAGAAAAATAGACCTGGCCTTGGGAAATCTAATCATCAAATCAAACTGGATTCACTTGATCTAATTATACTATCCCAGGACATAAAAATGTTATTGTTTTTTCAAATGAAAGATAATTAAGTTAATTTGAATTTAGGTTAATACTAAAATGAATTTATGATGCTCAGTAAATACACTGATTACCAGTATTATGTTTCAAGAGACTGCTTTCACTGTGTTAATAAAATGTATTATTAATGTTTCTAGAACTTTTTAACAAGCCTCAAACAGAAAAATCAAATCACTTTCTCAATGAACATAAAATCTTAGACTATGTCTTTTCCAAAAATATTGCACTACGCAAACTTTACCAGATATCTGTGATTTCATATTCATAGTAAGCCACCATAGAACCTTGGATGTCTACATACACAAAGAAAAGATGATTATTGTTCTGGGTTCAGATTTCAGAAAGTCCTGAGGAGTCCAGAGCATAAAAATATAATACATTGTCATAGCTCTATGTAAGATGATTAAGAGATTACTTTTGTTTGGGATTGATGCTGCTTGAAATATATTCTAGGACAACCTCTTCATGAGATTCACTCTCACAGCTTCTGTAGTTCTGCAAGTGAAGTTCAGAGTACAGACCCAGCTTTAGAGATATGGGTAGAATTGGTACAGTTAAAGTGTACCACTTGGACTAACTATAAAGAAAAATTTCAAAATTAGCTACTATTTCCCATAGTCTCATGACTTCTCAGCATTCAACTCTAGTCTATTATATATTTCTATCATTGTACATTATAAACCATTTAAAAATACCTGTTTATATCCTTGGTGTAATCAGACCCTAAAGACATGGAACATGCATTTGGTTGCTTACTGGGGCAAGCTGAAGGAGACAATGAGAGAGTCTTTGATGCCCCGGGCACATGAGACTCTTTAGCATGTGCTTGAGGGATCTCTAGTTTTACTCACTCTGGCCTGATTTGGTCTGTGTTTAAGACAGAAGACTTAACAGTAAGCTAGGTTGATGAAGCACTAAAATTAGTCACCAACATTCCTGAACTTTATTTGTAACAGCAGAGAGTAGTAATATTTGAAATGTCCAACATAGGAAAATAATTAAGCAAATTGTAGTAAAATTCTATGGTGGAATAGCATACAGTCATTAAAAATAATGCTAGCAAAATATTCATATTATTATAAATGTACATAATAGCATTAAATAAAAGAGTAGAAAAAAACCCACATATATAAAAATCTAAAATTTATACAAACTATACAGAGGCAAAACAGTCCATTGATATATATCGAAATCTCAATATTAATACATCATTGAGGATTCTTTGATTGTAAGCATCAGGAACCAATTCTCTTGAAAATGTAAATGAATGTACTAAAGAGATGGGTATTTCATTGAATGTAAGGAATGACAAGAATATAGTCATTATCTAACTGAGTAGGAGGAATTATGGGCAAGTTCTTCAAGGATTTTCTTAAAATGCTTCTTTTCTAGCCATTTTCTGTTCTTAAGATTCAGTTCCTAGCAGGGAGATTCTGAGAGAATGAATGTGGATCAAGTACATACTTCTTAGCCAGTGGAAAAAAAAGAGGTGATTTGATTGGCAGTAGTACCAAAAAATACATGGAAGAGAGGAAGGAATAGTAGATTAAGAAAAGGAAGCATGTTGTTTACTACAGAAGAGAAAAAGTTATTGGGCATGTGCATGTCCTGCATGTATGTATATAATGACCTAATAACAATAGCTACCATTTGTTAAACACTATAATCTCAATACTTGGTTTTCTCTGCTTACATGAATGTTCTCATTTAAACTTCTCAACACTTAAAGGTGGATTTTCTTATTAATATCAATTATATAGGTGAAGACTGATGCTCAGAAAGATTAAATAAATTGTCTAACGTCATACAACAAGAATGTGGTATCTCTGAAACTTAATCTGTGGATTTTGGCTGGCTAGCTACACAGTCCAATAATTTGCCAGAATAGAATGTACCATAGACGATGATGTATTGTCTTCACCACTGTGGTCTTAATTTCTTCCAGTGTTACTTCTCTAAAACAAATGATGAACTAAAGATTGGAGCCCAGTTCTCCTAAGCAATACTTCTATAATCTCTTAACTAAGAAAAACAAGTTTATCTCTGAATATAGCTAGAAATAATCAAACAAGAGCAATCTGGAAGTATCCACTCTAAAATATGTGAATTTTAGCTTTCAAACTATATATCAGGCACATTTCAATTGTTTTATTGTCATAAAAAGACAAGAGTTTTATACTATAGTACATTTCAATTAGTCATGTAGAATAACCACGGAATGTTAGTATGAATGTGTGGCCCACTCACCCAGAAAAGTTGAAATTCTCTGACATTCTCAGAGCTCTGACTAGAATGAAAAATAATGTATCTTTTTCACTCCAACAATCTTAGCCATCATGCCCTGGATGTTTTATTACTTATCTCCCAAATTAATTCCTAAGTTTTCAGTGCTAGCTTTGCTTCATTTAGTTTAAGCTACTGAAGATCTCAGAATTGCCCCTAATTTAAACTTTGGAACTCACTTCAAATTCCAGCACCATTTACTAATAAAGCCTCAAACATTAGCTTACATAATAATCATCCTGTGAGCTTCTCTAAAATGCAAATTCCTGGGACACCACTTGAGAGAACTAATTCAGTAAGTCTTGGGCAAGACACAGGTGTATGCATTTCACTCAGAATCCCAGTTGATTCAGACTGCCTCTGGACTGTATTTCTAACACTACACTGGTTTTTGTAATGTCTAAATACATACTAAGGAGAAAATGATAACTAGCAAGTTTACAACTGATTGTCACTCATTCCTGTGTGGGGAAGGTGGACAGGAAATACCCAGGAAGGAAAGAAAGCAAAAAGGTTAAATCTTCTTGTAAATATACTAATAGCATAATAATAGACCTGTGAACATAAAATTGGTATTTGCTAGCAGAAGCCTTATTAATGGAATGCTTTTAGTGAGATATACCTAGTCTTTATAAGATTGCTATGGTAAACAAACATAGAACACTATAGATTTATGGAACACAGCTCCCTAGAAAACATCACATAGGCTATCTAAGTGTAAAACTGAGATGGTTTATAGCCAAAACTGCTTCATTTTGCATGAATAATGTAGCTGCATACATAACTTAAAAATCACGTATGTTGACCTAGGCCAGAGTGCATCCTGCCTGACTCAGCAAGAAACAACTGGGGAGCTATGTGTATGTTCTCGGACTTCTCTCTTTCTTGCATTAGCCTTACGATTAATTGTATTCTTTAAATTAATAGTAAAGCTTGATGTTAAGTAAGATTTCTGATTTGTTTGAAAACGCGTGGTGGCGTGCACCTGCAGTGCCAGCTACTCGAGAGGCTGAGGCAGAAGAATTGCTTGAACCTGGGAGGCGGAGTTTGCAGTGAGCCGAGACTGTGCCACTGCACTCCAGCCTGGTGCCTGGTGACAGAGTGAGACTCTGTCTCAAAAAAAAAAAAAAGAAAAGAAAAGAAAAGAAAACTCTTGACATATGGATCCTTTATATACTTACAAAGTTCTTCATGATCTGAGTCCTGCTTCCTTCATCTCTCCCGAAACTTGTCTTTCGTACCAATATCCAACAGCCACATCAAACGACAACCTGAAACTTTGCTGGCTCGTACTTAAATGCTTTTCCATTGGACTATATTCATTCTGCACCTTAGCCAGGAATTACTTTTTTATCTACTACCTGATCCCATAAGACTCAGGTCAAGTATCACCTCTCCAAGAAATCTCTGGAGGGGAGTGGATTACCCCCTCCTCTGTTTTCCACAGCACACCAAACCTTGATGGGCCATCTATCACTTTACTATACTTACTTGTTCTCACTATCTGTTTCAGAATCTGGTCTTATATTTACAGTAAGTATTAAAAACTGCTTTTATTCTCAAATAATATGTACCCATACCAGGGTCTCTCCCATCACCCAAACTCATTTCACCTTGAAGCCCTAGTCCAAACTCTTAACTTTGTCATTAGTTGCAATTTCTGAAGTTCTCATGTTATATTAAAATGGTGCCTTCCTGTGGGTCCTTCCACTAAATGAGGCAGAGCTGCACATATATCTGTCACCCATCTTTATGTCCCTACTGCTTTATACACAGAAGACATTCTGTAAGCCTGAAAGGAAGGGAAGGAAAAGAGAGGGGACCTTGTTCTTCCTCTGGATTTGATCCAGGAATATGGTACCAAGTGGGGCTGATGGGAAGGAGCATGACTTGGATTCCATCAATCCTTGGATAAGAGCCAGCCCTACTGTTACACAGAACTAAATAATTAAATGAACACAGCCTCCTGGAAAATTCATTCAAGATTATAAATGTGGTAGTCAAATGTCATGCTTGCTGTGTGCTAAGACCACAAAAGCTTTCCTGTGGAGACATTGGCATTATTGAGTGCTAAAGTGGAATTTATAAACTGTGGCCTTGATCTTGTACATCCTCTTGGGAGAAATAAGCCTTTGTGAACACATTCTCTTTCTGGTTTGAAGAGGATTCACTTGCTGTGGATCAGTTCTCAGGATGCAGGATCAGAGGAAGTACAATGAAATAGATTCTATTACATACAAGAGGTCAGCAGATCACAATGGAAATACAAACCAGTGACTGGGAAAAGCCAGTGCTACCATTGCTTTGGCAACTGCAATGTTTCCCAGAAGATTCATTTATAAAGCTTGAATGGCTTTGGAAGTTCTACTCTGGGGTCATGACGCAGTGGTTATAGCTGACAGGAATCCTGGGGGACCCTTGAGTTTGCAGCTGTTATCACTAGACCACAGTGCCTAGGATGGCACAGAGTGTTTTTGTTCAACGCCATATTCCCAGCACCTAGCACAGCACCTGGCACACAACAAAGCACTGAGTACATTTTTATTAAAAGATTGAATTAATAAATAATCAGCCAGAAACAATTCTACATAAAATCTTTTTCTCTAGACACCAGGGTTAGCAGAAAATTCTTGCTGAATGGATGAAGTAGAGGGATGTAAAATAAATATATAATACATAACTAACTTTGGCAATTTTTTGGTCTTTGATTGGTGATTGGAGAAGGAGTGACTAGTGAATAGTGGCAAGGCCAAGGAAAAGATGGATACCAGAGTATGAGATGAATGAACTTCAAACTAGAGAAATTCAAGCACATAATCTTCTCCTGCTAGACAGTTGTGAATATAATTAAGGAACTCCCGGAAGAAACACATAGGATTATGGCTGTCACCATCATCTGCAGTTTAGCCAAATTTGCTATTTAGCTTCATGCATAAACAAGTGTTTTATTGCACATACAGGAGACTGGGTCTCTGCAGTAGACAGGCAGGGTCTATATGAAGGCATCAAGCACTCGTGTCATACCTTTGGAAAAAGTACATTAGAACCTTCCTCAGCAGGAAAAAGGCAGAATACAGCCAGGAAGCAGCATTAACTCTTTCAGGCTGAAAGAACATTCACTGAATTGAGGCCAGACACTGGAGAAGGCATTGGCATAAATCAATAAATGCATGTCCCCACCCCTTCAGAGCTTTAAGCTATTTAAAACCAGGGGTCTTTAAGCTCCTTCCAGTTTTCACACCCTCTAAATCCTAAAGGGCATATTTTCTGGGTGGTTCCATAAAGAGCTCAGAGCAAAATACAAGTTTCTTTACTAATAGTAAAAAATCTGTTCTAATGAGCAAAATAATAATAATACTTTTTTTCCCTCATCAAACTCCACCTTTGCAGTGTTTGCACAGTGCTTATGCAGGAGGTTTGCTAACATCAGGCTTTGACAGCTGTCTTTGCCCAAACAGCCCTACATTAGCCAGCAGCTGCATTCTAAATGACAAAAATCCAGAGCAGCTGTCAATCCATTCTCCTTTCATTAACTTCTCTTTCTGCTCCTTGACATGAGCCCATCTCGTGTTGCTACAAATTCTCCTCTCCTCCTGTTCCCAGACCCTGCTCTGTTAGTCCTGCCCCTCGGGTTGTTCCTGGCCTGCTCCAATCCAAACCCCATTGATTGCTTCCCAGTTGCCTCCCTACACCCCTCTCTTTGCTACTCTGGTCTCAGATGGTTTCTGCTCCCCAGCCCCAAAGTCTGTGTTCCACTCTTCCCTCAGCTTTCAGCACCATTGTCCTGGATGCTCACAATTGCTTAGTAACATTTGCCTCCTATTTGGCCTCCTGACCACTGGAAGAATCTTTTTCGGCTGCCTGTGCTCCTCCCTCCTCAGGGCGAGGTGGGGGGTTACTAAGTGAACTTAAATACTATGAAGATTCCAGTGACATTCCAACTGAATTGGAATTCAATTCAGTTAAAATTTCCGCTCCGGAATATATGCCACCCTAATGCAAATTCTAATCTTTTTTTCCAAGAACCGCTGTAGTTAGAGTTTAGTTAGTTATAACCCCACATCAGGGAGCAATCATCTTTAAAGGTATGCCGGAGTAGCAAAGCTGTCAATATATAATGGATGCAAAAAATGCACAGGACACCATCTATACAACAAAGCAAAACAAACAAGAGAAAAATAGGATGGAGATGATGTTTCATTTCTATGAGTCCATTAACACATGCAATAAAGGAGATAATTAACATGAAGAGCTAAGTTTAGCATAAAGCCTGCACATGGAAAGCATTCAATATTACCTGTTGTTACTAGCACTATGATTTTTAATTATTTCAAGACTACAGGAACAATATGATAAGAAAATGACTTCTACAAGGACTACAGACTGGAAGAAGGGAAATAGAGATAAACACTGACCTGGAGATAAAAGATAGTAAAAGATTAAAAAGTCGAGGGGCGCGGTGGCTCACGCCTATAATCCCAGCACTTTGGGAGGCCGAGGTGGGTGGATCATGAGGTCAAGAGATCGAGACCATCCTGGTCAACATAGTGAAACCCCGTCTCTACTAAAAATACAAAAAAATTAGCTGGGCATGGTGGCGCGTGCCTGTAATCCCAGCTACTCAGGAGGCTGAAGCAGGAGAATTGCCTGAACCCAGGAGGCGGAGGTTGCGGTGAGCCGATATTGCGCCATTGCACTCCAGCCCGGGTAACAAGAGTGAAACTCCGTCTCAAAAAGAAAAAGAAAAAGAAAAAAAAGATTAAAAAGTCTTGGCAAAACTATTTTGGGGTAGGGGTATGCTGGGATGGGCTAGGGAGAGGGTGCTTTGAGTATAACTTTTCTGCAGTGGTGGCTGATGTATTGATTTGCTAGCACCACAGTAACAGAGTATCACACTCTGAGTGGCCTAACCAACAGCAATGTATTGCCTCACAGTTCTCAAGGTTACTACTCTGAAATCAAGGTGTTGGCAGAGTTAGCTCAAACTTCTGAGAGCTGTGGGAGAAGGATCTTTCTCAGCCTCTCTCTTCGAATTGTGGATGGCCATCTTCTCCCTGTGTCTCTCCATATTACCTCCCCTCTATGGGTCTGTGACCAATTTTCCCCTTTTGATAGGGACACCAGTCATATTAACTTTGTGGTCCACCTATTCCAGTGTGACCTCATCTTCACATACTGCATCTGCAATGACCCTGTTTCTAAATAATGTCACATTCTGTTCAACATATAAATTTTAGGGGAACACAATTCAAATTGTGTTCCCCTAATAGTTGGTGAGACATAACAAGATGCTTAAAAATAGACATAGCCTCAATTCCAAGTTAAATTCCAAGTTCAGAGCACACAAAAATTTTTGTAATTCTAATATGTTTTTCAAACTGAGAAATCCTGACATACCCTAAATAGCCAGTAATAAACATATGCCAATCTTGCTACACTCATTTCAGTGAAATTTTACATAACCCTTGAAAGCAATGTGTCTGAATCTTTAATAAAACTCCAAACGTTCATAATACATTGTCAACTTGAGGAAGCAGATAAATTTATCTCAAATTATATGAAGTAACTGTGATAATTTTGTATGTAAACTGGTTAATTTATTAACTGTATTATATCTCAGAAATAAAATTATAAAAATTATGAGTTGGATTTCTTAATACCTATATTTGTCTTTTCTAAGTGATCTATGTTTGTTACCTTTAAATTATTTCTTAAAGAGATATTTTAAAACATAAAATTATTTTTATTTTAAAGTATCTTTTTTAAAAAAAATTTCATCATGAAACCATTCCTGGTTCCAGTCTCGCTCAGGTTTCTTCTTAGGAACATCTTTATACCTTAAGAAATTCTATAAAGAAGAGGCTTGTTTTGAGAAATATCAATTTATTTTATTGCTATTTTAGACCAAAAAATGGCAAATATACTTTTTGTTGCTTGTTTCATTAAATAGAAGTCATATTGCTACTATAATTATAATGCTACAATCTATTCCAGTAATAACAGAATTGCTAATTGTTCCATTTATTCAATGATCATTTTGTTGCTTGTGCTTTCTCAGTGCCAGGCTAACGCCAGACTCTTCAGGATACAGAAATAAATGACCAATATCACCAAGTCTTAATAGCACGAAAGGTGATGGAAAAAATATATTTGATGAAAACTTAACTGTGAATTCCTTTTGGTGAAGACTTGCCCATACAGATTTTGGTCTACCTTATCATGGCCAGCTATTTTTCTTTTATTGATGAAAGCTGTCTACTGTGTGTTTAGGTTTCCATCTATGATACACTGGAAGTGTGCTCAAGCCCGGCTGTAAATTATTGGCATTTTCACTCTGCTTTAGTTTGACAACTTGAGCAGAATGAACAGTTAAAATGGTCCATTGGTTTTCTGTAGATGAAGATAATAATCTCACACAGACTGAAGGTAATGGTGATATTGAGAAAAATTATCTTTTTTGGTGACTGTTCGATTGGGATAGATGGGTAACGTTTGAGCCTTAATAGAACTCATATAATTTCTCTCTACTGTCTGCCCAGATGAAGACGATATTATAAACAGATGAACTATGAGTCAACACAAGATTCGTTTTCCTGCAGAACACTTGAGACTGTTGTGTCTCAAAAGCCCAGAATAGAGATGTCTCCTTTATGTAAGAACATTTTTCCTGGTGATTAATGCCACATCATTCAGAAAAACACATTAAAGTTGCCTCTAAAAATGAACCAAATATTTTTAACAACCTATAAACTTCTTTGCCTCATTTGGCTATCCCTGGAAAGGCAAGAAAACACGTATCTTGTAGGTGATTTTATCATTGCATATTCCCTTTGGTTTTCAAACCATGTGAACAGTTTATCATTCTCTGAAACAAGTTTAGTAGAGTCAGAATTGATCATATAAGTGCATGAGGTATCACTAAGAAGATAACCAGTTCCTGGGTCTTTGCCTACACAACCTCCCAAGGTGAATATAAGCAGTACAAACCTATTTGGTGATCTAAAGCAGTGGTTCTCAACTGGTGTTTATTTTGTCTCCCAACAGACATTTGGCAATGTCTGAAGACATTTTTAATTGTCACACTGTGGGGACTACTACTGGCACCTAGTGGATGTAACCAGGGAAGCAGCTAAATATCCTAGAATGCACAAGGGAGCCCCACACAAGAATTAACCTGCTCAAAATATCAATAGTGCTGAGGTTGAGAAACCCTAATCTAGTTATTTTACTTACATGTTAACTGTAATTTTTCACCAATTGTCAAACATAACACTAACTCATTGAACACCTGGAGAGTTGAATGAATCTTCAACAGTTTACCTGAGGAGGATCATGGATCTCATTCACTGGAAGTGGAAAGGTAGGTTCTACTTCAGCAATTCTCAGTCATGATGTAGTGACACAGCATAGTGACCTGCTTTGGGTCACATTCAATTTTGAGTTAATAAATGTTAAAGGATCAGGGTAAAAAAAAAAGCAATGATTTTTTAAATATAAAGCAGCAAAAAGTCAAGGTTAATAATATCTCTCACAGTCACTTACAATATACTCTCTTGGGGGTGGAGGTCTCATTTAGCTATGACACACACCTGTAACCACATATGCTGCCAGCCATTGCTATAGGTGATCATGATCCCATCAATAGCCACAGAGGCCGAGAACATACTGTGAGCTGCTAATGTACAGCATATAGGGCAACATTTAGAAAACTCTTTTATTCTCCTTTTTTAAAATTCAGATACTTGTGATGGCTGTCAACTGTCTTTACAAATTCCTTGTTTTAACAATTTATGTTGCCAAAACAATTAGGGTTCCCAACACCAGCAGATTTTAGAGGTGGTTTTTTTTTTTTAATGTTAATCTTTCTTGGGGGTTTTCTGCTTATGCCAGATTAGATAACATGGTAAATTGATTTGAAAAGAGTAAATCCAAAACTCATTTGCATTAATGTTTTCTATTTCCTCGGAATGCTTCCCTGGTTAATTGTTAGCCCATGGTAAGCAAGTTATCAATTAATTGCTCTAAAATGCAGTATGTATATTACTTCCATCTTTAATTGACTACAAGTTTTCTTGCTCATTAAATGTTAATTCAATTGTTTAAATAAACAAGACCATTAGAACACTAGTTAATTCTTTGGAAAAATTGTTTAATGAAATATAAATTTCACTTAAAATTATGAATCAATTTTTCTATAATGAACAGGCCTAAGAGTTGGACTTCTTTTTAATTATGAAAGTTGAACAGTCTGTCTCCAAGAATGTAATATACCTAAAACAGAATGCTATGGTTTACATGGTGTGGTTTATCCCAGCCAAAACTCATGTTGAAATGTAATTGCCAGTATAAAAAAACATAAGGAAAGAAAACAGGGGTTTCAGAAGTAGAAATAACTTGGGGCACAGGGCAAAGTAGTTCATTTTGGAAATATTTTCTGAAAATCTGTGCTGGAAACATAGAATTCGAGTCACTCTCAGATTTTGTAACGCATGATAGAAGTGCATAAAAGATGAATAATAATAATGTATAATTAGCATTAAGTTAAGTATGGACAGAGGAACTGGAAGCCTATAGGAAAGAGTAACCAACATGATCTTAAACAGAGGATGAAACTTAAAATAAGAAAGCTAGTAGGATTACAACAAAAAAGAATTTTAAGTAACTAACCAAACATTCTTAGAAAATTAGAAAAAAACACCACACAATCGTAAAAGTAAATCTAACAAAAAAGTCCAAGACCTATAAGAGAGAATACATAAGCCTTAATTAAATACATGAAAAAAGACAAACTAGTGGACAGGAATACTTGAAGACTCAGAAGTCTGAAGAAGTCAATTATCTCCAAAGGTACGCATTTCCCATAAACATATCACTGTGTACTTTCACAGCTTTCAAGGGTTACTCTAAACTTTATCTGGAAAAATAAGTGCATGAAAATAATCAGTACAATTGCAGGAAAGGAAAATTACAAGGGGTACTTTTGATATCAAGTGTCAACGTCATGTTATAAAGACAAGGTCAAAGGAATAGCCTGATTCTAGCAAAGCAGTATCTGTAGGCTAGTGGGAAAAATGGGAAGTTTCTTAAAGTGCCAAATGCACAAATAGAATTTGTCAAATGAAAAGCACAGGAAAGGAAGACTTGTTCCAAATATGATGCTGACGCTGCTGGCTTTATTATGGGGAAGGGGCTACATTTATATTTTACATGATAAAAAAAACTAAAATTTAAAAATATAAACATGAGGTAATGCTTAATCAAAATAGTATAAACACAAGAATAGTAGAAGGAGCTATATAGGGATTAAATCAAGAGAATTGACTCCATACAAATAATAAAACTACTATAATAAAAACATAATAAATAACAGACAAATGATAAACTGAGAAAAACAAATGCAATGCATATGTACACAAGGAATTGATAGTCTTATTTTATAAACACCATTTCTTAAACATCTTGGTCTCAGAATTCTTTAAATTATTATTATCGACAGTTCTCCTAAAGGACTTGGGCTCATGTGGACTAAATATTTACTATTTCAGAAGTTACACCTGAAATTTTTTTAAAAAAATTATTTTTAATTTGTTTAAAAATAATAAAATTACTATTGACATATATAACATTTGTATTAAAATGATTTTCACAAAGCAAACAATAATGAGAAGAATGAAATTGTTTTATATTTTTGCTAATTTTTTAAATATCTGGCTTTGTAGAAGACCATTGGATTCTCCTATCTGCTTCTGCATTCAATCTAATGTGAAATTCCCATCATGTGGCCTCTGCAATCATGGTTGATGAAGATGAGGAAAAGGACAAGGAAACTCCAGAGATACTGGCCTCAGCATCATTAAAGACTAGAACCAATGCCAGCAAATACCTACCTTCAGACTAGTTATTAATTCTCTTCATTTACAGAATTAGATGATATTAGAAAAGTCAAATCCAATTGTTTAAAAGTCAGTAAAAAAGAAGGGAGGAAGAGAAGGAGGGAGGAAAAGAAGTACAAAGTAAGGAAGAAAGAAAGAAGGAAAATGAACCTATACCATTTTACGCCATGATTGCTCAGGTGGTGCAGGAAGCAATCTTAACAGACAGAGCTCTTCAGACTTAAGTAGTTCCATCTTTCCATCAATACTCCCACACCCTTCTGAAGAGGGTGAAAATAAGGTAAAAGCAGAGTTTCGTAACAGTTTCAGTATTTTGATGAATTCAGGTGAAAGGAGACTGGCACTATCATTATTTTTGCATACAAGGGAAATGAAATCTTTGTGGTGTCCCAAACTTAGTACACTGACGTTATATAACACAAAAATCATGCAAAAAAATAAATAATAATAATATAAGTGTCATGGAAAAAATAAATAATAACCTGTTCTCAGATCTCGGGTCCAAAAATGATAACCATACTCATCCTCTTTTAAAGCTCTGTTTTAATGTGTCTCAAGAGCTTGTGATCACAGTAAAACTGTAAAGCTCAAAACAAATAAAAGGTTTGATAAAAAAAAAAAAAAAAAAGAACACACACTTTTGTTTCTGGCAAGTTAAAGAGAATCTGTCATGGAGCAAGTCTCACTCTGCCAAATGGTAATGTCCTTCCAAACCATGCTTTTATAAAGGGTTCTGATGTTTGCTATACAGGTGAAGTATGTATTTACTCATGTAGCAATCATCTAACAGAACCCTGAGACCAGTTCAAATAAAACTCAATAAAAGAAGTACTCCAAGCAGGAATGATGGCCTTTGGAAATTTTATCATCATGCACGACAAAGGCCATAATTTCTTACTATTCAAATAAAAGCAATTATTCAGGCTCCTTTAGAGATGAGTGACCTACTAATCATTTAGTTTAGGTAGGCAGAAAGACTTAATCTTTAATGACAACCATCAGATTGAATACTTCCTAATTTTTAAAACAAAACAATAGTAGCAACACTGTTGTATATTCCAACCAAATTTATTTGTGGGATTTATCAAAAATAAAACATGTGACTCTTCATTTCCCTCCATAAGAAATGGTAAAAGCCTTAGAACTAATTCGGTGGCCCACATTTGGTTCCAGTCCATTAGTCTGCCTACTTCTAAGACAAAACACACTAATTTTTATTGTGTAGTGCTAAAGGAAATATTCCCACTATGGGAGGACCCAAAACATTGAATTATTCATAAGCTTCTTATTTTAAAGACTATTATAGCTCAGGGTGCCTCTGGGACTCAGGTACTCCATTAAAAACATGGATAGGTCTTCTGCACCTCAGCTATAGGAAAAAAAGGTGTATTTAAGTAGAGATAATGAGTTTTAATGCCAAATCAAGTTTATAGTTCCTGTAAAAGGAAGGGAAGTATCTTGGTAACGTCAAATGCAAATATTATGATGAACTATTGTGTAAAACAATATTTCAGGAACTCTATTTGTTTCAATTTTATTGTATGTGCTTGGATAAATGTGAAATCTAGAAAGGCCTTGAAAGTTATGCATTTAAGAGGTTCAAAATAAAAATAGAATGAGAGAATGAAAAATATTCCTCCACAGGTTATTTGCTATTGAGAGTAGGATTTCTTAAATCCACATTTTCAGAACTGTCCTAGAACCAGCAATGTTCTAAGTGAAAGTCATCCATAAGACAAGTAGTTTCACAAAAAGTTATGTACTTTTGTGTTGATATAATTATATTCATATTTTCTCTGCCCTTGACATATTCTTTTCTGCTTGGTGGTAATATTGCAGTATGCATATTTATATTATGTCACTGGCCATGGGTGAGTTAGTCAATGTAAATTGATGTACGCCACCGAAAATTTTCTACTAACAGCTATTTTGGTTTAGTTGCTGTGTTTCTGGAGCTGAGTAGATCAAGGAACCCTTGTTTGTAGTTGGAGCATTGCTCAATTCTGACTAACTGAATATGCTTAGGATCTAATCATTTTTAGCATCAAGTATGTAGGATATGCATTGATAAGAGTATAGAAGGTATTGAGCTCTCTTGCCATGAATTGACATTGTCCATGCTCAACATGTTACCTGATATATAACGGTTGGTCCTAGATGCAATGCCCAAAACACAGTATCAGTCTCTAAGAAGAGCAGAAATGTAAATTCACATTTATTCTGGAGAGTTTAGGCAAAGTGCATAGGTATAAATTTCACATTCACATGAAATAATTTTTCTAGTTCAGGCATTGGATCAGGAGAGTGAGCCTGAGGTCTGTGTAGAGTGAAGGACCTCATCCTAATTTACCTTAAAGTAGAAACATCTCTTAATATTCACCTGCATCGTAAGTATGGGAGGGCAGAAATGGAAATGTGTGACTACAGGAACATTGGTTCTACTCAGAGAATACAAGGATGCTTACAATTTTCAGTGATCTTCTGTGACACACACCCAAAAAATATGGTCTCCCAAAACTTGCATTTTTTATGTAAATCACCATGTTGGTGACATCATAACAATGAAAATAATGAGAATTAACTTTTATTGAGCACATTACAGGCCAAGCACTATCTTCTACTTCATTTGCTCTTCATAACAATCTATGAAATAGATATGACTACTATCCCTCATTTTGTTAACAAAAGGAAACCAAGCTTCAGCAAGAGAGAAAGTTCCTCTAAAGTGACATGGCCTAAAAGGCCTGATCCAGCTTTGAACCCAGGTAGTCCAGTTCCAGAGGTCTTGTTTTAATCCCTGTGTTAACCTTCAAGGTGGTCCCCCAATCATCTGCACCTCTGATACTCACACTTTTCAATGATCCCCTTCCATGCAAGTCAAAGCCAGCCTGCTGTACCCGTTGTACACAGTAGAAGAGATGTTGAGTTACTTCTAAGACTAGATTATAAAAGGCCTTGCCACTTCCACCTGGGTCTCCAGAATATTTATCCTTGAAGATCTGAGCCACTGCATCCAACTACTTTGAGGTCACCTTGCAGAGGGACAAGATGGAAAAATAGACAGAAGGCCTGAAACTACATGGAGAGAGACGCTTCTAGCAATGTAAGTCATCCCATCTCAGCAGAGACAAGTCATTCCCTCTGAGGCCCATCCAAATTGCAGATTTGTTAGCAAACTAATTGATTTTTGTTTACATTAAGCTACTAAGTTTTGACATAATTTGTTACAAGGCAATAAATAACTAGAACAACCATTGTAAAATACATGTAAGGTTGGTTGCCTCACCGGGAGTTCGGACACGCCCATCTCCCTCCCCGCTTGAAAATTTACATTATGTCAATCATCTAGCTCCGCCTTGGAAATCCCCTCTGCACTCAGCACGTAGCCTGCTCACCGAAAGTCCCACCTACCTACCAATAGCAGCTCACCCCATCCACATCCTGTTTCTCCAAATCCAATCGAATGCCTTCACTCCGTATAAAACCCCACTCCTGAGAGGAATCAGGCATGACTTCCCTGGCCCCTCTCCCTGGGACTACGGAACCTCCCCCAGGAGCTAAATAAATTGGCATCTAATTTTCTTGCTGGCCTCAGTTTCCTCGTTTTTAACTTGACAATAAACCTACAGAGAATAAACTTTACAATACAGGCCCTTCCTACTCTCCCAGGTGCCTCTCTTTCTTCCTAGCCCTCAACCATGAAGGTCTTTAAAACCTGTCTGTCCCACCCAACTCATACATTCACAAATATACACACCCAACTGAGAGGAGGTGAAAACTGACTAAGCATCGAGCCTACCTATAGTCATAAAGGTGGTAACAGTAACAAAAGAAAAAAACCTAGTATTTCAAATTAAATATCTGTGCATACAGGAAACTCTTTTTCTACTTCTCAAAAGATGTGTGTTCCCAATAATTTGTTGGCTGATTTCAATAGGCCAATCAAATTTTTTAATAAAAATCATTTTTGCTTTTGAGCAAAAAGATACTATTTTTAAAACCCTCAATGGTTTTATGTTCACATTAAAATATATTCAGATATGTTAAAAACCAACTTGCCATCAGTAATCCACTCAGGTGATTTGATTAAATATATAAAAGACTTTCTTCATCTAGGTAGATTTCTAATATTGTAAACTCAAACTGATGGGTGAAATGGAACAGAAATCACATTAATGCCACAAACAACCTACTTATAACATGAGACAAATTGGAATAAAATTTTAATCAGGACTTCTGAGAGTCATTAGCCTGGAGGGAAAAGGAACCTTTGCTCATATAAACCATGAGTCCTGAACTTGTTTCATACTGCACTTCAAATTGTCAGACCTCTGAGTATTTACTACTTTGCACTTAATTCACTGTAAGCATGCTGATGCCGGCAGCAACAGCTTTGGTGCTTTACTTTTTGTTGTTCTTGACAGAGAGCTTAGTTGTTCAATCACAAAACTTTATTCCTTGTGTATCCTAGTAGCTCCCATTCTCCAGTGCTACAGAGTGTGAGATGGAATTTGTCCTCCAGTGTTTGCCTTAATAAATGACTCCTGCTCAAAGCTAGTTAGTCTCCTGACCACATCACTGATACTTTCACACAACCTACCTTAAGGTCAAATCTTAGATCCAGAATTATTACAAGTAGAACATGGAAGAGCTGCTCATCAGCAACTCAGTTTACAAAGTCCCTGGGGGAACCTCTAGGCTTCAAAGACCTACTTGTGAGCCTGAAGGGTTTTAATTCCTACCTATAGACAGAATAGGTGAAGGTGTTTTTCTCAACCTGCAATTTAACCACTGGAATAAAAATAAAAAGAAAGAAATCAGCCTTTATCCCTGAAATATAAACTGAGACTAAGAAAACTTTCACATACATAACTGCCAGTAACCAGAAGTCCTGGTTTTTCAGAATGACTTCACATATTTGCTCCGAAGGAACTTGTATCTACTAATATCTTTTTACCAATCTAATTATGCATGCCAAGTTTTGTTCCAGAAAATGCAGCCACATGACATTTTAATTATAAAAATGACAGAGGTTTTTAGTAATTCATAAAGTATATGAACATTAAGTAGTAAATATCTTCACCGCAAATATATGTATATAATTACTACATGAATTTTCTATATACATATATATTACATATTTTAATGAAACTTTATTACATTTTTCATCAACACTAAAAAAGTGCTTGCAAACCTGCTAAGAGCTTTGAATTTTTAGGAGATCTAAGCATGTAACCACACAAGTACAGCCTAAGCAAGGCCAGACAGCCTTGCAAAACACAATGATAATGAGAGTCAGTGAGGGTCAACATCAGCATCGAGGCCAACAAGGTCCCTACGTAATGCCCAAGTCATCTGATAAAGTGGCTTCGCTTCACAACTGCAATCTCATCTCTAAAGTAGAAATTCTTTCCTTTTTTTTAAATTTTGGCTTAAGAAAAGTTAGTAAGAGGGAATATAAGTAGGATAGTGCAAGGTTTAAAACCATAAAATTGAACCTCATCATCCAAAATCCTCATAAAGAAAGTATCTAGGTCTTAGAAAGGTGAGAATTTCTTAAGTTAATGCTTTCTATCTGAGACATAAATGGGTCTCCAGTTCTACCTGGTAGTGTTTCTTCAATACCTGTCACTTCCTCCCACAACCCAAGGTCCAGGGACTAATTGGAAAAGAGTAGGAAAAGGCAAGACTATGATTTTGGAATCTCAATTGACTCAGTGATCAAATTCAGCATAAAAAAAGTTGAAAATCGATGCCCTCTCTCACCATTCCTATTCAAAATAGTATTGAAGGTTCTAGCTGGAGCAATTAGGCTAAAAAAAAAAATAAATAAAGGGTATTCAATTGGGAAAAGAGGAAGTCAAATTGTCTGTATTTACAGACATGATTGTATATCTAGAAGACCCCATCATCTCAGCCCAAAATCTCCTGAAACTGATAAGCAACTTCAGCAAAGTCTCAGGATACAAAATCAATGTGCAGAAATCACAAGCATTCCTATACACCAATAACAGACTAACAGAGAACCAAATCATGAGCAAACTCCCATTCACAATTGCTACAAAGAGAACAAAATACCTAAGAATACAACTAACAAAGGATGTACAGGACCTCTTCAAGGAGAACTACAAACCGCTGCACAAAGAAGTAAGAGATGACACAAATGGATGTAGAAACATTCCATGCTCATGGTTAGGAAGAATTAATATCCTGAAAATGGCCATACTGCCCAAAGTAATTTATAGATTCGATGCTATCCCCATCAAGCTACCAATGACCTTCTTCACAGAACTGGAAAAAAACACCTTAAACTTCATGTGGAACCAAAAGAGAGCCCACATAGCCAAGACAATCCTAAGCAAAAAAAACAAAGCCAGAGGCATCATGCTGCCTGACTTCAAACTGTACTACAAGGCTACAGTAATCAAAACAGAATGGTACTGGTACCAAAACAGAGACATAGACCAATGGAACAGAATAGAGACCTCGGAGGCAACACCACACATCTACAACCATCTAACCTTTGACAAACCTGACAAAAACAAGCAATGGGGAAAGGATTCCCTGTTTAATAAATGGTGTTGGGAAAACTGGCTAGCCATGTGCAGAAAGCAGAAAGTGGACCCCTTCCTGATGCCTTACACTAAAATTAACTCCAGATGGATTAAAGACTTAAACATAAGACCTAACACCACAAAAACCCTGGAAGTAAACCTAGGCAAAACCATTCAGGACATAGGCATAGGCAAAGACCTCATGACTAAAACACCAAAAGCATTCACAACAAAAGCCAAAACAGACAAACAGGATCTAATTGAACTCCAGAGCCTCTGTACAGCAAAAGAAACAATCATTAGAGTGAACCAGCAACCAAAAGAATGGGAAAAAATTTTTGCAATCTACCCATCTGACAAAGGGCTAATATCCAGAATCCACAAAGAACTAAAACAGATTTATAAGAAAAACAAACAAACAAACCCATTCGAAAGTGGGCAAAGGATATGAACAGAAACTTTTCAAAAGGAGACATATATGAGGCCAAAAAACATATGAAAACATGCTCATCATCACTAGGCATTAGAAAAATGCAAATCAAAACCTCATTGAGCTACCACCTCATGCCAGTTAGAATGCCGATCATTAAAAAATCTGGAGTCAACAGATACTGGAGAGGATGTGGAGAAACAGGAACACTTTTACACTGTTGGTGGGAGTGTAAACGAGTTCAACCGTTGTAGAAGACAGTGTGGCATTTCTTAAAGGATCTAGAAATAGAAATTCCATTTGAACCAGCAATCCCATTACTGGGTATATACCCAAATGATTATAAATAATAGTATTATAAAGACACATGAACATATACGTTCATAGCGGCACTGTTTACAATAGCAAAAAGCTGGAGCCAACCCAAATGCCCAACAATGATAGACTGGACAAGGAAAATATGGCATATATACACCGTGGAATATGATGCAGCCATAAAAAATGATGAGTTCATGTCCTTTATAGGGACATGGATGAACCTGGAAACCACCATTCTCAGCAAACTGACACAAGAACAGAAAATCAAACACCTCATATTCTCACTCATAGGCAGATATTGAACAATGAGAACACATGGACACAGGGAGGGGAGCATCACACACTGAGGTTTGTTGTGGGAGGTCCAAGGGAGGGGCAGTGGAGGTATGGGGAGGTCAGGGAGGGATAACATGGGGAGAAATGCCAGATGTAGGTGACGGGGGAAGGGAGGCAGCAAACCACATTGCCATGTGTGTACCTATGCAACAATCCTGCATGATCTACACACGTACCCCAGAACCTAAAATACAACTAAAAAAAAAAAAGTTTAAAATTTTATACTCCTGTTTATATAGGGCCCAAGCATGAACATCTTCATAATTCTGAGCAAGTGCAACTCTCTGGTAACAAAAGAACATCAATCAATTCATAAAATGCTGTTTGTTTCCATGTTTATCCAAAGAGTAAACAATAAATATAAGACAGTCTGTGATCTCAACTTTGTTAAGTAAAAATAAACCTCTTTAAGGTAAGAAAATTACATGGTGGCTAAATGAGAACACAGTATTATTGACGTCTTCTGAGTAGGAGAGAAGACAGAAGACCCATTGGTTCTCAAGGGTCCTTTTTTATTTCTATCCAATATTCTCCAAAGATTCAATTCTGTGTGTGTACGGGTTTTTTTTAATAGAGACAATCTTACTCTGTTACCCAGACTGGAGGGCAGTGGTGTGATCTCAGCTAATTGAACACAGGTTCAAGCCATTATTGTTCCCCAGCCTCCCAACTTAGCTGGGATTACAGGTATGCACCACCACACTTGGCTAATTTTTGTAATTTTAGTAGAGACGGGGTTTCACCATGTTGGCCAGGCTGGTCTCAAACTCCTGGCCTCAAACAATCCACTCACCTCAGCCTCCCAAAGTGCTAGGATTACAGACATGAGCCAGCCACTGCACCCAGCCTAAAATTCTTTTGTAACATTATTTACATTCCTATACCAAACTTAAAAAGGAAGGCTGAAGCTTCCCAATTAGCTGTAGGACTGTTGCCCTTTTTCTCCACTGTCACATTTACGCGGATGCTCAACAAACAGAGTATTTAACAAATGCCTTCTATGTATGAGACACTGAGCAAGAAATATAAAACAATTATCTCGACTTTTAAAAAAAGATTTTATAAAGTGACAACTACCTGTCACATAAGACAAACAAAAAGAATAATCGCAGGGCAGGCAAGGTAAAAATACAGGTGTGTTTTTCCCTAAAAAATGCATTCCTGAACTTTCCTTTAAATTCAAATACTTCTACCACTTTGATATCTAGTAATAAAGCAAAAACTTATCAGGGTCTCGTGTTTACATAAAACCTTTGAATTTAATTACTTAGTACTCTGCACTAAGTAATCCTTATTGTCTTTTGGCAGTAGGGTTTGATTTCTCCCAAGCCATTGACCTGTCCAATCACAGGCTCCTCCTGACAAAGGATAATTAATATGAGCCATTATGCTTTCTTGCTAGAAAGCCAAGGCCAGAATAGGCTGGTACCACCTTAGGCTGGTAGAGTATTACACAGTTACTGAGGGTCTCAGCTAAGACTCAAATGTATATCTATAGATTCCATCTTCAGTGATACTTTGACCATGATACATGCCTTCTTGGTCATGTACATTTAAGGCTTTATAATATATACTGCAATTCAAGAAGATCAGTTCCACCTCACCAAAGCCATCCAATCCTACCCATGAATCTACTGACACCCCCATTAAAACTGCTTTGATCAGGTCTCCACCCTGCAGCCAGAGTGAACTTTTCAAAAGGTAACCAGTCTTGCCACCCTGAAACCTGATGATTCCTCACAAAGCTCAACATATAGCTGATTTGATCATTACACATTGTATATTTCTATTAAAATATAGCATGTACCCCATAAATATGTAAAACCATTATGTATCCAAAATAATTTAAAATAAAAAATAAATTTAAAATACCAAATCTCAACATAGAATTGCCAGGTAACCCAACAATTCCATGCTTAGGTTTGTACCAAAAAGAATTGAAAGCAAAAACTCAAATAGATACTCACATACCAATATTCTTTGTAGCTTTATTCATGATACTCAGGAGGTGGAAATAACTCAAGTGACTATCAATAGATGAATTAACATGCAAAATATATCTGTGCAATGAAATTTTATTCTTCTGTCATAAAAAGAAATAAAGTTCTGATATATGCTACAATATGGATACACCTTGAAAACACTGAGCAAGTGAAATAAGCCAGACACAAAAGCATAAATATATGATTCCCCTTTTATGAAATATCTGAAATAAGCAAATTTATAGAGACAAAAAAAAATAGCTTAGACTTTACCAGGGTCTGGGAAGACTACAGGATAGTGATTTACTGCTTTAGAAGTAGAATTTTTTGTTGAGGATGATAAAAAAAAAAAAAAATTCTAGAAATAGACAATATACATACAAAATGGTAAATTTTACATTATATATATTTACAATTTTAAAAAATAATTAAAATACCAAAACAAAGAGAAACAAGTCTAACTGAGTCCTCTGATTGAGCTCCTTCCAGTGACAAAATTAGAATGAAGACCGCAACGACGGCATGGCCTAAGTGTTTTCCACAGTATGGCCCTCACTGCGTGCTGTGCCTCCCCTACTCTCCATTCTTTATACTCTGGCTTTCTCTCAGTCCCTTAGAAGCATTATGTTTCTACTCTTTGCAGGACCTTTTTACGTGCTATATCCTCTGCCTGCATTATTCTTCCTTGTTATCTTCTCCCAGTTAACATCTATTTATTCACCCTTTAAATTTCAGCCCAATCCTCACTTGTTTTTTAGGAAAGATTTCCTAATCCAACTGGCAAGTCAAATCCTCTTACTCTACTCTCAATTCTTTTTAATGTCCTTCATAGCACTTAATGTATTGTATTTTAGATTTATTTTTATTTACATGGCTTTTGGGAGCAGACTTCCATGCCTCCTTGAAGTGGCTGCCACATTCTCCCCTCCTACTTTGTTCCAGGGTTGATTTTGTGTGATAGAACATGATAGAAGTTTGATATGTCACTTCTGAGATTTGGTTTTAACAGTACACCAGTTTATTCTTGGCTTCTCTCTCTCATCACTTTCTCTGAGGGAAGGTATTATCATGAGCAACCATGGAGAGACACACATGGTGAGGGACTTAAGCTTTGGGCCAGCGGCCACGTGTGTGAGCTTGGAAGTGCATAATCGAATCCTAGTCAAGTCTTCAGAAACTGAAGTCCTGACCAACAGCCTGATTACAACCTCATAAGAAACTGAACCAGAACCACTCAACTAAGCTACACCCAGTTTCGTAACCCTCAGAAACTGAATGAGATAATAGATATTGGTTATCTTAAGCTGCTAAGTTTTGGCATAATTTTTATACACTAATAAATAACCAATATGTGATTATTTAATATTCTCCTGTCAAGTTCAAAGAAGGTAGAAACTGATCCTATTATGCTCACCAGCTATATACCCAATGCCTACTGCAGTGTCTGATATATAGTAGACACTCAGTAGATATTCGTTTAAAGAATGAAAAAAAAAAATGAATGGATGACTCAACCCAAATGACCTTGTGAGTCCCCTGGAAAGGATGAGTAAAGCTTTCCTCATGACATTCCTAACATTGCATTGAATGGAGAGGTCATTTGGCAGCAAGCTCTGTTAACAAAACCTCAAATGTAAAGTACACTTTATTCACAAGCAACCTAGGGAAGAAAAGTCAGTACTCATATTTTTAGTTAATAGATCTTGCAATATGACAACTGGAAAATAATACATTTTAATGTTTTTACATGGAAAAGAGAATGAGAAAAAGGAATCTTTGCACATAACACAGAGCCATTCCTTTATAGAAAGTAAAGTTCCTACCAGCCATAAGAAGGCTGAAACAAATGAAAAGTACAAGGTGAAAGTGAGGGAGAAAGTTATTTGGAAGAAATATACTTCGTGTCCATCATTGTGACTGACAGATTTCTCATGAAAATAGCTCAAATCCAACTGATGCATTTTTACTCTCTTAGTGCATAGATAATTTTAAATGATTTCCCAGATCCAGGAATGATAGTTTAATGGACCAAGAAGGAAAAAAAGTGCTAAAATTTAATGAAATAAAACCCAGAAAGCAAAGGCTTTAGCATGAACTTGACATTGAGCCATTAGGAAAAGGTTCCCAAGTTAGACAATGAAACTTACTTTCCTTTGAGGAATGGTGTTTCTAGTTCAACAACAAAGGACACAAACATTTAAACCAGCTTCTCATCCAAGCAAGTAATGGATCTCTCCTGGTCTCTTCCACTGGACCAACTAACTCGCAGAACAGTCTCAAACCAATGCAAAGTGAAAGCATACAACATGTGGATGAAGAAAGCCAGAAAAGGCATAAAACTTGAGTTTGGGAACATCTGAGCAAAATCCCTGAGAAATGATGAACGTAGCACTTGGGACAGCAAGCTTGAAGATATCCAAGGACTGTCAAATGGTACAATGACCAGTATTCATAAGCAATCAATATTTGTATTTTCCCTGTGTAGACACTGATTTGACACTCAGATTTTCACAGACTAATATTTTTGCTGTGCAGAGGCCCACGGACTGGCAGCCAGATATATATGTTCCTCTCTGCCCCAAGTTACTGTATTTCCACTGCATCTCAATAGAAAAAAAATTGAGATGGTACAAGACTTGATGCACAGAATGTGAGAGAGGGAAAGGATCTTATACCTTATTTACTATTACATCCAAAATTTTTAGAAGAAAAACCCTGAGACACCAATTGTCAATTTCCCAATATTATTTCTCCAATTCCCATTCTAATGACTGCCTATACCATTTGACACTTCCTTTCCACTTTGAAGGAAACTATAGACAGCATTTGAAATGTGTAAAAAGCCTGGCTGAAAAATCCAGATGCAGACCAGTGAGGAATTGAAAGCATTGACAGTTTTAACTGGGACATCTCAGCGATGGAGTGGGATTATTCTGAAAGCAATATGTAAGGTCAGCTAAAGAAATTTTTAAAAAGATGAACAGAGCAGTTAAGCCTTGGGGGAAAGGGAGAGTAAGCCACAAAAATTGACTTGGGGCCACTTAAGTTATTGAAAGGATTTTCAGTAGGTCAGAGAGTCCAACAGAATGTCAGAACCAAGCTTTGGAAAAGCTCTGATGCAAGGCAATTCAGGAAAATCAGGTACACTGGACAGTCCTTTCATACTCTGGCCAGTGGGAAGACTCAAGATCAATTATCTTCTTTCTTTGAGTCACTCTTCGGGGATCAAACTCCTAACAGAGCTTGGTTTGCATGTTTAGTCCTTCTCCAAGAGAAGGAGGGCACACGGACTGACAGTCCCTTCCAGACAGTCCCCCGGTAACTTTAAAAAACAGATTGGATACTGAGCAAACAAAATGGCTCCCCATATGAGGACCAGCAAAGTAACTGCTGTCCTAACTCACTGCAAAAAGGATGGAAAATTACTGAGGGTCGAAACCAGGCACAGGGTTACTGTCCAGCATGCTTCCTGCTATCCAAATTCAAAACCAGTTTAGATGCACATATTGATAGCAGACGTCATCCTCAGCATTCAGGGCAAGGAAAGTATCTTATTTTCTCCTAAATCCCCACTTCATATGATTATATATTACATTCATATGAACAGTCATCCTGGTCCTCCTGTCTGGTGCTGTCAGCTGTGCAGGCCCCTGCCAGCCATCTCTGTTACAAGACATTTCACTGTCCTGCTTAGCAGGGACACACAATTCCTGTACATTTCACTTGTCAGACCAGTGGCGGTGACCAAAAAGAATGATCCTTTCACTTTCCCTTTTATTTTTATTTCCTCCAGGTGATGGTACGGGACACTGGTGAGTGGTTGAACCTATCAGGTGTGAGCCTGCCCAATGAATGAGACAGCAGAGGAACTCTGCAGAGATGTTACGTGGCCTTGTTTTCCCTTCTTTTCCTGTTTTCTTTAAGAACGAGCTGGTTTTTAGTAGAGACAAGAAAAAGTGCTCAAAACACCATTCCCCTCATTCATGGAAGAGACATCATCCCTGTATGAGAGAAGGAGCAAAGGTCCTCAAACACAGCCAACAGTTCTTTAAAAAACTACAGATTCTATGAGCACCCCCCCAAACACATCCACTAATGTCACATTACCCTCTATCTGTACATTCCCCTGGACAATGATCTCAAAAGATCAGGAGAAAACATTCTGTTTCATTTTGACTATTGTAAGAAGAGATTTTGTACGAAAATTTTCATAGTATCTAAAAACGTGTGTGTAAAAAAATGAATAAATACAGTGTTTGTGTGAAAATTGAATAAAGGAAAAAGAACAGGTTTAGGAAAACCTTTTCTTTTGGTGTTTCTTTTCTTCCAGAGAAAGAGAGACACCCTGTGGATTTCAGAAGAACCCAACATAGCTCAATTATTTCAATTTTCTATAAAGAAAAGATATTATTGCTTAAGGATCTTGTAGCAACATAAAGCATAAAGATGATAAAGAGGACTTTGAAGTGACCAGCACCAATAAACAAAAATCTATAGCTTCATGGTTTTGAGCAGAAATTCTTGAAAGACAATTTTCCTTCCCTGTGTAGCAAAATGATAGAGAACATGAGGAATTCCCACAGGTTTATACACTTTGAAAGACAAAGACTGGAGGAAGTCAGAATTCCAGGTAAGATCCATGTTCCCCTTCTTGACATTGAAATGTCTCATAGACCAACCAGGAGGCAGAGGCACCGTAAAAGACTCGGCTAGGAAAGTAACTCTGATTCATCAACTCCCCTTGTATCCTTGCCCTCGGGACTGGATGACAGGACCATTAGGGGACGCAGTCAAGTAAGTGTACTTCCATTCGTGTTCCAAAGAAAGGATATTTTGACTTGATTTGAGTCAGCACTGTAGAGAACAGAAACTGGTTTGAACCTGATCTCCCCTGACACATATAAAGATGCAAGAGTAGAAAACGATTTAGTTTGGAGCTCCCTCTAGTCATGCCTGGGAAATAACAGCAGAGGGAGGGAGGGCAGCCTCGTGCCTGGAGGGGGAACCCGGCAGGCAGAGAAGAGGAACAGATTGTCTTCAATGCTGAGCACAACTGAAAATGAGCCATGTGCTTCCAGTGGAACTTGTTTTGGTATCTCATCTGCAGCTACCAGAGGCACGGAATGCTATGTAATTTAAATACTTCCCCAAAGACCTGCAAAATAAGGGAATGTGCATGGATGCTGTGAGTCCCTGCCACTACCTTCAAAGAGGATTCACAGCATATGATGCTGTGCTAGGCTGGTCAGCTTCTCTTCTTTTTTCCTGCATGAGAGACTTGCTTTGTAGACCTAAAAAAAACAGCCTGTAAATATAAAGCAAAGCCAAACAACACACAAACGTGAATATAAACACTCTTACACTTAAAGACAAGTGTAACATCACAAAAACATGGGACTGGGAGACAGTCCAGCGTCTCCTATCACAGATTTAAAAAAGGAAACTAAGGGGACCAGAGAACTCATGTGGCTAACCTAACGTAAGACAGCAAGAAATGAAACGTGGGCCTCTATTCTTTGTCTAATGTGGTTTCCATCACAAAATGTGCCATGCCATTTGTCTTAGTCTGTTTCCTGTTGCTATGACAGAATAACACAGACTAAGTAATTTATAAAGAAAAGAATTTTAATTAGTTTACTGTTCTAGAGGCTGGAATGTCCAATAGTGTGGCGCCAGCATCGTTTGAGGGCCTTCTTGCTGTGTCATAACATAGAAGAAAGCGTCACGTGACCAGAGGACAAGCGCTAGAGAGCACTCACTCTTATAACAAAGCCACTCTCTCAATAACAAACCCACTCCAGTGATAGCAACATTAATCCATTCATGGGGGCAGAGGGATTAAGTTTCCAGTACATGAACTTTTGGGGGACACCTTCAAACCATACTACCATTCTGTGTCCAGACACAAAAAAAATTTTCTAAATCAAATATGTAAGATATCTTTAAGTTTCTTGCTATCTGAAAAGAGTTAAAGTACATTTTTTAAAATAAATAAATAAAAACTGTAACAGACATACCAGAACTTAAACATCCCAAGAGACCTGCTCTTTAAGCGGTTAGCCCAGAAAGCCATTCTCAGGTTTGCTATGGTTCACAATTTGCGTGTGCCACCCTAGACACCACCATACAAGCAAGGACTGAGCCATGCAAGAAAACCATGCTCTTTACTTTAAATCATATATATTGCATAAATCAGAGTCCCATCAAGAAAAAAAATACAATACAGATGGCTCAAATGAAATGATTTTAAGGAAGAGACAACAGAGAAGTGTGGCCAGGGTTAAAGGGAAAAACAAAAGATAATGAGCTACACAAAGACTAGAAGAGCTCCCAGGGCTGAGACTGGGAAGTCACTGGATGACCTTAACAAGGGGAGGAAATAATGTTACTAAAATCCAGTGAGGGACAAAACCATGGAGACTGCCTCCTCAGGGAAACGACAGCCCTGGAAGGTCTTACAATGTCTGCTAAAGCAGCAGAGCCCAACCTCTCTCTCCTCCTGCCCTCCAGTCTTCTGCCATTGCTTCCCACTGGAAACCAGGTGGAGGAAGCCTAGGTGATCCCATTTACAGGGGTCTGAATCAAGGCAGAGATAGCTTCTTTAGAGGTACAAACAGAATAACCAGAACATATATCACTTCTGACCCAAAATGACTTGATTTTTCACCTTCTCTATGATCCCAAATTACTGCTGCTCCCCAAAATCATACCCACTCCAGTTTATAGGGAGTAAATGCCCATAAGTTTACTTGTTTAGGTTTTTAATTTTTCATATATATTAAGCCATATCTTTGCATGAAGTGAACAGAAATACTTTCCTGACTGATGGTCACAGTTCCAAATGAATAATCTATTTTTCTAGTTCTAAATGTATCAATTATAAATGCTATATATAAAGTGCTTACGTAATAACTATCATATATTAAATGCTTAATAACTACTTTTGTACTTTTGTTTATTATTGTGAACCAATGTACTTGGAGTAAATCATTTCAATGAAAATAAATTAGCACAGTCTGGCACGCACTGCCCTTCTCCTCATCTCCAGCATATTTGGGCATTATCTCTAGATAGTGATCCAACACTGATCTGGCATCCTGGAATTAATCGGCACTGCTAACTTCTGCAATACTAGAGAAACATACCATGTTAGAGGAAGTGCTTGTCCTCATAGATAAAGTGTGCTCTGGCCATAACCTATTTGTAATGGAACCAGTGGCAATGGAGTGTCATATAAGGAACCCACCTTATAAAAAATAAAGAGGGAAAACACTTGATTTTGCCCCCATAAAGCATAAACCATAGCAGCAAACTTTTACAGATGACGGTGCAAATGGTTCTAATAAGTTCATTGTCCCATAGTGTCTGCTACATAATTGTGTTCATTCTCTTTGTGTATTTTAGTAATGAGAGTATAATTGTCAGTGCTTATAATACATATAATCTCATTAATGTCACTCCCATTAGTATTCTTTCACTTCAGCCTATACACAGTGTGTTCTACTTTCCCTCTCATTGAAATACATAAACATTTCTCCTCTCCTGCATCCAGATTTAGTCTAATTCCTAACAGTTACCATGGCTAATCACCGAGACAACACTGCCTGCCTTGTTTTTAATATGTTTAATTTACCATTTTTGACACAATGCCAAGAAGTCAGCATTGCATTCATGTTGAATTGCCATGACCACATTCTTGCCTTTCTACAAAGATGGTTGAGACTTCAGTTGGAACAGAAACTAATTTAGACATGCAAAGAACCACAGTCTTGACAGTGACTGTGTTCGGAGAACTCCACTGCTCTGCACAGCTCTATCATGTCTTAGGTTTCTCATCTATCAAAGGACAGTTGTTGCCTCTGTTATTCTCCTGGATGCTTCCAATAATTTTTTATACTTCCAATAATTATTTTTATATGTAAAAGACTCAAATCAGTAAAACTTAATGAACACTTTTAAACTTCTTTATTTTCTCAAAGTGATATACATACACAGTTTTAAAAGTCAGACAGTATCGATCGACATACAAGAAGTAGCAAAGTTGTCTAACATTTCCCTGTTAACTCCCACTGCATCATCAGATGCAGTGACTTCAAATATTCTAAATTAGTTCCTCTGAAATTTAAAGATATTAAATTTCTGTGTAAATTGCTGACTTTAAATGAATCCATTTTAGGCATCGTCTTTTGACTTCCTATTTGGTGGATGGAGGTGTATCTTCCATCACCTGTGTTTCCTTCCCCAAATTCCAATTATACTGATACTTCAATTTTCACTTAAGTATGAATTTTTCCATGCATATTAGAGTTCTCAGTGCTTCTATGCTTTTAGAATCTTACACTCTCAGTCTAGTTTAGTCAGTTACCTCTTTCAGCCTATCTACTATTCATATTTCAACTAGTATGATTTAATACCTCTTAAAAATATCTGTACAGTAGTTTCTAGTATATTTCTGGAGAGAATGAAACTAGATATACATGCTCAGTTTGCCATCTTAACATGAAAACTCTTTAAGTTTCTACCACCCTGCCATAACACAGGCCAGTTGCAGAGTTTAGAGTGAAGGCAGAGTTTCCAGAGTATGTGTTCAAAGACAAGAGAAACATTTGATGGTAGAGAAGAGAGGATAAAAATGGTATGAAGGAGAGCACAACCAGAGAAATGATCAAGGAAGTCAGATTACAGCAGGTAGATGGGAGAGAAAAAGCAGGGTGCAGGGAATGCTGTGGGATTGGAAAGTTGAATATTGGTTACTCAAGGATATTAAGTAAAAGGGAGGCGCTAGAATTGGATTAATGAACAAGAGAAGATCACTGCGGACTTGTTCAGTGAAATAGAAATTGATCCAATAAAGTGCTTAAGAAATGCTTATCTAAGTTACTTGAAAACTGCTTGTAACAAGGAACAGACCCAAAAAAGTTCAACTTAGATGTTATACTGTGGTATATATGTTGATGGTAGACTATTTGATGGACATGGAAAGCTGAAAATCCAGAAGTCTACAAATAATTATTGATACCATCCTCCTACCTCAACCTAAAATTTATCTGTCACCACTTTCTTTTACTTATTATATATCTGTCTGGAATCCATTCATTTTCCTCTAAATCTACCACCAATACTGTTTCCAATTGAAAATCCTTTCTAGCCTGAACAAAATAATCTAACAGTTCTTCTTGAAATTAGTAATTTTTTGTGATGTTTTTTAAGTGTGCCTATGGCTTGCTTCTTCTAGTGATGAAGACAGGCAGAGTTTCACTAATGTATTCCCTGTTGTACTCCCATCACCCAGAGCCAGTAGTAATCAATAATTATTTGTTGATGGATAGACTGAATAAAACATTCTTTCTTCTTTTTCTTCTTCAAATTTTTCTATCTTTCTATCAAACATCATGTTTATATCAGTTTTAAAACTTATTTTGTAGGCTTTTATTTGAAAATAATTTCAGGTTGACATAAAAGTAGCAAAATAGCTCAAAAAATTCCCATATACCTTTCAACCAGATTGCTCAACTGTTAAAACTTTCCACAGTTACATGTAATTTTTTCTCTACATATACTGCGGAGTTATTTTTTAAACCACTTGAGTGTAAGTTACAAATGTGACTCCACATTACTGCTAGATGCATGTGTTCTTCCTAGAAACAGAAATTTTCTTATATAACCAGAACTAATGGATGAAAAAATCAGGAAATTGATATTAATATAACATTATTTACAGAATTTATTTACATTTCATACATTTTCAATAGTTTACTTCGTGGCAACAAGAAAATCATGATGCAAAACCCACCAAAGATCACGTTACATCCCACTGTCAAGTCTTTTTGTTTCTTTTGATCTGTAAGAGTTCCCAATTTGTCTTTGTCTTTTATGACCTTGATATTTTTAAAGACTGCCAAGCAGTTTGTGATGGTTAATTTTACATATGAAATTTACTGGGCCACAGGATGCCCAGATACCTTAGTAGACATTATTTCTAAGGATGTCTCTGAGGATATTTCCAGAACAGGTTAGCATCTGAATTGGTGGACTGAGGAAAGTAGATGGCTCTCCGCAATGTGGGTGGGTATCATCCAATCTGTTGAGTTCTTGAAAACAACAAAAAGATTGAGAAAGGTTGGATTTGTCTTCCCTCAGCCTGACTACTTGAACTGGGTCATTGATTTTGTCTTTCCTTTGGTGCTTCTGGTCCTCAAGCCTTTAGACTAGGATGAGAATCTCTATCACCAGCCCTCCAGCAATCAGGCCTCGGAACCACATCCTAAGCTTTTCTGGATCTCTGCTAAGAGACAGCAGATTATAGGATCTCTCAGCCTTCATAACTGTATGAATCAATGTAATACATCCCTTTCTCTGTGTGTGTTATGTATACATAGATGTATATCTATTATTAGTTCTATATCACACTGACCTCTGAGAGGGCCTAAAATCAGCAACACCCCAGTAACAACAAAGACACCTAAGTGCCCAAATTGCTTCTAATACCATTCTTCAATAAAATACTGACTACAATAAGGACTTTTGTTCATAATAATATATCAAAATTTGTTTACTAGTTATATAAATATACTATTCTACTATAAGGAGTCAAGAATGGGGAAAGTGGGTGTGGAATTCATAGGAATTTCCTCCACTACCTTCACATTATTTCTGTAAATCTAAAACTGCTTTAAATACTAAAGCTTATTTTAAAAAGAAAACAACCAAGCAATAATACAAATAATGCTCATGCAAAATTTCAGATGTTTGGGGAAAATCTATAATTGGAAATGTACAATTTATCATTAAAAGCATTGCACAAATATGATCAACTTCTACATAGTTTTTGAACAACCACTATACATGCAAACAACCTCCCTGGGCCATTTGGTTATGTGGTTTCCCACTGAAATGAGCCCATTCTGAATTTATTCAATTTAGGGTGAATAAAATGTGCATTTTCTGCCAAATAACAGAGGATATAATTTACCATCCAAAAAAATATCATTAACTTTACAAATACTGCAACTAATTGTGGATAAGGAACACAAAAATTAGAATTCATAGAGCCCCTGTTTGATTATCATCATAAGCCCTTTATCATTCTGACAAAGAAGAAATTCAAGGGCATGTCTGAGAGTTGACCCTAGAGCAGAACCTCTGTCCCTTTAACCTAGCGACTTAAGATACTTTCTACCATTAACGTTTCTGCACAAGGAAATGGTCTCTTAGATAACCCTCTGTGTCACCACATCACAACCAATTCTCACAGTAAGAGATATCAACTCACAAAATATGGGGTACAAGTATCTGCTAGCATTGTTAATGTAGAAGAATTCTCAACTTGGTTAGAATCCCTTCAAAGCATGTTTTAATATATCCTCAAGGAAACAGAAGATAAAACTCAAGCCTTGGGAGCTGAAATAACTTTGTAACTTGGGACCAGTAGTGCCAGAAGTCTTGAAGCCTTCAAAAGGAATACGGAAGAAGAATAGTTGCTCAAACGCTGCAGATAGCAGTGTGAGAACACGAGAGAGGGCATTTCAGCTTCTCACTCCTTGAGCTCTCTTCTCTGATAGCATTCTAAAATTATCAGGCCATGAGTGTCAAATAAGTCATTCTTTAAATGGTAAATTCAATTTTAAGAAATAGAAAAGCTTCTGCAATACGTCTTCAAATAGGAGGAAATAGCTATTAACGGGAAAAAACATGCTTAGGGGTTACTGCTGCTAAGTCAACAGTTTAAACTTGCTTCATCAGCAACGTTAGATGGAATACTAGAAACTGAAAAAAGTAGAAATCTGTCCCATTTAAAGCATTTCTGCAAGATCTTTTATATGTTGATTTCAATTTACAACTTCAGGAGATACCACTGCGTAGTATATGGCTAGTCACTTCAAATTACACATTAAAGTCAATTGAGGAACTTAAAAATCCTCATTTTCTATCATTGATGGGCATTTAGTTTGGTTCCAAGTCTTTGCTATTCTAAACAGTGCTGCAATAAACATACATGTGCATGTGTCTTTATAAAAGAATGATTTATAATCTTTTGGGTATATACCCAGTAATGGGATTGCTGAGTCAAATGGAATTTCTATTTCTAGATCCTTGAGGAATTGCCACACTGTCTTCCATAATGGTTGAAATAATTTACACTCCCTCCAACTGTGTAAAAGGGTTCCTATTTCTTCACATCCTCTCCAGCATCTGTTGTCTCCTGATTTTTTAATGAACACCACACTAACTGGTATGAAGTGGTATCTCAATGTGTTTTTGAAATGCATTTCTCTAATGACCAGTGATGATGAGCATTTTTTCATGTTTGCTGGCTGTATAAATGTCTTTTTTGAAAATTGTCCATTCATATCCTTCACCCACTTTTTGAAGGGGTTGTTTTTTTCTTGATAGATAAAGAAAATGTGGCACATATATACCATGGAATACTATGCAGCCATAACAAATGATGAGTTCATATCCTTTGTAGGGACATGGATGAAGCTAGAAACCATCATTCTCAGCAAACTGATACAAGAACAGAAAACCAAACACTTCATGTTCTCACTCGTAAGTGGGTATTGAACAATGAAAACACATGGATACAGGAAGGGGGATATTACACACCAAGACCTGTTGGGGTGGTGGGGGGTTTTCGGAAGGGATAGCAGGGGTGGGGAGATTGGGAAGGGATAACATTAGGAAAAATACCTAATGTAGATGACAGAGGGATGGATGCAGCGAAGCACCAGGGCATGTGTATACCTAAATAACAATCCTGCACGATCTGCACATATACCCCAGAACTTAAAGTACAATAATAAAAAGAATTTTTAAAAAAAAAACAACCTCATTTTCTTTGTTAAAATGCATGGAATTGGATATTAAAGATTTGTGAATTTTACTGTATGTATATTTTATCTCAGAAAAAGAACTGCAAACAAATATTAAACTCTAGTTGAAAGGATTTCTTCTCATAATGGTGTTCAGCAATCCTGAAACTAATTTTGGTGTCCTCCAGGTTTGAGAAAATGAATATATATTTGTATCCTGTTTATTGGATTGGATTTTTAAATATTGGTAGTAGCTCATAGCTTTTAATATACATATATAGGTAGGTTGATAAATAAATATCAATATACATATGTGGGTATACATAAACGGACACATACACATTTTATACTCCTTCTCAAACAAGGAACCTAGAAGCATTCTATCTCTCAGTAGAAATAGCACTTAGAACCCTGACCTTCATTTTAAAATATCTTGCTCCACTCGAAGAAACGCAGGATTCTTTATATATACATAAATATATACATTTGCATTTTATATATAAATATATTATTTCAAAATATATATACTTTATATATATTATTGTATTTTAGGTTCTGGGGTACATGTAAAGAACATGCAGGATTGTTGCATAGGTACATACATGACAATGTGGTTTTCTGCCTCCATCCCCATCACCTATATCTGGCATTTCTCCCCATTTTACCCCTCCCCAATTCCCTACCCCACACTGTCCCTCCCCTAGTTCCCCACCACAGACTTCAGTGTGTGATGCTTCCCTCCCTGTGTCCATGTGTTCTCATTGTTCAACACCCACCTATGAGTGAGAAGATGTGGTGCTTGATTCTCTGTTCCTGTGTCAGTTTGCTGAGAATGATGGCTTCCAGGTTCATCCATGTGCCTACAAAGGACACAAACTCATCATTTTTTATGGCTGCATAGTATTCCATAGTGTATATGTGCCACATTTTCCCTGTCCAGTGTATCATCGATGGGCATTTGGGTTGGTTCCAAGTCTTTGCTATTGTAAAGAAACTGATTCCAGGGCTAGAGGAGGAGAAGCATAAGAACTTTCGTCTTACCAGAAACATTAACACAGAAGAATATGCCAAAAAGACACATAAGCCAGCTTGAAGGAGTTCATCCTAGCCAATTCAGAGATGAATTGATAGAGAAAAAAAAAAAAAAAAAAAAAACTAAACAATAGCAAAACTACTCATTACAGAATAATGCCAGCTAATAAATAAGGAAGAAATGATAAGAAAAGAAAATCATCATTTTGCAATCCGTTTTATAATGGATTCATGCAGAAATGACCTATGGATAAACACCTACCAGGTAAAAAGGTAGGGTGTGGGGGAGGAAGAGAAAATATGTGTACATTGTCATTTTAAACAGGCAGACGTATCACCTCCCAAAAGTTCACAAAACTGCCATCAAGCCTCCATTCAACTTAGTTTCTGATAGAATTAAAGTGATCACCTACTACTCCATCTCACTAGTACAGGTAAAATAAATCCTTTCTCCAAAACAATTTCACCCTGAAATTTTTAAGGTGGGAAAATGACACCCTAAATTTTTTTTCTACGGAACTAGAAGTATCCAATCAAAAATTACTAAGCATGTCAAGAAACAATACCATTCAATGGAAAATCAAGAGAGAATAGAAGAGAAGAGGACAAAAAGGAATTGAATAGAATCAAATAGAATACAATAGAAAATATTCAACAGATGATTCAGACAGTAAAAGTAATAAAAACTTTAAATAACTATATTTTTAAATACTAGAATTACAGAATGTTAGATAAAATAATAATCCAGAGAATAAAAAATTAAATTTAAATTTGTATCTAAAATTAAGAATTTAATAGATCTAGCAGAAGATTAGATATTAAAGAGGATAGGATCCATGAACCAGAACCAAAATATAAAAAATAAATAAATAAAATAATGTTCCATCTTTACAGAAATATCTAGCAGAAGATTAGACATTAAAGGACAGGATCCAATAACCAGAAGACAGTCAATAGGAAATATGCAAATAGAAGCAAAGAGAAACAAAATATTTTAAAAAATGAAATAATATTGCATGTTTACAGATTAGGAAATTTAACATTTCTAAAATGTCCATACTATTCAAAGCAATCTATAGATTCAATGTATTCCCTATCAAAATATCAATGGCACTTTTCACAAAAATAGAAAAAAAAAATTTAATTTGTATGGAGCCACAGAGGACCCCAAACAGCTAAAGCAGTCTTAAGCAAGAATAACAAAGCTAGAGACATCACACTAACTGGTTTCAAATTACATTACCAAGCTATAGTAATTAAAGCAGTATGGTACTGGCATGAAAACAGACACATAGACCAGTAGAACAGAATACAAAGCCTAGAAATAAGCCCAAACATATGTGATCAACTAATCTCCAGAGATGCCAAGAAGATACAATGGAGAATTAAAATAGTCTCTTCAGTAAATGATGCTGAGAAAAACAGATAGCCAAATGAAAAAAAAGAAAGAAAGAAAGAAAGAAAGAAAGAAAGAAAGAAAGAAAGAAAGAGAGAAAGAAAGAAAGAAGGAAGGAAGGAAGGAAGGAAAGAAAGGAAAAGAAAAGAAATAGATCTTATCTTACACCATACACAAAAATAAACTTAAAAAAGGAATAAGGACTTAAATGTAAATACCTGAAGCCATAAGACTTCTAATATATATATACACACACATACATACATAGACACAGAGAGAGAGAAAGCTCATGACAGTGGTCTTGGCAAAGATTTTTTGGACACAACACCAAAACACAACTGCAAAAATAAACAATGGTGACTATACAAAACTAAAAAAATTTCTACGCAGCAAAGGGAACAATCAAAAAATGAAAAGGTAGCACACAGAATGGGAAAAACTACTTTAAAATCATATATTCAATAAGAGATTAATATCCAAAATATATAAGGAACTCATACAACTCAATAGCAAAAAAAAAAAAAAAAAAAAAAAAAATCCAATAACTCAATTTTAAAATGGACAAAACCTGAATAGATATTTTGCCAAAGAAGACATGCAAATGGTCAAAATGACCATGAAAAGATGCTCAGTATAACTAATCATCAGAGAAATAAAAATCAAGGTCAGTTGTGGTGGCTCACACCTGTAATCCCAGCACTTTGGGAGGCTGAGGTGGGTGAATCATGAGGTCAGGAGTTTGAGATCAGCCTGGACAACATGGTGAAACCCCATCTCCACTAAAAATAGAAAAATTAGCTGGGCGTGGTGGCAGACACCTGTAATTCCAGCTACTCAGTAGGCTGAGACAGGGAATTGCTTGAACCCGGGAGGTAGAGGTTGCAGTGAGCTAAGATTGTGCCACTGCACTCCAGACTGGGAAACAGAGCAAGACCCTGTCTCAAAAAAAAAAAAAAAAAAAAGTCAAAACCACAATATCACCTCATACCTGTTAGGATGGCTGTTATAAAAAATAAAAAAATTTAAAAAAAATGTTGGCAATGATATAGAAAAAGAGAAATCCTGGAAATCCTGTACACTATTGGTGAGAATGCAAATTGGCACAGCCACTATGAAAAACAATATCAAAGTCTCTCAAAAACTCAAAAATAGAACTACCATAGGTTTCAGCAATCTAACTTCTAAGTATACATCAAAAGGAAATGAAATCAGTATGTAGAAGATATTCACCATCATTTTCATTGCAGTGTTATTCACAGTAGCCAAGCTATGAAAGAAACATTAGTGACCATGGATGATTGAATAACAAAAATGTTGTATGCATTAATATATATATGTAATTTCAGCAGTAAAAAAAGAATAAAATGCTGGCATTTCCAACAAGATGGAAAAACCTATAGAAAGTATGCTAAGAGGAATAAGCTAGACACAGAAAGACTACTGCATGATCTTAGTTATATGTAAAATCTATTTTTAAAAAATGAACTAACAGTAGCAGAAAATAGAATGGTAATTATCAGAGGCTGGGAAACTGGAAGCAGCAGAAAAGGGTAGATGTTGGTCAGAGGATAGACTTTCAGTTATAAGATGGGTTAGTTCTGGAGACCACCATGTGCGGCATGGTGATTACAGTTAACAACAATATCTTGTATTCTTGAAATTTGCTAAGACAGCTGGCCTCAAACGTTCTCACCACATGTAAAAAGTAGCTAGGTGAAATAATGACTATATTAGTTTGTATTCAAAAATAAAAATAAAGATCATAAGAGACATAAGAGACAGAGAGAAAATAACATATTTTAGTGGAAAGGAGAGAGAGAATGGAATGGAAGCAATATCTGAAAATATAATAGGCTCACAGGTGTAATCCCAGTACTTTGGGAGGCCAAGGCAGGCAGATCATGAGGTCAAGAGATTGAGACCATCCTGGACAACATGGTGAAAGCCCGTCTCTACTAAAAATAAAAAAATTAGCTGGGTGTGGTGACGCATGCCTGTAGTCCCAGCTACTCAGGAGGCTGAGGCAGAATCGCTTGAACCCAGGAGATGGAGGTTGCAATGAGCTGATATCACACCACTGTACTCCAGCCTGGGTAACAGAATAAGACTCTGTCTCAAAAAATAAAAATAAAAATAATGGCTGAGAATATTCCAAACCCTATAAAAAATAAAAAACCACAAATTAAAAAACCTTTAGAAAATTCAAGCAAGTTAAATTCAAAGAAAAACAAAGCCATATATATATATATATATAATAGTAAAACTGTAGAGAATCTAAAAAAGAAGAGAAAATCTTAAAAACAACCAGAGGGAAAAAAAGGACATATCACCTTCAAAAGATGAAGTATATATCCAGAAGCTGATTTCTCTAAAGAATAGTATAATCAATGAGATAATGAATGGCATGTTTAAAGTGCTTGCAGGTAGTAAATTCAAGCATAGAATTTTATATCTGACAACAATATACTTCAAAAAATGGGAAAAAAATTAAACAATAAAAGCAAGGAATTACAAGTAATACTGAAACTAGTTCATCAAGCAGAAGACAAATAATCCCAAATAAAGTAATGCATAGCTACAGGAAGTAGTAAAGAGCAGAAAAAAGTAAAATAAATGGGTAAATATGAATGAAAATTGTACAAAACAGTAATAGCAATGTCTTGTAGCATTTGAAATATATATTATTAAAATGTACATCATTAATAATCCAAAATCAGGAACAAAATAAATAATGTTGAAGCATTCAAATAATGTTCGATAACAGATAAAATAGCCAGAGAGAATATTAATGAGGAAATAAGACTCTGAACAGCACAAACAGACCAATTGGACCTAACAGACATGTACAGAACACTCAACCCAAGAACAGCAGAATACACATGTTTCTCAAGTGCACATGGAACATTCTCTAGAACAGACCATATAGTAGTCCACAAAAAACTCCTACTACATTTTAAAAGATTACAATTAGACAAAGTATTTTTTCCATTACAATGGAATAAAACTAAAAATAGCAGAAGAAAACTGGAAAGGTCACAAATATGTAGAAATTAAACAACACATTCTTAGACAACCAGTGGGTCAAAGATCAAGTAACAGAGAAATGAAAATGAAAACACAATATACGAAAATAGGCAGGATAAAAGGGAAATTTATACCTGTAGACACTTACGTTAAAAAAGACGAAAGGTCTTAAATCAACACCTATCTTAACCCCTTAAAGAACTAGAACAATAAGAAAAAAGAAAAAAACACAAAGCTACTAGAAGAAAGAAAAGAATAGAGATACGTGAAACAAAACAGAAAATTAATGGAGTGTAAGAGCTAAAGAAAGAGGAAAGAAACACAAAAAGCAGCTCAATAGTCAAGGACAGGTTTATTTTGGAGAATAAAACAGGAGCTTCTGGCTGATTTCAGTCAGGAGCACTCTGTCTTACAGACTAAGAGTATTTAAGCATTTAGGGTGGGAGAGCTTATCACGGCTTGGAATGTTTCTGTGTGGAAAAGAGGTTTATTGCAGGGTTGGAATGTCTTTGGTCGGAGGGGAAATTATCTTGGGGCTGGCATGTCCCTGTTGGAGGGGAGGTTGTCTCAGGGCTGGCATGTTTGTGGTCAGCGGTGTTATTTGTGGTTTATGGTCATGCTGACATTAGCCATGAGGCTGATGTTTTGGGGGCTGGATTTAGGTGGTTTTTAATCGAGAGGAACTTTACATGGCAGTGCTCATACAAGATGGCAATGCTCCTGCTCTGTCACAGAGAAAATCAACAAATCTGAAAACTGGTTCTTTAAAAAGATTGGCAAAAAAAAAAAAAACCACAGACAAACCTGTAGCTAGATTAACTAAGAAGAAAAAACAGAAGAGGTAAATAACTAAAATCAGACATGAAAAGGAGATAATTACTGATTTTAGATTAATCTAAAGGATTATAAAAGATTACTATGAGTATATGCCAACAAATTGTATAACCTAGATGAAATGGACGAATTTCTATAAATATAACCTATCAAGACTAAATCATGAAAAAAATTAAAAAATGGAAACTACAAAACATTACTGAAAGGAATGTTTAAAAATATAAAATAAAAAGACATCCCATGATCATGGATTGGAAGACTTAATATTGTTTAAATGTTAATACTGCCCAAAGAAATCTACAGATTCAAGGCAAACCCTAACAAAATCCCAAGATGCTTTTTGTAGAAAAGGAAAAAATCTACACTAAAACTCAAATGAAACCATAAGAAACACCAAATAGCCAATGTTGAAAACAAAGAACCCAGTTGCAGTACTAACACTTCCTAATTTCAAAACTTAGCACAGAGCTACAGTATTGGGAAACTAACATACTTCTTTCAATGACCAGTAGAATTAGCCAAAAAAAGACAATAATACAGAAGATCTGAAAAACATGCTCACGAAATTAGCTGAAGTGACATAAAAAGTGAACATAAAATATTTAGCAAAAGTGACCATATGCTGATCATAAAGCAAGCCTCAAAAATATCAAAGAATTGAAATTTATCAGAGTATTTTCTCTAACCATGGTGAAAATAAGCTAGAAATAAATAACATAGATATAACTAGAAAATCTCCAACTGCTTGGCAATTAAGCAGTACACTCATAAATAACTCTTGAGTTAAATAAAGAAATCAAAACAAAAATTGGAAAATGTTTTTAAAGGAATCATAATAAAAACACGACATAAAAAATCAGGAGCATAGAAGTGAGTTTGCAACTTTAAATGAATGTATTAAAACAGAAGAATTCCCCCTTACCCCAAGAAAGTGAGCCAAGTTTCAATCTCAAGAAGATAGGGGAACAAAATAGAAAAACAAATTGATACTCCATTGATCATAAATTTCAAAGAGAAAAGGTGCTTTCACAATGGAGAGATCTGTCAGGCACTACCTGAACCAAGTGACAGAATAAACCAGTATTGTACAAAACGTATTCGAAGCAGTAGAAAGTTTATAACATCGCCAAATTCTTGTCAAAAGTATTTTTTCTGAATCTAAAAATTAGAAAACCATTCCAGAGCATGGAATATTTTACTACAAAACTTGTATTTTTAAAAAATATCTGAGTCATGGAAATATTTTAAAATAAAATAGTTAGCAAAATGCTCTAGATCAAAGATAAGAAAACTATTCAATGAAAAACATATCAAGATGTGATCAATACTGGATCCTGAATTTTAAAAACAAATAATAAAATAAATTATATTTTGGAAATTTGAAAATGGAAAGTACATCACATATAAAATAAGCATTTTTATCATTGTTAGGTATCTTGGGTATCAAAATAATATCATGATTGTCAAAGAGGATATCTTTCTTCTATAAAAAGACATGATGAATATTTAACAGTAAAGTGGCATTGATGTCTACCACTTACTTCTAAATGAACCAAATAAAAATAAAAGCGTTAAATAGATGTTTGTGTATGAGTACAATCATCCCTTGACGTCCACGGAGGATTAATTTCAGGATTCCTGCAAGTACCAAATTTCTCTGATGCTCAAGTTCCTTATGTAAAATGGCATAGCATTTACATATAACCTATGCACATCCTCTCATTTACTTTAAATTATTCTTAGATTATTATAGTACCTAACACAATATAAATGTTATGTAAATAGTTATTATACTGTATTTTAAATTTGTATTATTTTTTACTGTTCTATTGTTATTTTTTTCAAGCACTTTTGAGTGAAGTTTGGTTGAATCCATAAATGAGGAACCTGCAGTTATAGGACCAAGTGTGTGTGTGTGTGTGTGTGTGTGTGTGTGTGTGTGTGTGTGTGTATCTATAGAAGGTATCTGTAGAGAGAGTGCTAGGGAAGGGAGCAAGGTGTGAAGATTAAGTAAATAAGACCAAATATTATTACTTGATATCTTTAGGTGAAGGAAAGAGTGTTTATTGTACTATTGTTTTAAATTTACTGTGAGTTTAAAATTTCCAAGCAAAGGCTGAGTGCAGTGGCTGAAGCCTGTAATCCCAGCACTTTGTGAGGACAAGGCAGGCGGATCACCTGAGATCAGGAGTTCAAGACTAGACTAACCAACATGGAGAAACCCCATCTCTGCTAAGAATACAAAAATCAGCCAGGCATGGTGGCACATGCCTGTAATCCCAGCTGTTTGGGAGACTGAGGCAGGAGAATAGCTTGAACCTGGGAGGCAGAGGTTGCGGTGAGCTGAGATCATGCCATTGCACTCCAGCTTGGGCAAGAAGAGTGAAACTCTGCCTCAAAAATTTTTTTTTTTCAAGAAAAAGTATTAGGGAAAAGTTAACTAATATAAATAATGTAAAATACAATATCCAGACCTTACTGCAGAATTCTGAATCAACTAGCCTGTTGTGAAACCCTAAACATCAATATTTTTAATGGTAAAAATTTAAGGTGTACAATATGATGCTTTGATAGACATATTATAGTAAAATATTTGCCACAGATAATCAATTTAACATATCTATAATCTCACATAGAGCCTATTTTTTGTGAGAAGAGTACTGAAAATCTGCATTCTCAGGCAATTTCTAGTATATAATACAATATGATCAACTATGATCCTCACATTGTGCTTCAGATTTCTAGATTTATTCATCCTAAATAATTGCCGTTTTACCATTTTCTAATATGCATTCTTGGAGGAAAACCACTAATGCAGGAAAAAGAAAAGGTGTATCAGGGTCAGAGAGATTTAACTTGTTTCTGTCACTCATTTCTGCAATCTTTCTCTAGGTCTTATTTTCTCAGTCTGTAAAGTTCAATTAATACTACTAATGACAGAGTGTTATTATTAAATTAGATCATTCCTGAAGACTACAAAAACAGCACAAAATATTGTTTTTTCTAATATTGTTCCTACCTATTTGAGCAGGTTGTTACAGTATGAAAGACCAGCAAGCAATGAACTGAGAAAAATTCAAGAACCAAGAATGAGAACAAGGAGAGATGGTCTGACAACACATGACAATTACAATCTACTGTCAGTGGCTTGCTGTTAAAACTGCCAATAATGAAATCAACATTTCCAAAAGTTTAGGGCTACTGCATTTATTTTTGCCTTATCTATATAGCATATGTTCTATCAATCATCTGTTATTCTAATTTACATTTTAAAGCTTTTTACTCTTCCTGGTATAAGCTATAGTTTCATTCTCATAGATATTAAAACGTATAAGAAAATTTTAAGTGCTCAATGTATTTAAATATATCTCATAAACTCTGGCAACATGTGTACAACCTGATTATCTGTGTCCTGTTAAGAAACTGGAGAAACTAGTTAGTCTCCATGACTCTTTGCTTCCTATAGCATGAAATTTCAATTTCTTTTGATTTTGTTCACTCATGGTTAGTCAATCTTATTGAGCAACCATGAGTCTCTAAAGCCATATTCTTGAAAGTCATTAAGATCGTAAGATATTCTTTTATAAACAAGTGAAATGTGCTCTGCTGCAGAACAGGAGACAACTGACACATACATGTAGTCATTAATTAAAAGAAAAGACATTATTACTGTAGTACTAGTGAAGAAAGTCAGTCCATTTAAACCAGAGATTAGGTACTCTGCCTTCAGGTTCATACAGACAAACAACTTTAGGTTTTATAACATCATATATTCATCCCTCCGTCCATTTGTTTATTTATGTACTTTTACATACATATACATGTATGCGTGATACAAGAGGAGAGCAGAGAAGTGCTGGGTAGGGAAATGTGGGGTCCCTGATGAGGGCTCCACCCTCAGGCCTACGCACAAGGACCTAAGTGAGAACAGGCACTTCTGTTTTCCTGCCCAAATGTTTCATTTCTCACTCTGGCCCACTGCACCCCACATCCTGTGCCTACAAAAACCCTGAGACCCTAGCAGGTACAGACACAAGTGGTTCGATGTCAAGAGGAACACACCAGAAGAAGAACACACCAACAGACACCAGCGGGCCGGTCAATGGCAGAACGATGGATGACATAGAATTCAGCCAGGGACAGTGGGAAAAACAGCCTTACTCCAGGGGAGGATGACCTTCCCACTCTGTCCCTCTTTGGCTCCCATCCATCTGCTGAGAGCTATTTCCAGCCCTCAATAAAACCTTGCAATCATTCTCTGAGCCCATGTGTGATCCGATTTTTCCAGTATGTGAGGGCAAGAACCCAGGATACAGAAAGCCCTCTCTCCTTGTGATAAGCAGATGGTCTAATCGAGCTGATTACCACAAGCCACCTGCAGACAGCAAAACTGAGAGTGCACTGACACACGCCACTCGGGCTTCGGGAGCTGTAACACTCAACCCTAGATGCTGTCATGGGGTCAGAGCCAAAAAACACCCCTCAAGACTTGCCTGTCTGCATGCTCCTGCTAGGTTTTTGAGAAGCGAAGAAGCCAGCCACACCCTTGCCGCATGCCTTTCGATGGGGACAAGGGAACTTTTTCTGTTTCATGAGTGTGTGTGCGTGTGTATGTGTCTGTTTGTGTGTACGCCCACACAGATACATATGTGTATTTATTCATTCAATCATTCATCTGTTCATTTATTTATGTATTCATTAAGCTATTTAGTCCTTCAATTAGTCATGTAATATTTTAGTCAAAAAATACGTACTGAATCCTTACTATGGGCCACTTAATTTTCTAGAAGCTGGGACAAACAATTAAACAAAACAGACTCTTACCTCTGCCTTCTGTGAGCTTACCTCCTCAAAAAAGACAGTAAACAACAATTACCAAAAAATAATATGTATGTAAAATATATATCAAATTAATTAAAGGTTAGTACAAAGGAGGGAAAAAAAGAAAACAAGGAAGTGGAATAGTAAATGTTACACCAGCTGAAAGTTGTAAAAATTTAGTTAGGTAACCAGAGAAGTTTCATTGAAAAGGTGACTTTTGAAAAAAACTTTAAATCAAGGACCAAAAAAAAAAAAGGTAGGCAAATTAAAAATACATACAATTGTATATATGTATCTGTACACATATATGCATACCCACATGTGTATGTATATATACATATATATGCATATAGATAGAGATATTCAGTGTATCCCTCCTCATTGAGAATGTGCTCCTACAGAAAAAAAAAAATGTCAGCTGACTTAAACAATGCTTACTGACATTGTTGACTTGGATTCTAGGACAGGCCTTTTATCTTGAAGGGTACCAGTAAGAGTTTGTGGATTGGCACTGACCACACATCAAGTAACAATGACTTAAGGCACTGGAGATCAAAGTAAGATTCCAGGTCTTTACATTGAGATAAATGGCAGACAATTGAAGGGTTTGGGGCAGAGGAGTGACATGATCTAACATATCATTTACAAGTTTTGCTTTTACTTAGAAAATTTGTATTTCCTGAGATGCAAAAAAAAAAATGGGTTGGGGTGGTCTTTGTCCCATCACCATCTCTTCCTAGAATATCGTATTAACTGGAGACACTTCCTCATACTTAAGGAGCACAGGACTCTGAAGCAGGTGTCATATTTCAAAGCCCAGCTTCCTGTGCATAGACAAGTCTGGCTAAGAAGCTGAAAAATAATTGAACCGTCTCAAATCCCTAGCATCCAAATGTCACTTCGATTGAATTCTCTGCCTTTCTCAACTACACTGTCTTTGCATCTCATTTCCATCTACTCTGCTCTGTTTGCAAGGAACTGGATCTGAAACTAATGTGGGCATCTCTGGCTTTAAAAACTAGCCCACCATCTAGAAAAGTGGAGTTCATTATTTATATGAAGTGACTGAAGAACCAAGGGAATGTACTTTTGATGGTGCTAATATATCAGCTTTATTGGCACAGGGTTTTGTTGGTCCCTTGATGAGACACTATAATACACGAAAGGCAAATTTCAAGTTTAGAAATGTCAAAATTGCAGCCCACCGAAGGAGCTCTGACATCTTAATGAGCTATGTGGGGAAGTTCATGGCTCTGGCAGGAGGATGAACTGCATTTGTATTTGATGTTTCCTTCCCCAAGCTCCAAATAGATACTTGACTCCTTGTGTACTTTGCAATTTGTAATAATTTTAACCTAAAAATATAAAAACTCCAAAACAAAACAGCATTTCTTCATTTGGGCTCACCTCCATTTTTACTCTTATCTTATCCTCCAGCTAAGCAACAGTAACAATGCTTTCCAGGAAACAACACCATGGCTGCCTACCTATCAGTTAAATGTTGAATTTACCTATTATCTGGAAAAGTATGGTTAACAAGAAACACACAGCCAGTTCCAACCTCTGTCTCTTCTGGTCCCCATCTATTGAAAGTAGCTATTTATAAAAACCATTCCTTGAAATGGTTAATAGAATGAAGCTTCTCTGGATTTTAGAGAAACAGAAAGGACCAACCTTTGTCAGGTGATCCATGGCAGACAGCCTGTATCCCGCCCCACCTCCTTGAAATCCCTACATCTTTATCTGTCCTTGGAACCTAAGAATATATGGCAAAAAGGACTTTGTAGATGGAAATAAAGTTACAGATTTTAAATTAGGGATGTTATCCTGCATTATTCCAGGGAGCCCAATGTCCTTACGTGGGCCTTTCAAAATGAGAAGAGTCCTTTAGGAAAAAGAAAAAGCACTAAAAGGAAAAGACAAAAAGACGCGGGAGAGACTGGATACTTGAAGGAGCTTTACCCGCCATTTCTGGCTTTGAGAATAGAGGAAAGGGGTCATGGGCCACGGTTTTAAGGTGTCCTCCAAAAGCAGGGTCCACTCACAGTTGTCAGTAGAGAAACAGAGACCTCTGTCCCACAACCAAAGGGAACTGAATTTTTCCAGCGACCTGAGTAGGAAACAGATTCTTTCTGAGAGCCTCCAGAACAAGACACAGCACTGCCTAGGCTTTAATTTTAGTCCTATGAGACCTTTTAGACTTCTCACCTACAGAACTGTGAGATGATAAATTTATGCTGTATTAAGCCACTTAATTTGTGGTATCTTATTATGGCAGCAATAGAAAAGTAATCCACAGCCTACAAAGAGGCAAATTCTTGGATGGAAGGCATTCTCTGATTGAACATTACGGAAATGAAAATGTAAATAAGCATGATGGAGTTGCATCCTCTGTGCATTTTCCTCTTACCAACTAATCTACATAATTATGCAAACACAGGGCCAGGGTCAGACAAAGTCTTGGGACACCACCATTCCGCTCAATGGGCACATGCCCATAGGGAACCTGAATCTGGTGCTCATGAGTGACCCCCAGGCCCTATGTAACTCCAATTGTATAAGCATCTTGTTACATTAAGTGTGGTGTAGAAGTATGACCCCAGCACTTAAAAAAACATATTTTCCAAAAAAACCTATGGCCTTCAAGTATAAGCCAACTCCATCTGCTGGCAATCAGATAAAGAAAATATGACTCATCTCAATACTTAAGAAAAAGACAGCTATCTTGGTCTACACATTGCTGATATTGTTTTATAACAAAGTGCCTGCTAAAAAGCTTCAACAGGTAAATCAAAGAAATTTTTGCCTTAAAACCTAATCTCAAATAAAAGTGATTCTGCTCTAAAGATAAATGATCAGGGAGAACTGTATCTCTTATTTCCAGAAATCTTCAACAACAAATAACGATAAACATTAGTTTAAGAAAAATTCCATTGTTCCTGTTAATCAGAGTCTAACAGAGATACATCTGATAGATTCGCCAGCTGCCAAGAATGACTCTTGACCTGAGATCTCTTTCAAACACACCCACAGCCAAGCTGCTAGGCTCTCAGGACTGACTGCTGAATGCCCTTCCCAGAGCTGGCCGCTCTGTGACATTTCCCATGCTCAAGTTCGAACCTTTTCTACTCCCACTCAGTGACACTTTTTTAACAGCAAACCACTCAGTTGACCAAAATGGCTTCACTGAGGTGTGAGCTGATAAAGATTTACTTAAAATGGCTACTTAATAGGAAATTTTCAAGGAACAAAAAGTCTCTAAAATGCAAAGGAGTGTTCCTTTTCAACTGTGAAATCTCAGCCACGCAGACAAACAGAAGGAGACTATTTCTCAGAAACTGCTGTTTCTGAACACTCTACAAATCATGTCATGTAATCATGATACTTTGTTTGGAGACATGAAATCACACTGATCAGGTAAATAATCTAGAAGACATTGAAAAGATATTCTGATGTGATCTCTTTTTTTAATTTTTTTACTAGTTCTGTGCAATTATTATTTATAAACCAGAAGTAATTGATTTAAATACAACCCTTCTATTTTAGTAAACAAAAGCGTTCTTAGACTATTATATTTCAAATGAATGTTTAGTCTGGTCACTAGGAGAGGGAGGGAGAGAAAAAACATGAATTTGGGAGCTGGGGAGGTGGAGACAGAGATTAGAATAAGAGAAAGGGAAAGACACACAGAAGGACAGCAACAAACAGAGAGATAGAGAGACACAAAGGTGCAAGGAGGTAGAGAAAGATCCTCAGAGAGAAAAACAGAGGCAAATATTTACAAATACATATCCAGAGAGCATGCAGGGGCATCTGGACGTGGCCAAACAGCCGTCAAGAGAGTGAAAAGAACTCTGAACTCAGGGACAGGGGACTTGGCTTCAAATACAGTTTCTGCCATTTGTCAGCTGTGCAACTTCAATTGATCCCTTTAATGATTTTCCCTGCAGGTCCTATCATTTTCATTCTTTCATTTCTTTACCATTTACTTATTCAACAAATAGGTCAAGAGTACCTGTCAAGCACTGGTTCAAGCACTGCAGATTTAGTCACACAAGTCTGGCATAGTGAAAATTTTTTACTTGAAATGAGTCTTTCTCATTTTCCAATGTTTCAAGTCAAACAATGTTCAACATATCTTTTAATTACCTCTCTATTTCTCCATTGAGTTGTTTATATGTCTAACTAAACTCTTTTTTTCATTGTTTTTATTTTTCTTTTATTTATTCTAAAAAAAACGGGATATGTGTGCACAACATACAGGTTTGTTACATAGGTATATGTATGCCCTGGTGGTTTGCGGCACCTATTAACCCATTCTCTAAGTTCCCTCTCCTCACCCCCTACTGCCCAACCGGCCCTGGTGAGTATTGCTCCCTTCTCTGTGTCCATATGTTCTCATTTTTCAATCCATGCCTCCCCAGTAATAGTAATCCCCAATTACTGTTATTCTCTCATATTATTCACATGAGAATTATATGTCCACATATACTCAATGTTTACCTCCCACTTATAAGGGAGAACCTGTAATATTGTTTTTGTGTTTCTGCATTAGTCTGCTTAGGATTATGGTCTCCAGCTTCATCCATGTTGCTACAAAGAACATAATCTCATTCTTTGTTATGGCTCTGTCATATTCTTTAGTGTATATGTATCACATTTTCTTTTTCTAATCTTTATCTAATCCACCACTGATGGACACCTAGGTTAATTCTGTGTTTTTGCTATCCACCACATGAGGCAAACAACAGCATCTCACACCACGCCAAGTGGCTATTACTGAAAAGTAAAAAACAACAACATCTATTGGTGAGGCTGGGGAGAAAAGTAAATGCTTATACACTGTTAGGTTATGATGGGAATGTAAATTAATTCAGCCACTGTGGAAAGAAGTTTGGAGATTCCTCACAGAACTGAAAACAGAACTACCATTTAACCCAGCAACCCATTGCTGGCTACATACCCAAAGGAATATTAATTGTTCTAGCAAAAAGACACATGTATTCGCATGGTCTAATTTTTACAATCTGAATTAAATAGCCAAATAATAGTGTCCAAACATAAAAAAAAAAAGAATTGTTATGCAGTACTTACATAGCCAAGCATTAATACAGGAGTTCATGGTCAGACAAAGCATATGACAGAGTCATTTTATTTTAAAAGATATTTAGTAGCACCAGATACACACCTTTAAAATGGAACATAGAACATATAGGAAACAATTACACTGAAACAAGCCAATGCAGAGCCTATACAAAATAAATGCTAGTTCAGAGAAAGTTTCTCAGGGAGGTTGGTACATGATCTCCATCTTCATAATGGTTAAAATAGGGCTGGTTAGAAATGGATGTGCAAGAAATTTCTGGGAGAAAAACTAGTATGAGAAAAATAAGTTGGGAGGCAGAAAAGCTTCATGTGCATTTGGGAATAATGAATGAATGAATTTGGCTCTATACATCATAGGCCTATGTTATTTATTCAATGTGTGAATTTGCCAAATTTGAGCAAAGAAGGCTTCTTTATGTTGGAAGTGCTGGCTGGAAGAAAACTCTTGAATCTTGCTTCCTCTCCTTTGATACCTGCTACCCTCATCACACTTAATTCAGAGGTTAACACTCCACTTCTTATCTTCTCCAGTGAAGAACAAATTTTCCTCCCTCAACCTGAAGGGTGTTGCCTTTATTACCTAAAACCATATGGACATCACAAACTTTCTGTAGATCTAAAGAAACCATGTTTTATACTGGCATGCCCCTTGTTTCTAATGTATGTGAATAATTTATATGTGGAATTCAAACTATCCTTTTGTCATTCTGGTCTTTTATGCAATCAAGTGATATTAAAGGAATTATCATCAAGGCAATGTCGGGATGTTGACAGGTCCTCCTAAATTGTAAGAGTCTTAACTGCCACTATCATCAAGACAGACAGTTCTTGGTTGCCTGACCTATCAAAGAGTAACTGCAGTCTCTATGGATTTAGAAATAGTCACTTTTGCCCTATCTTCTGGGAAAAATATCATGCTGAATTATTCAAAAATCAGTTGACAAACTGCCTTAAATCCCAAGGATCATGATCCTTAAGTCAAAAAGCTGACTTAAGAGCCAGCCCACACCTTTGGACATCTTTGCTAAAGCCAACAAACATCAAAGCCTGGAGTGGTGTTCACCTTGCATTGCTTCAGTTGTCAACTTTGGGTTTTCCTACAAGATTAATTTTTCGGCTTTATCATTCTAGCGGAAGATGCTCTAGCTGAAAGTCTAAGCACCAAAAGTTTACTGCAAAAATTAGCATCTTATGATCTCTATCCGTAGCTGGTCACCTCAAATGATACTCATGAAGCTAATCTTTTAACTCCCCACTTTCATGCCTTATAAATAGGAGAACGGTTGATCCTTTCTTTATAAAGTGAACACATATGAGTTGTTCAAGATTCCATAAGACTGAATGTAATATATTTTAATCATGAAGCTTAGAACAACAGATTTTAAGGTTTGAAGATATTTTTTCTTTATCTTATTGACCTAATTGTTGGTTCTGATTTTTAAAAGGTCATAATATTTTTTTTAATTGAGCATAGCTGCTGTAGTGCCTGCTCATTTGGTTCAATTTTTCTTAGTAAGCCTAATTCAAAAATCGTCTCAGAGCAAGAGATATTCACAAGCCCTAAATCCCAAGGAAATACGATTCCTACCAATCTTGGATTTTTCTCCTGGGTCTGCTGGGAAACATTTCACCCAAGCTCCTGACAGGCAGTGCCAACTTTTTGGGCATGCAGCCTAGGAATGTGCACACAGCCCTGTGCTTTGAAGAATCCCTCGTTAAGTTTAATAGGCTGCTGCTACTGTCTTGAAATTCTTAATAATTTTTTAATAAAAAGCCCCATGTTGTGTTCTGTACTGAACCCTGCAAATTACATATGTGATCCTGTTCATAAGAACCATATGTCAGAATTCTTTGAGTTGCAAATAAACCCAGCCAAAATCGGCTTAAAACCTGGAGAAAACTATCTCAAATAGCAAGAAATCACAAATTTGATTAACCTCAGGACTGCCACAATTCAAAAATACCACCAGTCAGGTGTGAAAACAGTTATAAAATCTTTTACATACATATGCTCTGTTTTCAGCCATTCCAATAAGAATCTTATGTGAAAATTTCTCTCCAAGGTGGTGGCTGCAACAGTATTTTGAAGGCATGACAAGTCAACCATGTAGTCAAATCATATGACAGGGTTTACTGTGATGCTAAGGACAGAAAACAGAACTAATATAGAGATCTAGACCTTGAGTGCCATTACAAGGTTATTAGACATCCGGGCTTGCTAGCTACTTTACTTTGGAAGAGACATAACTCTCTAGTCAACTTATTGTGTCTATCCCCAATGAACAGTTATTTCCAAGCTCTTTTCAACTTACTTGGAAGCCTTCTTATATAAACTTCAGAAACCATACTTGAAGTGATTACATAGCCTACTCTACAGTGTGGATTTGTTTAAGGTATCAAGTTATCTTACACAAACACACAACTTTTGTTATACTGATGAATTTTTTAAGCAATTTGCTATATGTACACTATAACACATTCTTTTTTTAAGAGTGAAAGCCACTCAGCTATTTTCCCTTCATGTCTCATTACCTACAATCTGAATACCTTCTCATGCTTAAACAATTACTGATATGATTCACCTTGGAAGCTATGGCAAAGGTCAAATTTTCTTAAGCAGCTGTCTAGTGGAGGGAGGGTAAAAAAAAAAAATGAAGGTTCTCATAGAAAGGAGGATGCGAAGCAGTAGTCACAGGAATGACAACTCATAGTAACTGCCACATCCCAAACTCCTCTTCTTACGCTAGAAAATGCTCTTGCCAAAGTCAACGCAATTCCAGATACTCTTGGGCTACCAAACTGTAGCTAAGAATAAGTCCATATGCACATAAAGGTCAGTTATTTCAGAAGTTGTAGCAGGAAGACTGTACATATATGCTTTGAGAGAGAAGGTAAGGTAGGTTGTTTGGGGATGGACTCTGAAGAGGCTTGGAAATCAGTCTTTATGTCACTGTACTAAAGCAACATGACCAAGAAACTGACAGTACTGGCTTCCCACCGCTGCCACTCATTAATTATGTAGCCCTGGACAGGTCATGCAAATCCTCTCATCAATTTTCTCATCTGCAAAGCAGATGTCCTAAGAGTAGCTGCCAGCACAAAACACATGTGGACATTAACGAAAAAAAAAAAAAAGAAGCACTGAAATCCTGGTGGGCATTCAGTTAACATTAGGTCATACTACTAGATATTGGATGACAATAAGTAGCCACTGAAAGTGTTTAAGCAGGTAGGACAGTGGTTTCCACACTCTGCTTCATATAGGAATTGTCGGGGGAGATTTTAAGACTCCCAAAGCCATGTCACACACCATTCCAATCAAATCAGAATGCCTTAGGGTGAGCCAAGTAGCAGTACTTTTTAAAAAAATCTCCAGGTGACTCCAATGAGCAGTAAAGTCTGGGAACTGTGAGTGGCTTGATTAAAGCAGTATTTTAGTACTGAAGGATAATTTCCCCTTGCTTGGGTTATTGAGACAATTAAAAACACTGCTTAGAGTCACCTCATAACTGCTTCCCTTCTCACCGCACACTGAGAATTTAAGTGATGACCTCAGACCACATACACAACAATGGAACAGAAGATGAAGGTATAAGTCAAAGAAATTTTGTCTGAATTGCCTCTTCACCATTGGGAGCAGTATTCAAAGATGGGCTTTTCAAGAAAACACTTTCCCTTAGTAACTCATCTTCAAAGGAACTGTCTCATATGTAAAATAAAGAGGGTGGGCTAGAATCTCTCTAATGTAATCTCCTTCCAGCTCTGACATTTTTCAAATTAATTCCTTTGGATAATATAATTTCACACTCACCATGTGATATGCAGTGCCACCACCATGCCCAGTATCCTGGCTCCACATTTATATCTATACAAGTGTGTGTGTGTGTGTGTGTGTGTGTGAGTGTGTGTGTGATTGCATTCCCATTCTATACTGTATAACTGTTTAATTCTATCAGGTATGCTTTACCCATGCAACATTTTTAGAATTTTTGACTGTTAATTCAGTTTCCTAATAAGACAGGGATCCGCCTGCAGGAAGATGCAAGGCAAAGAAATCACTGACTGACCCAGGTTCACCAGCAAGTACTATGAGAGCCTGGCTATTTCCTATTGATAAGCCTCTGTCCAGAGTTAGTCACCTGCAGACAGAAAATCTCTGTATTTGTTGATTTTAAAGCCCAGCTTCTCAATCTAATAGCATTGTGACTGTCCAAGTTTCATACCCATTAAAATGGGGACCACAACATTAGCTCTCAAGAATGTGAAGAGGATTGGAGAAGGTAAGTCACATAAGTTTGCAGCACAATGGTAGGTACACGATAAGGGCGCAATAAAAAATATTTGTTGTTTTTTGTAGTTGTATTTCCATCGGTTACCTGTCTGTAAAATAGGAAGAATGATTCCTGTGTCTCTACATTGTTTTGAGAATTTAGTAACACAACATATTCACAGTGACTTGAGCAGCACCTGGCCCATCACAGACACTGGTGAAATTTCAGGTTTCTACTTCTTATTTCTTACCCAGATGCACTTTCCTCAATAGATACTTCCACCGATAAAATATTTGGTCCTAGAGACTAACCGTGGTGGCTCATGCCTGCAATCCCAGCACTTTGGGAAGCCAAGGTGGGCTGATCACCTAAGGTCAGGGGTTCAAGACCAGCCTGGACAAAATGGTGAAACCCTATCTCTACTAAAACTACAAAAATAATCTCAGTGTGGTGGTGCATACCTGTAATCCCAGCTACTTGGGAAGCTGAGGCAGGAGACTCACTTGAAATGGGGAGGTGTAAGTTGCAGTGAGCTGAGATTGCACCACTTCACTCCAGCCTAGGTGACAGAGTGAGACTCTGTCTCAAAAAAAAAAATTGTTTCTAGAATATCTTGTTCCGTAAGAGGAGAGACTATTGTACTTACTACTTTATCTCCCAAGTCTGGCACAGTGTCTGATTACAGTAATAGGTACTTCATAAATATTTATGGAAAAAAATGAATGAATAAGCAAATTTAAAAAAAGAAGACAAAATATTGGCCAAACCACAGAGGTACAGCAACAATATACACCAAGAAAGATGTTTCCATCCTATTTTCCTTTAATTGTAGAGAATATACAGCTATCCAGAAGAGAACGTTCTCAAATACACTTTAAATGCCCAAGTTCAGCTCACTGCTCCATTGGAAGATAAGGATTTCACAGCATTCACCTCAAGATTTCCCACCTGACACATCATCTTTGACACAGAAACCCAGCTAAGCTCTACATCCTCCACATCTAATTTCTGGGCCTCCCCTCCTCCTATAATGTGATACCACGCTTTCCAGCACATTTGGGACCCAAGTACAAGGTTATTTTGACACTTATTTAAGATAGATTGCCCTTGACTTGGTCAATATCCATGGCTCTGAAAACAACCATTAAGACTGGGTAGGAAAACCTTCCCAGTGCAGAGATTCACAGGTGATATCTGTGATGGCTGACCTAAAGCCAGGACTGGCTATCATTTCAGTGGAAATGCTTACCTGGGGCCTGTGCTGAGGCAATCCTGAAAGGGGAGTGTTTGTGCTTGTGTGATTGTGGGCAGCAAGTGGTGGAGGATTCTGATGGGCAGGATTTTCTAGTTAATCCTCAAGGACAATTTAGTAAGGTGCAAACTAAACCAACAGTTGGTCATTTTCAAATTTTCCAACACACTGTTAACAGATTAATGGGCTGAAAAATACCCACTTGAAATGTTGACTTATATGCAGAAAATGCCAGCTTAATATCTAATGCTGGAATTACTTCACATACTGACAGCTAGGGAAGTTCAACGAACCAAATATTACATTTTTTTAAAAATCACCTTGGCATTTATCCCTCTGTGGTCCTTTATACTTTGGAGTTTATCAAAGCAGGATTTTTTTTCACATTCAAAAATCTAGTAAATACAGATCTGTCTTCAAAACAAAAAAGCAATCTTAATAATAGCTATTCAAACAAGGCCACTGTAATTCTCTATTTATTGCACCAAGAAAAAATGTTCTGAACTCAACAAATCATGTTTTCCTTTTAGAAAATTCTAGATAACTCACTAATGTTTTTGAATAGACTATCTGGAAGGTAGCTTCTGATTCAGGATAATTAGATTGTCTTCTAACGAAATTTCAGACAAGATTGAACTACAGATTCCATACTTAGCAAATATTTGGGGTTAAAGCATTTGAATGCTGGTATAATAGTACAAAAATAAGGCCTATGAGATAAAGCAGCTGGCTTTGAAACAATTCAACCAGCTACACAAACTGAAATTAAACAATTTATGACTTGGATTACTTTTGCCTTTTACTCCCTGCCTCGTCTAAGAAGGACCAATAGGTTAATCTGTTATCATGAACACATATGTTCACAAACACATAACTACAAACAGGAGCCATTCTTTTCTAAAATACTAGTTGGTGCCAGTTTTCTTTTTTTTTTTTTTTCTTTTTTTTTTTTTTTAATCTTATACTATCTTGTATCCAAGAGCCATTTCCCTATTGAGCCAGATAAGGCTAACTTCACCACTCCCAGCTTCAAGGAAGTGGAGGATGAGCAGAGAAACAAAATAGCTCTTCCCAGCTTTGCCTTTCAAGAGTTTGGATCATGCAGGGAAAATAAAATGGCCCAGCAGAGACAATGGTTTTGGGAACACACAGGATGAGTCAGAACAAGACTCTGCACCTCCCACGATAAATCATGACTCTTTAGGTAAAGGAGGATGTGGAAAGGAGGGGGAAGAGCTGAGGCCCAAAGCGGGCCTGAGCCATTCAGACTAAGCTTCAGGGACAGGGGGAAAAAACTCCCACGTGGATATTTTCTTCATGTTGTAACAATATATGTTTCTGTGTTTATGAAAAGTAAATTCTAGACATAAACAAATGATCTTGGAAGATACATGATATCAGAGGCAATTTTTTCTAGCTCTCAAACTAGATGGGCTTGTCTTTGGATTTGCAGGGCCGGGAAACAAAGAAAAAAGCAGGGTAATGGAATCCAGGGTCCTTGGGTTTCCCAGCACACACTGTGAGAAAGTACCTACCTATAACTGCTGCACCTTGAGTTCTTGTTTCAAAGAAGTTCCAGGAAGAAGCCCACCTCCAGCAAAACAAAAAACAGGCTGGATTCTCAGGTGCCTGAGTTGGAGATGAGGTTTGGCAAACTCCCCTCATTCTCATACTAAAAACCCCACTGGAGGAGGATCTTATTCACCACTGTCCACGCATGCAGCCTGTCTAGAAGCATGATCAGCACCTGCACCCGCACTGCCTTCGCCACCTCTATGTACAATGGCTCAGCCAACCAGCCCAATCAAAGCCCTGTTTTCATCTTTGCTAAGGGAGGCATCACTTTGGGAACTATTCCTGATGTCCTCACTTGTGACAAGTAGTAAAATCCCCTTGTTAAATCCTTCTTGGTTGTGGTCATTGGACTGCCACCCGCCAGTCAATCAAACCTACCCTCCTTGTGGGTAACCATAACTTAGACACTGAGGGGGTCCCTGAGAATGTTCCTGCACTTTTTCTCCAATAATAAATCTCATTTGGCTTGACTAACAAAGTCTAAAGACAACATAAACTCAGAGAATTTGGATACTTCTTAGTTGAACAGTTGAACTGATAGGGGAATGAAATAATGAAGTGGTCATTTTCAGTGTTTCTTGTTGTTTCTTATATTTGGGAGACACTATAGTAAATGGTTAAAAGTCTAGAATTTCAGGTTAGAGTTTGGAATTTTAGATCTGCTAATCATATGATCTTAGGTAAGTAGTTTGATTATTCACAATCAGTTTTCCTGTCTGTAAAATGGTGACACTATCTTTGTTATAAGGATCACATGAGAGAATATATTAAGCACACAATGCCAGGCACATATGTGCTGAATAAATGATACCACCTGTTGTGGCTGTGGCAGTTATGATTCTTATAAAAATACTTTTGAATCAATAAAATTACAAGTTAATTTGTCAGCTTAGTCAGTTCAGAGCAGAAAATATGGCTGAAAAAGCAGAAGTTGAGAAACACAAAACACAAGAAGTCTTTCATCTCAAAGTTAAATTCAGCTCAAAGTTTAATTTCTTGCAGACTTTTTTTGTTGTGGGCAATGTGGAAAGAACAGAAAATGAATAACTCGTGGGATCTGTCCTCAGGAGTTCACACGGAAGTGGGAAGGTGAGACACCCACATAAAGCATAGAAATAACTTTGCATGTCTGTGCCAAAAGGAGAGCTATTTAAAAAACATTAATAAATAAATGAACAAGGGATGAAGAGGAAGAATCAGTATAAGCTGGAATGCTGGGAGAAGACAAGTATAGTCATAGTGTGTTATGTCATATGTCACTATGTTATAGTCATAGTGTGGAGGAGGGGGACAAGACTAAGCAAGCAGGTTTGTGGGATTCTGGGGGGAAAACTGGCCTGGGTGGTAGACTCGAGCTGAGAAATGACATGAAGATGTGTGTCCCACCCATATCCTCATGGTGCCTACCATTGCCATGCAAGCAGGCTCACTTTCCACTGCCAGAGACTTTCCTCTAGCCATGACAGCTCGGCAAAAATGTTAGATTAATGCTCACCCCCAAGAAACTCTCAACCAATGGTAATTGATGAATAAATATTCCAGTTCTCCCTCACTGCTCTACTCGCCAAGATGTCCCCAGCAGGAGTAGGTTCTAGTGTGCTGTAGATAAAACATCCCTAAATGGCTCCTTTCCCTGCTCTCTCTCACTCCTCCACAACCCAATGGTTGTTACTCAGGATCACTGCCTAAATAAATGCTTGTTTGTAAACCCTTGTATCAAGTCAAACCAAGACTTGGAAGACGGGATTCCATTCCATGTGAATTTCTTGAACACTTTCCACTAGCCCACACTACGCTACCCACTGCAGATTCAGAGATGAATCAGAGGTGTTTCCTGACCACGCAGGCTTTACAGTCTGATTAGGAACTTGAAGGTGTTGAAAATGAGTTGTATTGAGGTCACCTAGATCATACATTCTTAGGTACAGCATCAGGCTTAATTGCTCATTATGGGTCCTCAGGAATTAGTACAATTCCCAGCAGATTGTACTTGTTCAACTATTCACTGAATAAATAAAAAGCATGATAATGCCAGCACAATGTATTTTAAATGTTCTACAGACTTTCACAGAGTTAAGTGCTTTATTAAAAAAAAAACACATTTATTCCCCCACTGAAACATTTTAGATAGAAATCAGTATGCCCTCTGAAAAATTAAAAAGCTGAGGTTCAGAGAAGTTGTGTCACTAGCTAGGAGGTCACCAAGCTGAGACCTGACACAATGCTATTGAATCCTAAATTTAGCAACCCCAATAGCTATATCAACCTGGCCTTTTCTGCCCTATAACCAGGTAAGGGGGTTGTAATTATGGAGAAAATCAAGTCCAGAAACCTTCCTTAATATCACCAGAAGCTCAGGCTATGGCACAACAAAATGTGGCTATTAAGCTCTTTAAACATCTCCTGGATGCTAACAGTGGGTATATCTGCTTCATTAGTTATAAGTCTAACCTTCCTAAGAAAGCAGCAGCTAAAAGGAGGCTCTCTTGTCTTTACTGCAATCTGTGGATGACAAAAGGGAGTCCCAGAGAGACTATGTGATGTGGCCAGTCTCATGATTGTTCCATTCGTGCCAGTCCTTTAACAAGCAGAGGCAACTCCTTCAAATGAGAATGGCTCATGCCAGTTTCTGGACCTTAGGACTGAAGCAAAGAGGGGAAAATTCAGCCTAGGCATCATCTGGAGCAGTGCTTCAAAGACTATCTAGAGTGAAGGACCAGTTCACAATTTTAGAGAAAAACAGTCTATGTGTTTTAAATACATTTTATTGTGTATGTTTAAAGTATACAACATGATGTTATGAGATGTATATATGTAGTAAAATGATTAATATAGTGGAACAAATTAACATAGCCATTATTTCATAGATACCCATTTTTACCCCTGTGGCAATAGCCCCTTTAATCTTCTCATTTAGCAAAAATCATGACTACAATACACCATTACTGACTGTAGTCCTCACGTTGTACATTAGATCTTTCTACTTGTTCATCCTATGCATCTGCTACTTTGTATTCTTTGACCTACATCTTTCTGTATCTTCCCCTCCCCCACATTCTGGTAACTACTGTTTTATTCCCTGTGTGTGTGTGTGTGTGTGTGTGTGTGTGTGTGTGTGTTTAGTTTCCATAGATAAGTGAGATCCTGTAATATTTTTCTCTCTGTGTCTGCCTTATTTCACAAATTTTTAAAGTCCAATTTATAGCAGACCAATATTTCTATAAACACACAAAAACATTAATTACTACATGTCACAGTAAGGGCAAATTGCTTTAAAAAATGTCTAAAGACTCTCAATTTCTGTACTTCCCTTGACATGGGCCAGTGGCACAACAGTTTGTGGTTTGGCCCTGGGCCTCTGACCACTGACACTTTGAGCAGCACAATACGGGGATTGGGAAAGAGAGAGAGAGAGAGAAAATACATACACAAGAGGCAGCCTACAATTCTCGGTTCTGCAGGAAGCAGTTTGGTGGCCCTCCCCTGTTTTTCAGATACAATGCACCTCTCAGCATTGCTTGCTTGTGGCACCTCTGACCACCCCCACACACTCACCTGGGTCTTAATGTCCTCAAACTGTCTCTCACATGCCCAGCATCCTTCCTTAAAGTTTCCTACACCTAGATCTCCTTATCACCTTATCACAGTGAGATTTATCCTGTAGCCTATCTCAGCTAGTATTTATTCTCTTCTAGAATAGAACACAAGTCAATCTTAGAAGTAAATGTAATAATCTGAAGTCTATAAAATATTAGTTTTCAAAGTAGAGTGCTTATAGCCTGTGAGGTATGCAGAATAACCCACTGTGGAATATGGCAAGCAAATATAAGTCTGTTTGTATTTATCTTTTCTCTACCCTTTTAACATTTTTGTTTTTGAGGTATCATTTATAATGCACTTACTATATCAGTATAGTACATAAATAAACAGATTTATGACAGGACACCAGCTTCTTTTTTTTTTTTGCTTACAGTACTCAAGGAAAACTGTTTTGCTTTTTATTTTTTGTTTTTGTTCTTGTTTTTGTTTTTCAGTTTTAATGTATCTAAGAATAATTGGACTGCCTTGTTGTAAATGCAAACTCCACCAGGCATAATGGCTCATACCTGTAATCCCAGCAGTTTGGGAAGCAAAAGCAGGTGGATCACTTGAGGTCAGGAGTTTGAGACCAGCCTAACAAACATGGTGAAACCCTGTCTCTGTTAAAAATACAGAAATTAGGCCAGCATAGTGGTGCACATCTGTAGTTCTATCTACTCAGGAGGCCGAGGCAGGAGAATCGCTTGAGCCTGGGAAGCAGAGGTTGCAGTGAGCCAAGATTGAGCCACTACATTCCAGCCTGGGTGACAGAATGAGACTGTCTCAAAAAAAAAAAAAAAAAAAAAAAAAAAGCAAGTTCTAAGCATCCTATAGATTCTGGTTTGTTTGAGCTGCAGGGGGCCCTAGAATATGCATTTTTAATAATCACCTTTCCCCCACCAAAATGATTTTGTTGCAATTGTCCCAGGACCATCCTAGAGCATAAAAAGGCAAACCATTTTGTTAGAAGAAGCTGATATAATCTTTGTGAGATTTTAGGTGGTGATAATTCATGAGTAAGAACCGGGTGCTGATATTCCTTTAAACAGTGACATTTTAAAGTAATTAATTCCTACATTTGAAAACAAGGTCACTGTCTCCAAAACTCAATGCTCATTAAGATTCTAAAAGTAGAAATTAAGGGAGAGAAAGTCATTTATTCTGGAAAATGCAACATCAAAGGGAACATGCTGTTCTTTTTGGATGAGTCCAAATGAATGTCATGTTGACCTGCAGAGAAACTGTTAAAATGTGATATAAGAATTTGAGGCCAGGCGTGGTGGCTCACCCCTGTAATCCCAGCACTTTGGGAAGTCGAGGAGGGCAAATCATGAGGTCAAGAGATGGAGACCATCCTGGCCAACATAGTGAAACCTGTCTCTACTAAAAATATATATATTTTTTTAAAAATAGCTTGGTATGCTGGTGCACACCTGTAATCCCAGCTACTGGGGAGGCTGAGGCAGGAAAATTGCTTGAACCTGGGAGATGGAGATTCCAGGGAGCCGAGATCATGCCACTGCACTCCAGCCTGGTGACAGTGCAAGACTCTGTCTCAAAACAAAAAAAAAAGAAGAAGAAAGAAGAAGAAGAAGAAGAAGAAGAAGAAGAAGAAGAAGAAGAGGAGGAGGAGGAGGAGGAGGAGGAGGAGGAGGAGGAGGAGGAGGAGGAGGAGGAAGAAGAAGAATAATTTGAAGCATATTTTAAAACATTCAGAGTTGAACTGATGGCAAACTAGGCTTGGGTATTTCCAGGTTGGAAATAGGGATTTATTTCCAAGAAGCTACCATGTACTTGGAAGCCTTGGCTTTGGTAACGGAAGCCAGAGAAAATTGAGCTAATAGGCTTGATATGACTTTCTGAGAGTATGGCAGCAGGTGACAGTTCAGACTGTGGTTAGTGGAAGGGAGGTCTAACAAGGGTGGTCAAGGAAAGATGTTCCTATAACAGACAGCAGGGATATAATCATTAGGTCAAGGTTTGGAGACATGAATGGACTCTATTGGATGAATGGGGACAAGGCAATTTCTCCATGCTGAGTTCATGGGACGCAGGGAAGACTCTCAGGGCAGACTATCAAGGCAGAGACTCTGGAACAGCAAAGAAATGTTATAAATGGAAACCAGGTCACAAACAAGGCAGAATCTAAGTAGTTTGATTTGGAAAATTCAATCAGACAGGACAAAAAGAATGTTAACTTGGTGCAGTTGAACTAAAATCCCATGAAAAGTTCTCTAGAAAAAGTTGTATGCTATATCTCACAATGGCCTAGGTCTTACCTATGAGAGGTAATGTCATTGTCTCATAATCAAATATGTGCTTGGCACAGTGCTATGTGCTACACTCTAATAAAACGCCAGAAAATATCCCTGTCTCTGCACATATGGGACATTCATTGTAATAGAGAGAGTCTTACTTAATCACACAATGGATGTAAAATTTCAAATATATATGTCCTACAAAGTACTTTTCTAGAAGAGTGGATAAAATTGTGTGTATGTGAGAGAGAGAGTGGGTTGTATTAGTGAAGGCTCTCCAGAGACCTATTATAAGGAATTGGTTCATCCAACTATAAAGACTGAGAAGTTCTGAGTTCTGCCATCCTCAAGCTGGAGATCCAGAAAAGCCAATAAGTAGTAGTCCCCATCTGAGTCCCAAAGTCTGAGAAAAAGGAGAGCCAATGATGTAAGTTCCAGTCTGAAAGCTGGCAGGCTCAAGACTCAAGAAAAGCCAGTGTTTTAGTCGAAGTCCTAAGACCAGAAGCAACCAAAGCTCAAACAGGAGAAGTTCCCTCTGACTGAGCCATTATGTTTTATTCAGGTCTTCAATTGATTGGATCAGACCTACCCACATTAGGGAATGCCAGATCTACTTTACTCAGTTTATTGATTCAAATGTGAATCTCATCCAGAAACATCCTCACAGACACACCCAAAATAATGTTTGACCAAGTACCTGGGCACCCCAAGGCCCAGGCAAATCAACACATAAAATTAACCAGGGTACTATATAGGCAATTGATGGCTAAGTTACAATCTGAAGGGTGAATAGGAGTCAACTGGGTGCAGATGGGAGGGAGGAAAAGGCATTTGAAGCAGAGGAAACAGCATTTCCAAAGCATCTGTGGTAGGAAGAAAGTTAGTGTGGGTAGAACATGGAGGGCAACAAGATGCCCAGTGAACCATGTGGCTGGAGAGACTGGTCTGTTAAATGTATTTTAAGTAAATGGGAAGCCTTGGAAATGTTTTAAACAAAGAAAATAACAAGAGAGAATTTGAGATTTGAGAGTCCCTCTGGATCTAGTTGCTGAGAACAGCTTGGACAGAGGCACAGACGGATGAGAGTGATCAGATGGCTGTTAGAGCAATCTTGGTGAGGAATGATGGTGGCTTGCACGAAGGCGGTGGCAGCAAACAAAGACGTAAGATGCAATTGAAGGATAAACAGACCTTGCCACAAGAAAGGAGGCTATCAGAGCAGAAAACCAAGAACACTATTACATGTTGCCTCTATCACCATTATTTTATCTAAAACATATCCTTTTCAATCCAGTCTGGACTCATGTATAATACATTAAGGAATGAATCAATATATAGACATTGCCATGGAGCAGATCCTATTCCTAGCGGAAGTGAAGTGCCACTGGCTGCATTATCCAAATATTTTAGGGCAATCTAAAGAATGATTTGTCAAAAAAAAAAAATTCTATCTTTTTGCTGAGTTAAATTTCTTAACAAAAGTTTCTCAGATGCCTGAGGATTCTGGATTGCACTAAAGGAATTATTTCAAGTATTTACTCAGTGTCCAATGGTAGACAAGGTAGAAAGCTGAGAAGTGAAAAGACAATTAACCATGGTTCTCACATTTAAAAGGGAAGAGAAAGTATCTAACAGTTGTTATGATAGAAATCTACACAGGTTCAGTGTGGGTCATTGCCATCTGACCTAAATTTCCCACAGAGATTGTCACCTTCATTAAAGTCAATGGCAGCTCATCCCCACCCTGCCTTAGTGATTGCCCGCAGCTGACTGTCCTATTAGGCATCCTGGTTAAGCTTGCATCCCTAAAGTACTGATGTCACTCAGGTTGGACATCCAAGGCGCCTGAACCCTAAGCTCATGAGGCAGACTTTCTTCATGAACTCTTTGCCTCAGAAGACATCAAAGTAAATGAGTGATCCATTATTTGATCTAATCTATCACCTGCGAATGTCTCAGAAGACAGCCCAGTCCATCAATGATGTGTACATTTTGAAAAGAACATTTCTGCTTGCATTCTCATTCATTCATTCAACAAGTAGTGTGTGATGGGCATTTTGTGCCAGATAAGCATGGTGCAGCAGTGCCCACATGGAGACAAAATGAAACAAGTTATTTGGACAATTATAAAATTAGGAATTCAGACACTGATATAAATAGCAAAGATAAGTCTCAAGGAAAATCCTATGGGACTTTCCCTAATAAACAAATCTAGCACTTTATGATTTGGTATAGTAGCTTGACCCCTAACCTTACAGGAGAGAAATCATGTTTAAGTCAAAAGAAAAGTCATAATGACACAGAAATCACCAAGAAGGCAAATGGATCAGCATCTCTAGTCATGCACTTACTATTTATTCACTAAAAACATATTAAATACCTACTATATGTCAACTGTTGTATCATAGGATGAATTTTGAACAAAACAGTCATGGTTGAGGGGAAAAAGCCAAACGATAAATAAATTAGCCCATGAATAATGATTAAAAAAACACAACAGTGTTTAAGCACAATGAGTGAAGGGTGCTCCAGCAGGAGGTGACGGGGTCAGCTGGGAAGGGCAGATAAATAGGAAGGTAAGTAGCAAGGAGGTGCGGGAGGTAACAGGAGAGAACATTCCAATCAGAGGGCACAGCACCCGCAGACCCTGAGGAGAGAAAGAGTTTAGGGTGATAGAGAGGAAGGGAAAGTCCAAGGAGCTGAAACATAATCAGAAAGACAAGGCCGTCATGTGGTGAAGCCAGAGACAGGTAGGAACTAACCTGTAAACCCTGCGAAAAGGCTACAGATTTTGAATTTGCATGGGGAGAGCAACCTCTTTATAACAGTTTACATAGTTTCAAAAACACTATGTAGCTATTTCTAGCTGTTATCCAGTAAAACCTCATTTTAAAAAGAAAGGGAAACAGAACATTTCCAGACATTGCAATTTGAATAAATAAGTTATACTACTTGAGTAATTATGTTTTACAGTTTGACCAGGGAAAAATAAATGAGGAATAGAATAAAATGCTATTGGTGATTTTCTTTCTATTGTCCTGTCCTGTTGCTTCCTACAAATGCAGTGCTGGAGGTCAGCCAATTCAAAAGTTTGAATAGCCCTGTTTATAGCAGAGATGAAGCTCACCTATATCATGTTTTTGCCTTTAGGAGATGAGGGCCAGAGTGCTCCCGAAAATGAATAAAATGAGCTTTATAGATGACAGCTATGAATTTCTTGAAGTTAAAAAAAAAGTTGAGGCACACTTCCCTTCAAATTTCTGATAGAAAAAGTGAAAACAGTCCTACTTATATACCATTTTTATCCTAATAATTGAGCTTTTCTAATGGAGAATAGGTTTCAAAGAGTAAACACTGTGATCTATTTATATGTCAGATGACTTTTTCCCCTCCAGTTTAACATGCATTTTAGTTCTTCTTAAAAGTTTGGTGTTGTCAATACTAGAAACAGACCACCTTCATCTATATTAATGGGACAAAATTTGCACTTACTGCTTGTGGAGAACATTTACACATTTTAAGTTGGCCAAAGAGAGGAAATAATTTTGTTTTTCATTAAGCTTGTTTGTGGGAAAATAGCAAACTCTTGGCCTCAAAACTGCTTTTCATCTCCACCAACAAACCTTACCCTTGCCAAATTGTTTCACAATAATTACAGCTTTTCAAGTGGTTTTTCAACAACACTTAAAGATCCATTTTCTTATGAGTACACATTCATATTACAATACTTGAAAAACAATGTTAGTTGGGATGGGTCTATATGCAAACACACCTGTGGTATAAACGTAGCATTAATTTTCTTTTATCAACAAAAAGCAGACTCCCATCTTCACGAAATTCTTATAGGCACAGTTTGCTGAGTCAACCGGATTGGGACCGTTATCTTATAATAAACACGTCTGGCTTGTTTACTGCTACGTAATTAAAGAGTGACTTCTCCTAGCCACAGTACTCCATGCGACACTCAGCTTAAGTTGTTGCTACCCTGACTACATTCCCTTAACACTCACCCTTTCCAAATCTATAGCCAGCCTCTGTTTGCATGTGGCCACATCCAAGCCTGAGTGCTTTCCTTGGCTGGTAGAAGAACCCTTAGCCCTCACACCAGGAAGACAGAATATCTGGGAAGTTTCTGACCCAGAAATGGCCTCCAACCAATGACACATTAAGAGTTGATGGCTTCTTCGTCCTTCAGATGGGACAGCTCTGAGACGTGATCTACATAGTCTCCCAAAGAACCCACAGCAATAACCTGCTCATTAATCTACCTTGAACTGGCTTCCTTCTCATCCTTGTCTCACTTCTCCACTACCCTACTGGTGCTTCGTGGGTTACCCTCCAAGTAAACTACTTGCTTTCATATCACTGTTTCAAATCCTTAGATTTGTGAGAATCCACCTATGGAAATATATTTTCCAAATGAGTTCCAACTTGTCATTTTTTCTCAAAAACTATGCTTAGTATGTATGCAGAAAATAATGTCCTATAAATTTTCACAGGTGATGATCTCAAAGATATTAAATGACACACTTTTTGGAGAATGCCAACAATGCATGTGAGATGCTGGGAATAAAATGGCAAATAAGGTCCCCAACCACTGCCTCTACCTAAATAGAGTTTTAAATCCGCAGCAATGAATCCTAGATTTCTTCTCTAAGGATTTCAGAAGTGAGGAAAGGTCTTGCGTTTTACCTTCTAAAATTCCACCTAAGGGCTCATACCCTTCTATGAAAGACTAGATCAATGGTGATTACCCTTGTTCTGTAACACAAACTCTGGTCAAAAGATACTGATATTCCTTCAGAAAATTACACATATGTAGATGCATATAACATGGTACGTATAATTTCAAACATCCCCCAGTCTTCTAAAACTCTATACATGGATACCTTTACAGGTCTTGGAACTGAGGCAAAAACCTGTACCCTACATCAGAGGTATCTAACAGAAATACAAAGAAAAACATGTAATTTTAATTTTCTAGTTGTCACATTTTTTAAAAGCAAAAAGAAATGGGTGAAACCAAGCTTAATACTACATCTTACTTATCCCAATATATCCAAACTAATGATTTCAAAGTGTAATTAATATAAAAAATACTAATAAACCACTTTACCTTATTTTTTCTTCCTGTCTTCTAAATCCAGTGTTATATTTGACACCTATAGCATTTCTCAACTGAGGCTATCTACATTTCAAATTCTCAGTAGCCATCTATGCCTAGTGCTACCATGTTAGACAGTGCAGCTCTAAAGGAAGAAGTAATGAAAGCTTGTTTTCCTGAACTTCCTCTTTTCCCTTTACAATACCCATTTGCCCTTTGAACATCGTCTTATTATAAAATAATTCACAACTTTCCACCCCATCTCAAGGCAACAGTTATCTCATTGTCTGTCTTCACCCTGCTGTGAAATTCTCTTAGCTAGCTGCCATGGAAGCAAGAAATTAAAAACATACTCTCTGGGGTGATCTGTGCAGCAAATCATCAACATATACATTTATCTATTCAACAAACCTGCATATCCTATACGCATACCCCGGAACTTAAAAGTTGAAAGAAAGAAAAAAAGAGTTGACATACCTGGTTGTCTAGTGGCTAGAAAAACAAAATTAAATAAGGAATAAAAAGAGTTGACAAATTTTAGAAGAGAAATTCTCAGTAGGTTCTGCTCACACACCAACTCTGATCATTTTCTTGTGATGGCCAGTGTTAAGGAGGATTCTGTGTCTACATTTGGACACAGTGAGAAAGAAGACCATGATTACTTAGCTGTGTTCTTTACAGGTATACAGATGGGGATAATATATAAGCTACATGTTCTCTGATAAGAGGTATTCATGGTGTATCAAATGTTTCTCAAATTACCCAAAGACATTAGTCTTCAGTAAAGAAATGTTAGTCATGTGCACTTAGTAATTATTAATCTATGCTTTGATTTATGTGGTCTGTTTTTGTTGTTGTTGTTGTTGTTGTTGTTGTTTTGAGACGGAGTTTCGCTCTTGTTACCCAGGCTGGAGTGCAATGGTGCGATCTCGGCTCACTGCAACCTCCGCCTCCTGGGTTCAGGTAATTCTCCTGCCTCAGCCTCCTGAGTAGCTGGGATTACAGGCATGCGCCACCATGCCGAGCTAATTTTTTGTATTTTTAGTAGAGACGGGGTTTCATCATGTTGACCAGGATGGTCTCGATCTCTTGACCTCGTGATCCACCCGCCTTTGCCTCCCAAAGTGCTGGGATTACAGGCTTGAGCCACCACGCCGGGCCTTATGTGGTCTGTTTTTTAAGAAATATGTAGACTATGCAACAATTAAAGTATATTAATATGAATATAGATACAGATATTCCCCCAGAAGGAGAATAAACTAATTTATGATACGGACAAGAACAGAATTTTGGAAGGGCAGAAAAAAAAATGGAGCTAAAGAAAGGTCTATAGCCAAGTTTTTGGACTAGTAAGTTTCAGCAATGCCATTGGAAACTGTCCTCTGAGCACCCCTTTGGGCAGCTAAAACGTGGGGTTCATCTACTCACTCTTTCTTTAATTTGATTCTCATGAAAACTATATAAAATAGGTTGGAGAAGAGAAATTGTCTAATGGCTAAATTAAGATTCTGGAATAAGAAAATGATTAGTGTTCCCAATTGTAGGAGTATTTACCAACCCTCGGGACATTCTTTCCAATAGACTCCAGCATCTCTCCCTCAGTATCTTTTCCAAAATGGTGGATATCCATTGTCTAAGGGAGATTATCCTTTCCATCCTGGTTTAGAAGTGTTTCAAGTTAGCAATCCCTCAAATTCTATAGAGCAGAATTAGGTACTTAATTGGTTCTAATCATGGTAATTAAGTCCATTCTTTTTTTCTCCTGCATGTGAAAGGGAATATTTTCAGTCACCCTCCTCTCCTGCCCCCCATAGGCTGTCAATTAATGAATTTTCTGCTCTGCCCTATTTTTAGCCCTTTTTCTCAGGTTGTGCCAATGAAAAACCTAAGTGGAAAGAAATACTTTGGAGTGAAAGAACTAGAAATATTTGCTTCCTGAAAAGCTAACTATAGACCATTCGATGTAATAGAGAAGCAAGCAGAGCCCAGATACCAGCTGGGTTCACTCCGTCCTTTACAATTGAAATAAAATCAGTCAGGGTTCTATCTAATAAATAATGGGACATCCACCTACTTCTCAAAATGCTCTGGAGATTTCAGAGATGGTATATATATTTCTCATAATCATCACTGACTGAAATTCCTGATTCTAATGAATTATTCCAGTTTGCAGATGTCTTTAATGCAGTATTTTTGCTCCAGGACTCTTTATAATAGATACTATCTCCCAGTTTTACTTCCCCCAATTCTGCAAGTACAAGGCTATTTGTGCAACAGACAAAGGTTCAGAACATCAAGCTAAAGAAGTGGTTGACATTGCAGCAAATAGAATGGAATGAAAGACATCCCTGCTATGGGGAATATAGGATAAAATTCCATGGAAAATTTTGTTTGACCATCTGTGTTTTTTGGTCTCATCTCTTCCAACCTGCTTATACTCTCCATTATGCAAGCATCCATAAATGTATTGCATGGGAAAGTTGAATAACAGTTTTTTTTCAAGATCTCATTCAATGATGAGCTAGTCCTTCCAAGTCCCCACCAAAATACCAAAACAACTGGTCTATTTCTTTCTCTTTCTCTCTCTCTCTTTCTCTCTCTCTCTCTCTCTCTCTCTCTCTCTCTCTCTCTCTCTCTCTTCCCCTCCCTCCCTCCCTCCCTCTCAACAATTGCCATTCCCTCCCTAAATATATTTTGCCAGCTCTGTTTAAGTAACAGAAAACTGTATTAATTTTCATCCTGCCTCTGGTCACTTTCCTCACAAGTAGAACCTGAAACAAGGATTTGTGTGTAAGTGATTTATTGAGAAAGGACTCCCAGGAGAGACAGACTTTTTCCTTTTCATCCAGGGAAAAGGAAAAAGTCAAGCAAAAATGAGATATCATGCAAAATTGTTTAGAGGCTATGTTTAGTCTGATTTTACAGGGAAACCCTGGAATATAAGCTATGGCTCAGAGCGTCTCAAGTAGGCATCAAGCATGAGTCACTGGCTAAGGGTCACTGTATTAGGCTGGGTTTTCCAGAGAAACAGAACAGATGATAGATAGATAGATAGATAGATAGATAGATAGATAGACAGACAAATACAGATATGAAGATAGGTAATAGATTAAATTATCCTTATATAGAGAAATAATATTTATTATAAGGGATTGGCTCGTGTGGTTATAAAGATCAAAAAGTCCCAAAATCTGCAGTCAATAAGCTGGAGACCCAGGAGAGCCAATGGTATAAACAGGTATCCTATCAATCAGAGAGAAAGAATTCTCCCTTGCTCAGCCTTTTTGTTCTATTGAATCCTCAAAGTCTAGAATGAGGACCACTCATCCTAGGGAGTTCAATCTGCTTTACTCCATCCACTAAGTCAAATATTAATCTCATCTAGGAACAGCCTCACAGACACTCCCAGAATAATGTTTAGCCAAATATCTTAGAACACTGTGGCCCAGTCAGGTTGACACAAAAAATTAACCATCTCAAGTCTACCCCTTATCAACTTGGCTCCTATAGGCATCTCCTTAAACCATATATAATCTCCAAATAAAGGCAATAATGAGATCCTAATTCTGCCTACCATGATTCAAATCCTATGTACAACTGAAAATACACTAAAAGTCATTATTTTCCTCAAAGTCCTTAAGATGTTTACTCTTCTCTTAATATCCCCAAACTTTAATATTATGATGTAAAATTAACAATACCAAAATAGTATGACATAAAGACAATACAGCTTATGTTATATAAGAGGAGAATAGAGAGGGAAGAAAGGTTTTCCCATATATCCATGTATGTGTACATACATACACACATATTTCATATATATATATATACACACACACACACACACAAACATTAGTTACAAAATAAAGAGAAAATACTAATGACAATTGCAGTCTTCATTTCTTAACTTGTCACATGGTTGTAGCTGGTATTTATATTTACTTTCTTCCACTACAAAATCTGTATTTCCTTTGCCTTCAGCACACATAAGATTAACCATCACAGTCATCCAGGGACTTCCTGGGCATTTGTGAGTACAAGCTGGCTCAAGTACCCTAATGGAAGTTCTCCAAGGATAGACCATTGATAATTTGTTGTGAGAACCAAAACTGTCTAGGAAAGGGGTTCACAAATGTGTGAAACAGGAGCCAGGTGAAGCACCATTTTTGACAACACCCTGCTTCACAAGACATTTGTAAGCTATTGAAACTTTCTTGGTATCTCTTTCCTACAAGCTTTCAATACTCTACTATAAAGGTATACAGCTGTCACAATGTCCAGTCTTGTCCTTTCTGCTTGTTAATCCTCTCACCATCTCCTTCCCTGGAAAAATTCACCCCATTCAGGGTCACATAATTCTGATGATTTGATGTGCCCTATGCAACAGCCCGTGAATCTGGTCTTCAAATCCACAAACCTGAATTTTAACATGTGACACTTCCCAGGTAATATTCATACTTTGATTAATGTTTATTCCAGAAAATGTTAAGGAAATGAAACTAAAATGGTGTCAAAATGTAAACAGCTTAACATAAAATAAGAGAAACATTTTTGTACAGCTCTCTCATACATGAACATCTCCAGTGGTTTCTTTGAAACAGTAAACACTTTCCACCCATATAGCTAAGCCCTTGGTAGAGGTAGCAAATGCAGTAACAGGAACTATTTGAACTACTAATATTTATCACAGCTTGCTATATGCCAATCACAAGCATCATGCAAAATAATGGTATCTCATCCAAACCACAAAGGGACCACCATATGAGGTAAGCATTACTATCCCCATTTTATAGAAATTGAGGATTTATAGAAACTGTGATTTAGAAAATTTAAATAGCTCACCAAAAGTAGGAGCTAAAAAATAGCAGAGCTAAGATTCAAAGTTTGTGATACATGAAACCTAAGCTCTTTCTCTTCTCCACAATGCTATCTTACACCCAAGAGTTAACTGATACTACTCTAAAAGTCAAATCAATAACCCACCATCAGGGGTAGAGAAAGAAGCAGGAGAATATTGGCCCTGGAAGGTCTTCATGAAAACCGTAATGGACAACTCACATGTAAGCTTCCTAGTTACATAAAAATTGTGTGTGTGTGTGTGTGTGTGTGTGTGTGTGTGTGTGTGTGATACACTGCTTTCTTAATTTCTCTCTCTCTCTCATACCTATCCCTACTTTTCATTTTCATCTCAAAGGAATAAAAGATAAACTTAGATAGGAAAGGCAGGTTCAATACAAGCTTTCTAAGAACATGTCTTAACTCCCCAGTCCTCTATGCTGAGAGAAACTGAAGAAAATAAGAAAACTACATCCAGCTTCTCTATATTTTGTTAAAAGCATAATCAAAGAAAAGCTGTCTTTGTAACTTACAGAAAACTGTGTGAGCAATTGCATGTTATAAATGCCTACCAACTATGTAATTTCTCAGAACCCAGAAGTTCAGAAAAATAAGTCCATAAAATACTATACTGTGTAGAAGAACTGAGGTGTAATGTTCGTTTCTGCTGGGCAGTTGACAACTGCAAACGGTATGTAGACAATGAAAAATGAGTTCCAGAGCCCTCTGAAGTGATACCCAAATGACAAATGTTTAATAAGAATCACATCAATGTTAAAGAAACTGATTATCACTGACTGATCTTTCACCTCAAACTTCCCTGCTTTTAATAAATGCCTTAAATATTTCAAAGGGAGCATTACAGTATATTTTATTTTATGGCCTTTAAACTTTTTCACGAAAACTTTTCATTTTGATGAATGGCAAAAGGAGAAAATACAGAATCTGATTCTGGGCATTTTACAGACATCTCCAACTGCATGAACTCTGAGCCACAATTACCGGTGCTATGAGATGGGAGGTTGTTGCTTATCCATTAGAGATCCTCTCAGTGATTAAAAAAAAAAAAAAAAAAAAAAAAAAAACACACTATGAAATGAGACTTCATGGTTTGAAAGATCTGAAACAACAGTTGAAACTAAAGTTCTCCTATATGGACAAAACATTATTTCTTAAGGTTCATCGGGACATTCGTAATATTTTCCCTCTAGAAGGAAAACGTAACTTAATACTACAAACACTGAAGGGGAGGTATGTAGTCATGTTCCTTAGTGGAATCTGGCTACAAAACGTCTGAAAAGGGGTGTGTGTAAGAGGATGGAGGAAAAGGGAAAGGAGGAAGTAGTCTTAGATTTTCTGCTATGCGTCAATTTCTCCTCTCTAAAGGAATAATATTAGTATATTATTTAGTATTAAACATTTGAGGTGTAGTGCCTGGTTTTAAACAAGCATGAAATAAACATAGCGTTTACCTCACCGCATTCTACCCTTTTCTCCCTGTGGACCACACAAAGTCTAGCAGAACGGAGATTTTTCCTTCTCATCAGGAAGTTAACCAGGCCATCCAGTTATTAACTTAATAGATTTTTCCCTTATCACTTAACTAAAAAATCATGAATTATCTCTTTACTAAGCCTTGCCACTTTACAATCTGGCTGCCCTCTCAGATTCTCAATGGTGGTAACCTCAAAGGTGGTAACATCTATTCTCTGAAAAGATTGAAAGTGCTTTAAAATGAACTATGGGGTCTGCCTCCTCTCCAAGCCCACCTTGGTCACCCTCAAGGCTTCCCTTTAGTTTTACCATCCTCACCTCTTGGTTCTTCTCTTTCACATACTCTGCTCCTTCCACCCGTCAGTATTCACCTCCTTGACACCAAAACTCTCTTGAAGACTCAATGCAAATGACCTTTCCTCAAAGCAACTATGACCTCTTAATGCTAAATTCGATAACAGCCCCTCCTGCCCTCTCTCATACAGAATCAGTTTCCAATTTTTAAAAAAATTATGTATGGCCAGCCATGGTGGCTTTCACCTGTAATTCCAGGACTTTGGGAAGCCAAGGTGGGTAGATCACCTGAGGTCAAGAGTTTCAGACTAGCCTGGCGAACACGGTGAAACCCCATCTCTACTAAAAATACAAAAATCAGTTGGGCGTAGTGGCACATATGTAATGCCAGCTACTCAAGAGGCTGAGGTAGGAGAATCGCTTGAACCACAGAGGTGGAGGTTGTAGAGCTGAGATCATGCCACTGCACTCCAGTCTGGGTGATAGAGCAAGACTCCATCTCAAAAAAAAAATTATTTATTGCACTTAACAAAATGTATTTTGGCTTTTGTTGCCAATGCTAATGGGACCTAATCAAACTCCACAGCTTCTGCATGGCAAAACAAACAGTCATTAGAGTGAATCGGTAACCAACAGAATGGGAAAAAATTTTTGCAGTCTACCCATCTGACAAAGGGCTGATATCCAGGATCTACAAAGAACTAAAACAAATTTATAAGAAAAAAACAAACAAGCCCACTCAAAAGTGGGCAAAGAATATCAACAGACACTTTACAAAAGAAGACATACATGAGGCCAACAAACATATGAAAAAATGCTCATCATCACTGGTCATTAGAGAAATGCAAATCAAAACTACATTGAGATATCATCTCACACCAGTTAGAATGGTGATCATTAAAAAATCTGGAGACAACAGATGCTGGAGAGGATGTGGAGAAACAGGATCACTTTTACACTGTTGGTGGGAGTGTAAATTAGTTCAACCATTATGGAAGACAGTGTAGCAATTCCTCAAGGACCTAGAAATAGAAATTCCATTTGACCCAGCAATCCCATTACTGGGTATATATCCAAAGGATTATAAATCATTCTACTATAAGGACACATGCACACGAATGTTCACTGCAGCACTGTTTACAATAGCAAAGACCCGGAACCAACCCAAATGGCCATCAACGATAGACTGGACAGGGAAAATATGGCACAGATATACCATGGAATATTATGCAGCCATCAGAAACGATGAGTTCGTGTCCTTTGTAGGAACATGGATGAATCTGGAAATCATCATTCTCAGCAAACTGACACAACAGCAGAAAATCAAACACTGCATGTTCTCACTCATAGGCAGGTGTTGAACAATGAGAACGCATGGACACAGGGAGGGGAGCATTACATACAGGGGTCAGTTGGGGGAAAATGGGGGAGGGACAATGGGGGGTGGGGAATTGGGGAGAGATATCATGGGGAGAAATGCCAGATATAGGTGAAGGGGAGGAAGGCAGCAAATCACACTGCCATGTGTGTACCTATGCAACAATCGTGCATGTTCTTCACATGTACCCCAAAAGCTAAATGCAATTAAAAAAAAAATGTAAAGTCATATATTGTAAGTGTCTTAATTAATGTTGGTGGTTCTCACTAGACCACGGATTGAAAAACATCAGCCTGTGGCCAAATCTGGCCCAATGCCTGCCTTTGTACAATCTGCAAGCTAAGAATGGTAACATTTTAAGTGATTATCTACATACCGACATAATTGATTTTCCTCTTGGCCCAGAAGTCTAACATATATACTATCTGGTCCTTTGCAGAAAAGACTTGTTGATCTCTATACCTAGTTAGGGGTTTATTTATTTTATTTTTTAATTCCAATATATCCAGCACTTTACAGTGTCTGTCACAGAGAAGATAAAATAGACAGAGGAGAAAATAATAATTTTAACATTTTAAGGCTTTCATTTTGAGCACATTCTGTGTTCACAGGATCACGTGTTGAAGGAATGTTGATTGTATGTATAGAGAACAAAGAGTTTTAAGCCAAAGCATAGCTGATGGGTGTCATCTCTGAAGGAATACACCCTTGAAGTCTAAGTATGAAACATAAATCTGTGATTTGGGGGGAGGTTGGCGCTATGCCTCTGCTCTTCTGGTTTTTAAATCTTTGCTTCCTGCCAAGATGCCATGTCCCTTTCATGCCCCCAGTTCTATTCGTTCTTTCTCCTGCATCCTTCTCCATTTGCTCTGGCTCTCTTTGATCCTTGATCTGTCCGTCTGAATATCACCCCTTATTCCAAAATCTTCCCCTCAAGCTTTGGAGGGCACCTTCTAGTCAAGTGCTGGGTAATAAAGTCACAGTCGGTCTGCTCAAATCCCTTAAGACCATGGTTCTCTAGAATAGTCACAGAGCCAGAAGCATCATCACCTGGAATATTGTCAGAAATGCAAAATCTCAGGCCCCAACTCCAGCCTGGCTGAATTAGAAACTCAGCAAGCCATGGGAGCAGGAGAGGACAGCAATCTGTGATGTAGCAAGCCGCCTAGGTGACTCTGCTTTAAGTGACTCTCAATCCTAGCTGCATATTCTAATCGCCTGTGACACTTTTTGAAATCATCTATGCCCAGGCTCCACTCAACAAAACATTCTGATTTTTTTAAAATTGGGAAGGCTCAGCGTTAGTTATTTTTGCTTGCTTGCTTTAATGAATGAATGAATCCATTCATCCATCTATGCATCCATTCCCCAGGCCACTCCCTTGAGCAGCCAGAAACGAGAATTATTCTTTTATCTTCACAATTTAGGTCACTGACCAATCCTATGCTAGAATAGCCAACAGTCCAATAGCTTTCTAGCAGAACAATACTTTGTTATAGGTATATTATTGAATAAAATAATTAAAGAAATAAAAATACTAACTAGGACATCACATCATAAAGAAAGAAGAGGAATATTATTTAAGATAACAACAAAAGCAAAATCAAGAGACCAATTAAAATAAGCCTTCAGTTTTCACTATCATCTGTACTTTGCAAACTAATTCACCTGATTCATATTTGTCTAAATCCTTATATAGTCACAATTCACCAGGAAACAGAAAAGGAATTCCATTAAGCTTAGGCATACGGTCACTTCAATAACTTAAAGAAAAACTGTATCACATTACAAATATATACCTGCCATTTGCATGAATATATTAGTCTCACTTGGTCTTCTAGCTGCTTTTTCCAAGTTTCTAAAATATTAATTTTATAATCCTCCTCTTCAGTGGGATGGAATTTTGTTTTTGAGTATATAATATCACCACTAAAATCTTTTGGGAGACTAAGCAGTGTATTTGCCAGGAAAATCAACATTTTAATAACCCATCATGATGGACATACTGCAAAGAATACACACCCGGCAGGAGTATGAACTTGACAAGAACCTTCTATTTCTTGCATGAAATGAAATCAAATAGTATTCTTAGATTCACCCAGATTGGAGGGGAGGGGTACAGAAGAAGGGCAATGGGAGTATTAACTTGTAAACAAATGATAACTAGCAACGTTGAATTCGCCTTGGCTTACTGTAAACACTTTAATTAGAGTTGTCTCTGCCAATTAACATACTCTCATAACAACTGGAGGAATAATAAACCTTCAGACTAATACTCCTGTTTAGAAGTGAACCAGTAAAACTCACAGAGCAATTGGAACACAACTGAAATGACCTCCCATAGGGTAGCAGAGTTTGGCCAAGCCACCTAATGTTGCTTGTCCATAGCATTCTGCCATCTGACAAAAACAGAAGGATGAAGTCAATCTCCGTGAAAGCTGTGCAAGTGTATTCCTGGCCCTTCCTTCCCATCCCCTGCCCACCCACCCAGGCTGGCTTCACACTGTTCTCTACAAATCCATTCAGGACAGTCTCTGGGCTTTTGTTCATAATGGTCCTTCCTCAAAAATGTTATTCATTGCTCCTAGGCTTATCCCTGATCAGTTTCCCTTTTCCAGGAAACTTTTCTCAGTGAGACTAGATCAGTGCTTCTCAGTCTATGATGATTAACCAGGTTTTTGTTTCTTTGTTTTATTATTTAATCTCCAATTCATCACAAATCAATAATTTTGTGAGACCCAATTAAGATCAACTACTTGAAAAATTATATTTAAGAAGGCACCTAAAATATATGTTCAATTTTTAAAATAACATTAACAGACATAAATTACTCTGTTCAATGGTTACAAACATTTCTCCATGCTTCCTCTCCACTTCTGTGCAGATTAGTATGTTACAGCTTATAGACCAACACCAGCTCATCAACCACATTTTGAATGGCTCTGTTCTCGATAATGCTGATATTTTCATCTTCTCTCCTCTCCTGACTATAAACATTTTAGCAACTTTTCACTCAGTTATTAGAGCTCCTGAATATGTCATATAATACAAGGTAGGGTGAAACTCTTAAAGACTGTCTCACTAAAGTTTTAATCAAAGGATTTGTTATCAGGTCTCCCTAACTTCACTAATCCAAAACAAAATAAAACAAAACATTTTCTTCCCCCAGTGTATTAACCAGGTTCAGAAATATATAGATTCCAGGGCAGTTAAAAGACAATTATTTGCCCTGTTTCAATGAGTATTTTCTCTATGACGACCCAAGGCAAGTTCTGAAAACACAAGTACCACAAGATGCTGTGCTAAAAGAACGCTTATGAATGTTTGATGGTATCTTTGTCACATCAGATATCAGCATATTAAATATCCTGAGAATGTATATAAGAAAACTTAACTTATATAGGTCTGGGTTTTTTAATACATTTTTGAAAACAGCTTTTTATAACTGATAAGTTATATTTTAAGCAGAGTACAAATAGCATTCTTTGGGATATGACACTCTCATGAAATGCCAGTTTTCTGAGCAGTCACTGTTTACAGAGTACTAGGTACTAGGAACATGCAAAGATGAATGAAACAGTCTGGGCACAGTGGCTCATGCCTGTAATGCCAGCACTTTGGGAGGCCGAGGTGGGTGAATCATGAGGTCGAGAGATGGAGACCATCCTGTCCAACATGGTGAAACCTCATCTTTAATAAAAATACAAAAATTAACTGGGTGTGCTGGTGTGTGCCTATAGTCCCAGCTACTTGGGAGGCTGAGGTAGGAGAATCACTTGAACCCAGGAAGCAGAGGTCGCAGTGAGCCAAGATTGTGCCACTGTACTCCAGCCTGGTGACAGAGTGAGACTCTGTCTCAAAAAAAGAAAAAAAAAAGGACTGAAACATATTCTCTGTGTTCAAGGAGATAACGATATCGATATTAGGGTTCTGCAGAGAAACAGAGCCAATAGGATGTGTAGATAAACAGACAGATTTGTTTTAAGAACCTGGCTCACATGATCATGCAGGCTTGCAAGTTTAAGTCTGCAGAGAGGGTTAGCAGGCTAAAGATCTGAGAAAAGCTAACATTGCAGTTCAAGTCTGAATACCATCTGCTTCAGCATTCCTCTTCCTTAGAGAACTTCAGCCTTCTGTTCCATTCAGGTCTTCAACTGATTAGATGAGGCCCACCCACATTACAGAAGCCAATCTACTTTACTCCATCAATTTAAGCACTAGTCTCATACAAAAACAGTGTCATAGAAACACTCAGAATAATGTTTGGCCATGTATCTGGGCACCATCTTAGCCAAGCTGACAAATAAAATTAGTCATCATAACATCCTTATTAGAGCCATAAGCCATACACACAAAATACAATAATGCAAAAGAGAAAGGATTAAGGGCCAAAGAATGGAATGAAGCTTCTTACAGCTTCCTCCCATTGCTTTTAGGATATAGAGAAAATTCCTGAGATGACCTTCAAGGCTCTGCATAATTTGGGGCTCAGTTCCCTGTCTAGCCATGTCTAGCTGCACTCTATCTCTGGCTTTCTGAGCTGCAGCCACTTGTCTTTCTTCCAGTGCCTCAATCATTCCATGTCCTCTCCAGTCACTGAGCTTAAATCTGGCCTCCTCTGTCTGAAATATAATTCCTCATTCCCCATCACCTCTCTACAGCATTTTACATTTGACCTTCTATTTATCCTATGCTCTCAGCTGAAACTTCACCTCCTCAGAGAATCCTCTCTGACCTTGAGCCCAAGCCCCTAGTTAGGCCCAGGATCCCTTACTTTCTCATTAAATTGTGACTCTCTTCTTCATCACACTAATACAGATCTATAATGATAGACTCATGACTGTGATTAGTTGATAATTGCCCATCTCCCTCCACTAGATTGCAAGTCCTGTAAGAACTAAGACTCTCAGGTTTTGCCCACCATTGCAACCCCCATGCCTCACTCACCATTTTGGTCCCAGAACAGCAGGCACCTAATAAATACATGTTGGTTGACTGAATGAATGAATGAATGAACTTCAGAAATAAAACATAAAATGTTTCATAGATTTGCATAGTTGTTTGTAATGAAATAAAGGAAAAAGAGAAAGTTGGAATAAAATGGGATTTATATATTACAATTATAAGTAGGATTACTTTCTCATTTTTCAGTAATCATCTACCACTAAAGGAAGGCACATAAGAGTTCTAAAGATAAATTAGCGTGTACAGTGGTAGAATAAATCTCCTAGAACAACTTTTTTCCCACCCCTCTTCCCTTTCCCCAACCAATGTCAGGTCATAAAGTCCTTCAAAATCCTTTGTCTTGGGTTTATTTATATTTTTAATTACCTTTTTTGCATTTTGTTAGCATTTTTAAAATATGAATGCTAGTTAATTTTTAAGATTAAACATATAAATCTGAAAGGTAACGTGTAATAACACATCAACCAAATAAAATACATAATACGATTTAATAATATTAATAGCACACTAAAAATATCAGCTATTACCCATGTATGTTAAAAGATGACAAGGATAATAAAACTCAAAAGTGTTGTACAATAATAACACACTCAGAAGAAGAGTAAATGAGGCATCTTTAAATAAACTACTTTCAGAAGAAGGGCCTGTTGTTGCAAATTACAATATCAAGAATTCAGTGAAAGGAACTGAATGCTCTAAAGGTTTGTAAATTAAAGCAAAAAATGAGAACTTTAAGTATCATTCATTATCCTGGTTTAACAGAGAAGATTTGGAAAGTTAGCCACAATTACCAAGCTAAGTTGCAAAGAAAATCAGTAGAATAAGCTTCCAAAAGAAAGTTATTACTGATGAGAAAAAAAATATATTCATCAAAGGCACCCAGTAATTTTTTTAAGTCTAGATGACAGGATTACAAACAATTTTATCTTCTTTTCCAGGTCTTTCTACATTTTAATTTTTCTAAATTTAAAAAAAAATGTGGAAAAACAATAAAGAAGAAATGTAAGTGCAAAAAAAATACAACATATTAAAGTTGTGAAGTTTCTAAGCAAATAGACATAAAACACTTTCTGTTTACTTCAATTTCTTGATTTGTTTACTTAACACTTTTCGAGGGTCTACCATTCCATGGACATTGTCCTAGGTCTTATAAATACAATGATGCCGGAGTTTCCTCCAGTTATCTTTCCTCCCAGGCAGTAGATTATGGATACTGACAGTAAATAAGGAATTAAGTGCTGTGATTTTTTTCCTCATGTCACTGCCCAGAAATTTAACTAGTCACAACCTTTACTAAACAAACACTGTACATATTTAGTAAGTAAATATTTATTTACTGAGTATTAACTCTGTGTTGAGCACTGTACTAGACATCTTGAATATAGCAATGACCAAGATAGGGATAGTCTTTATTTAGGAAACCATTTGACATGAGCTACAGATTACATACAGAAATCAATCACATTTTCTAAAGTTGCCTTCATTTTTCAAGCAATACTTTTGTGTTTCTGTAGAATGTTTCCTGATGACCCTGACTAAACCTAGCTCAATCTCTGAATGAGAGTATTAGTGAGGATTCTATTTGTCTGCATACAACAAAAAGCCTGATGACTGTGGCTTACCCATTTGCAGCTTACTTTTCTCATACAAAAAGGAATCAAGAGGCAGCGCATTCAGAACTGGCATAATAGATCCCTAGAGACACCAGAGACTCAGGCTCCTTCTTCCCCATTTTGCCATGCACTTGTTACCTTTCATAACGATATTTCTGTAAGACGACATGGTGTCCAACAATACTTTTATTAACAAAGTTAGAAATAGGAGTCACATACTAGTTAATATCAACCTATAAGAAACAGAAAAAAAAAATGAAAACATGACTTTACCCAAGGTTTGAGGAAAATGAACAAGACAGTCCACATGATTTAAGTGGTATCTGATGAAAACAAACTGGATGAATGAGCTTTTCATGTATCAGTAGGTGTCACAAGCACAAATACACAATAAGAACAATTTAGAGCAAATATTACAAAGCATCACTAATGATGATTATGACTGGGTACACTCACTAGCTGACAGCACTGAGCCGAGTGCATTACTTGTATTCTTTCCATTTTTTTCTCGCCACAATTTTAGCTGTGAGGGTCCCAACATCAATTGGGGTTACAGTCAAACGGGTCTTCACAAAGCACTCTTTACAAAAGTGGCAGCAAGGTTAAAGGAAATGAACAAGGAATAGTGTGTGGCATTCAATTAACCATAGACAACCATCACTGTCCCTAGGCAGAAGGCACCAAGGGTTGAGTGTAATTTCAAGATCCCAGAGACAGGAGGTCTGACCATAAGACAGCACTAACCAGCAGGAGGCTTTCTGAGAGAGACACAGCCAATGGTAGTGACCCTACAGGAAAAGAACAGGAAAAAACAAACTCCTTATTTCATTCTCCTTCCACACTTAGAGCTCCTGCTGAGATTCCTTCTGGGGTGAACCCCACCAGAAAGCAAAGGACAAAAGGACAGCTCAGCTGCTTGGTCTGCACTGCAAAGTGGTGAAGGGAAGAAAATGCTACTGGGGACAAACCAACGATCTCCCACACAAACCCTAAGAGGTAGGCACTTTTGCTGTTCTTTGTTAACAGATGCAGAAAATCAAAGAAACTCAAAGAGGCTGAAATAGGTTAGCTAAGTCACCTAAACACCACATGTGAAACGAGCTCTGACTCCAGAGCCCCATCACTCAACTATCAAATCATATCATTTCTCAAGATAGACTTTAATCACCAAACTGGGTGTTCCTTCAGAGATGACACCCGTCAGCTATGCTTTGGCTTAAAATTCTTTGTACTCTATACATACATCAACATTCCTTCAACACGTGATCCCCTGACCACAGAATGTGCTCAAAATGAAAGCTTTAAAATGTTAAAATTATTATTTTCTCATCTGTCTATCTTATCTTCTCTGTGACAGACACTAAAGTGCTGGATATATTGGAATTAAAAAATAAAATAAAATAAAATAAACCCCTAACTTAGTACAGGGATCAACAAGTCTTTTCTGCAAAGGACCAGGTAGTAAATATGTTAGACTTCTGGGCCAAGAGGAAAATCAATTATGTTGGTATGTAGATAATCACTTAAAATGTTACCATTCTTAGCTTGCAGATTGTACAAAAGCAGGCATTGGGCCAGATTTGGCCACAGGCTGATGTTTATCAATCCCTGGTCTAGTGAGAACCACGAACATTAATTAAGACACATAATATATGACTTTACGTTTTGTTAAGTGCAATAAATAATATTTTTTTTGAGATGGAGTCTTGCTCTATCACCCAGACTTGAGTGTAGTGGCATGATCTCAGCTCTACAAACTCTACCTCTGGGGTTCAAACAATTCTCCTGCCTCAGCCTCTTGAGTAGTTGGCATTACATACGTGCCACTATGCCCAACTAATTTTTGTATTTTTAGTAGAGATGGGGTTTCACCATGTTGGCCAGGCTAGTCTCAAACTCTTGACCTCTGGTGATCTGCCTGCCTTGGCCTCCCAAAGTCCTGTAATTACAGGTGTAAGCTACCATGGCTGGCCATACATAATTTTTTTTTAAATTGGAAACTGGTTCTGTGTGAGAGATGGCAAGAGGGACTGTTATCGAATTTAGCATTAAGAGGTCACAGTTGCTTTGAGAAAAGTTATTTGCATTGAGTCTTCAAGAGAGTTTTGGTGTCAAGGAGGTGAATACTGACGGGTGGAAGGAGCAGAGTATGTGAAAGAGAAGAACCAAGAGGTGAGGATGGTAGAACTAAAGGGAAGCCTTGAGGGTGACCAAGGTGGGCTTGGAGAGGAGGCAGACCCCATAGTTCATGTTAAAGCACTTTCAATCTTTTCAGAGAATAGATGTTACCACCTTTGAGGTTACCACCATTGAGAATCTGAGAGGGCAGCCAGATTGTAAAGTGGCAAGGCTTAGTAAAGAGATAACTCATGATTTTTTAGTAAAGGGATAAGGGAAAAATCTATTAAGTTAATAACTGGATGGCCTGGTTAACTTCCTGATGAGAAGGAAAAATCTCCGTTCTGCTAGACTTTGTGTGGTCCACAGGGAGAAAAGGGTAGAATGCGGTGAGGTAAACGCTATGTTTATTTCATGCTTGTTTAAAACCAGGCACTACACCTCAAATGTTTAATACTAAATAATATACTAATATTATTCCTTTAGAGAGGAGAAATTGACGCATAGCAGAAAATCTAAGACTACTTCCTTCTTTCCCTTTTCCTCCATCCTCTTACACACACCCCTATTCAGACGTTTTGTAGCCAGATTCCACTAAGGAACATGACTACATACCTCCCCTTTAGTGTTTGTAGTATTAAGTTACGTTTTCCTTCTAGAGGGAAAATATTACGAATGTCCCGATTAACCTTAAGAACTAATGTTTTGTCCATATAGGAGAACTTTAGTTTCAACTGTTGTTTCAGATCTCTCAAACCATGAAGTCTCATTTCATAGTGAGTCTTTTTTTTTTTTTTTTTTTTTTAATCACTGAGAGGATCTCTAATGGATAAGCAACAAGCTCCAATCTCATAGCACTGGTAATTGTGGCTCAGAGTGAGACCCTGTCTTTAAAAAAAAAAAAAAAGAAAAGAAAAGAAAGAAAGAAAAGGATGTAGACTCTGGAGTTGAAGAAACCTGAGTCGTGTTCCAGCCTCACCTCTTACAACACTTGTCCCTGGAGTAAGTTACTCACCTCTCTGTACTTCTGACTTTTTCTTTGTAATCTAAGGATAATTTAAAGTACCTAGATCATAGATTTGGTGATATAATTTAAAGACAATAATTCATTCAAAGCACTTAGAAGTGCGAAGCACATAGTAATCACTCATGAGATACCAAACATTAGCCTCTCTTACTTCTGTAATGATAATAATGACCATCACTGCCATCTAAATAAACAACATTGATGAAAAAGAAGAAAGAAGACAAGCTGGCTTCTTTCTTCTGATTATAACCTTCTGATGTGTCTGAATTTTCACTTAGGCTGGCTTTTTGTAATATGTTTCTCAGAAACTGAAAACTGAATTTAAAATGGTAGCTGCCCACCCCCCACCCCACCACTCCCATCATGTAAGCAGGGGATATAATGAAATGGCTTGCTAGGGAACTTCAGGGGAAATTAGACATCCAGCCCAAGTTTCAGTTTACTGCCAGGTCGGGGTGCAGGTGGGAGTGATGGAGGTGGAAAGGGAATAGTCACAGTCAGTCCTGCAGGGTGTTCGTGGAGCTGTAGAGAGTGATAGTGGCAGCCAACAAGCTTTATCAAAGTGTGAAGGACAAAGTAAATGTCAGAGATTACCCTCAAACTCCTTACATTTGAAAGAAGCTCTTCAGGAAATAAGAGGTTTCAACATTTTGAATGACATATCGCATCCCTCAACTACCTACCCCTTCCCAAAAACTACAGTGAAGAATATAAAAGGAATTTTATTTTGAAAGGTATGGTGTCGAGATGAGACATATGGATATATGGGATAATTTTTTGAGATTTTTAATTATTTTAACTCATTTCCTTATATGTTATTAAACCAAAAGACTGTTCTTCTTTCTTCCAGCAGACCAAAGCATACACCTCCTCTTCACCAAAAGCTCAGAGTTCTCTTCCCTGGCCGTTCCTCACGTAGTATTTTCTAAAATATAGTTAATGACAGCAGAGGACAATCACAATGTAAATCTTGTACCTCAGGGAGAAAGCAGTGTCGTATACATCTGCTGCTAGCATATGTATAACTCTCATTCAAAACTGTCTTGGCAAAATTTTAACCGAGGAAACTATGGCTGAAAAAAGTTAGACCTAACTGACTCCATCTTGCTTCTAACCTTTGAGCTGTCCTTGCTCAGTCCTGCACGTAGGCTGAATTAACTTTGGGAAAGAATTCAGTTCATGGTTTGACTCTGAAACAAATTTGATAACAGCCCTGTCCTGAAAAGACCCCCTTCTTGCGTGGGGACCAGTTTTCCTTTGCAGGACTAACAAATTAGCAACAGTTTAGGGGTGTGCAGCCTCAGGCTCCAAGAGTCTGAACCTCCACAAAGTGCTGCTAGGGAAAACATCACTACGGTAAAACCTAAGATCTTGAGATATTTTTGCAGATATCTCAGTGCTTGAGATATTTTGCAGACCCCACACTGGATGGATCAGCTGACCCCACCCAAAACTGGCTCAGCCAGTTCTGCCATCCCACCCAGGAATAGAAGACAGCAAGAAAACCTCACTTCAACCCCTAGGATTCCATGTCCAACCTGACTAATCAGCACTCCCCACTTCCCAAGGCCCTACCCACCCACTTATCTTTAAAAACTCTGATCCCCAAATGCTTGGGTAGACTGATTTGAGTAATAATAAAACTTTGGTCTCCCACACAGCCAGCTCTGCTTAAAATTACTCTTCCTCCATTGCAATTCCCCTGTCTTGACAAATCGGTTCTGTCTAGGTAGCAGGTAAAGTGAACCCATTAGGCAGTTACACTTTGACTCTTTATTTCCTTGTTTGTGAGGTAGAGAAAATTTCTCTGCCCATGTCAGCTGATTGCTGGAATTCCTTTTGTCTCTGATTCCATATAAATAGCTGAGATGGATTCCCAAATAATCAGCCCCAACAAATTCAGACCCTTCTGCCATAAAGTCATTTGGTGGTCACCCCCTGAATCTCACTGTTAATGAGACACTATATGGATAGAGCCAAGAGGCCAGCTTTTAAGGTTTATGTCAGTTCTATGTCTTCCTTTAACAGGGAAGAAAGAAGGGATAAACCTGGATATTACAGACAAAGCTCAAGAGTCTGTTGGACCTCTTTGATGGAAATCCATCAGCAGCTTTGGGTATCAATAAAGCCATATATATGGAACGACTCTGAAAATAGGAACACTTGGTTTCTCTAGAATCCTCTGAAGAATCCTTCACGCCCCTGTGATCTCTCTTATTCTATTGTCATTTTTCCTTTTGTTTGTCCTTTCATGGCCCTCCCATCTGGACTGTGAGAAGCGTGAGTGCAGGAAGCGTATAAAACACCTCATCATTAACCATAGTGCTTTGGACCTTGCTATGTGCATAACAGCCCTGTAAATAAGTTGAACTGTGAGAAACAGTTGATGCTCAATGATTTTTGACCTTTAAAAGTAGCAATTACATATGGTTTAACCTGACACATGCTGTTTTCTCTGCCTGGAAGGCTCTAATTCATGCTTCTTTGCCAATTAACTCCCACTCTTACTTCAGAAGTCAGTTTAATCCATCATTTCTGAGACCAGCTTTCCCTGATGAGGCCAGCTCCCTCTGTGACAAGCTCATATGGTACTGGACACTGCTCCTTCACAGCTCTGATCATAGTTGTAATTTTCTATTTTTATGTATGCTTATTTTAATAATATTTCTTCCTCTCACAAGATGATAAACTTCATGTAATCAGAGAATGTGCTTTTTGCACTGTTTATCTAGTAACATGTCTGGTACTCAGTAGGTATCAGTAAATGTCTGTTGAATAATAAATGTGTTTCACCAACTCATGTGTACCTGGTATAACTAGAATATAAAAGCTAGTCGATATTCCAGTTTTTCTTCATATTTAGGGACCTTACTGGAGGTGAGAATCCCATAAAAGTTTAGACAGACTCATTGACTCACTTAATGGTCTATGTGATGTTTTGGTCTCATATTTGCAATTATTTAGCTTCCATTAATAAGCTCTGTTTCTATTTTCAGCACTGGGATTAACTTCCTTCTGAGCTTGGACAGATTTAAGAAGTTCTGAACCTCAAATGGCTTTGAACATTAACGAATCTGGTTGCCAAGCTTCTGATTCACACAAAGATCTGGTAAGTTGCCCTGATTCTTTTAGTTAAATCTTGCCAGATATTTTTGGTCCTAACGTCTAGATCTCTGTGTTATGATATCCCTGTATTCCTGATTTTTTTCTCTTCTTATCTATATGCAATGCACTGTTTGGTACCTGTTTCTCAACTGAATCCTAGTTCAGATACCAGCACATCCTACCAGAACCCTCTGTCCAAAGTTAAAAATAAGATGCTATACAGATTCATCCAATACGTTTAGTAGCATTTAAAAGAAATGAAAGAGGGAAACTCACAAGCATTGAGTTGTAGATCTTAGCACAGTTAGCTGGATTCAGAGAGAATGAGCTTAAAGGCTAACATGCACCTTTTTACCTTTTTAACCTTAGGTAGTTCTTCAAACTTTCTGATAATATACATACGTCATTAAGTGGTTGGGAAGACTGTGTAAGAAACTGTATGTCTAGCACAATGCTTGCAAATACAATAAATACTGTTTACAATAAATACTAACTAAATACTATTGCTATTCCTATTAATACAAATAGACTGTGACTATGTAAATTATACTTTATCCTCCAATAGCAGAACAAAGAGTAGACTGTTTTCTCTCCAACAAATCTTTTACTTTACTGTCTCTTTCATGGCATACAATTTAATGCATGTGACTAGATTCGTTCAATTACAAACCAAGTAGTCATTAAAAACACTGATAGCTAAAATTTTTACTGTTCACCAAAGTCAAATAACTGTTTTGTTTCTAATTGCCTTTCTGTATTTTTCCTTTTAATTGCATCCTAATTCTCAGCTCCGAGTAACCTGTAGACGGAGGCTTTTGGAAAGCATCATCCCCATTAGCAAGCACAACCCTATGCTCTGGGATCTCCAAATCTCCTTTCTATCTGCTGCTTGGAGCTCATTTGTATATGAGCTGATGCTTCTTTCTCAGAAGTCACCAAAACTACTCCTTGATTTAAAAACTGACTTACTGCATATGAGAATCACTGACCAACATATTAGCATTGGCACCATTAATTCTTAAAACCATGCAACAGTTGTTCCCTAAGTATTTGTTCAGGCGGTAACCCTACTGATCATACACCCCTTCTGCAAACAAAGGGCTCATATCATCTTTGTTATGAGCTTAATTTATTGATTTTCTGTATCATATGCACATTATTGCATTTTGTATCATATAAAACTTATTTACGAGAGAGTTACTAAGTTTAAAGCGACTTAATTTCCTCTTCATTTCTCTGCAGTATTTTTTATGCCTTGCTTTTCTTTTTTCACGTGTATAAGATTTTCTCCTTTAACTTTTTTTAAAGAGGTCAGCCTTTCAACAAGGCTTAAACATCAAAGTGTACAAAAGGTATGCAAGAAATTCCTTCTTAACACAGGTAATCACTATTATTTAAGTCTTGTCATTCCAGAGATTTTTATTCATAAACTAGCCAGCAAAAACATGCATTATTCCCCACTATTTTTACACAAATAGTAGCAACTGTACCTGCTGTCCTGCACTTTGCTTTTTTTTTTTTTTGCTTAAATAAATGTTAATATCTTTTCACATGAAAGTATCCTGAACTTGCTTGTGGTTTCTTTTTTTTCAATTGGATATTCTTCTGTGGTAGAAATATACCATAATTAATTTAGTCAATGAATAGACATCTAGGTTAAACCTAATCCTGTGATAGACATCTAGGTTAAACCTAATCCTTTACTGTTACAATGATGCAATTACTTCACACAGGTCACATCATGTGCCTTTGAGTGTAATTACAGGATTAATTTTTAGAGGTAGACTTGCTGGGTCAAAGGGTACATAAACACATTTTAAATTTTGACACACACTATAAGCCCTTCATAGCATTGTACAAGTGAGAACTTGTTTCTCAGTAACTCACAACAAAATGTATGTACCTCTTGGACTTTTGTCCATATGATAGGTGAGGAATTAGATCCCAGCATGGTTTTATTTACATTGTTCTTATTGCAAGTGAGATTTAACATCTTTTCAAATGGTTAAGAGCAATTTTTATTTTTTCTGTAATTTGTATATTTATAAATTTTGATCATTTAAAAAATTGATTTGTAAGTCTTTTCATTGTTAATTTCTAAGCCCTCTTTATATATTGGTAACACTGGCTCTGTGTCTATGATATGTGTTAAAAAATATTCTAAATACGTTTTCATAACTTTGCTTATTTTCTTCTGGCAATAGTGGAGCAAACGGAAGTTTATTTTGATCTCTTTATTTTTCATTTCACTTATTTTGTCACTCTTTTATGACTTCTGGATTTTGAGTTAACATTAGGAAGACCGTCCTCATTCTGAGGTTTAAATATATTCTCCCATGTTTTTTTATAGAAATTTGACTGTTTTCGTTTTCATTTGTTTTACCACTTAAAACTTTTATCTATTGGAATTTTTCATAGTGTATGAAGTATGGAGCCACATATATTTTTTCTAGATATCAACTCGATTGTCCTAAGATCACTTATTAAACAGCCAAACTCTCCCCAAAGGTTTGAAAAGTCACTTTTCTTAAATGCTAATCTTGTGTTTAAATGATTCCGTTTCTAGACTTTAAACTCTAGTCCATTGATATTTCAGCTCATAGGCCAGTATTAAACTCTTAATTATGAAACTTTATTGTATAATCTGATCTCTAATAACATTTTGTATTTTGTAATACAAACTTTACAATAGCTTGTCAGATTCAGAAAGAGAAAAACTCATCTATTGGTATTTTAATTGAAATCATGCCTAATTTATGTAGTCACTGAAAGAAGTTTGAGATCATTACAACATTCTTTCTACTCAACGGTATAGTATGTCTTCAATGTGTTCATGCTTTCTTCAAAAAAATCTTATGTATTTCTTGTTAATTCCTTTGTATATAATCTGTGTTTCAATTGACAGGAGAGTCTTCTTTGCAATCTATTTTCTAACTGACTTGTTTGAGTATATGACAATTATTAATTTATGTATACATTTTTTAATCCCAACAACTTGCTGAATTATTTTTAGAGTTGACTTTCTTGTATTTTCCAGACATACAATTACTTTATCTGAAAACAAAGATATTTTATGTCCTCTTAACACATTTTTTATATCTCTAACTTAGTTCTTGACCTAATTCTGTTAGCTAGCACTTTCGATGCAAAGGACATACAACATTGCAGTGATGGTACCTAACACTGCCTGTTCCTGACTTTATGCGGGAAACCTTTCAGTGTTTTTCCAGTAGGAACCATCTGGTTCGTAATATTTTATCAACCTAAAGAAGAATTCATATATAAGTTTATTGATTGTATTTATTCTGAATCAAAGTTGGATTTTATCAAATGCATTTTCAGCATACATAAAGTAAGTAATGATTTTTCTTTTTAGTTCATGACCAATGTGGTTAATATTAGGAAATTTTTTAATAGTGACTCTATAAATACTCTATAAATATTGATTATTTACAAGTAGGTGTTACTGCAGTTGGTGAGCTATGGTATCATTTTTTCCTCCAATAAATTATGTCAGATTTCAGGAATAGTTTTGTATTCTTTCTTTTAAAACAAGTAAAATTTTCTATTAATCTTTACCTTGTGTTCTGAGCCACAGTCAATAGCACTACAAGTCTTTCTTTCTTTTTTTTTTTTCTTTTTTTTTTGTGAGATGGAGTTTTGCTCTGTTGCTGGAGTGCAGTGACGCAATCTCAGCTCACTGAAACTTCTACATCACAGGTTCAAGTGATTCTCCTGCCTCAGCCTCCTGAGTAGTAGCTGTGATTATAGGCACACACCACCACTCTGGCTAATTTTCGTATTTTTCGTAGAGATTGGGTTTTGCCATGTTGTCCAGGCTGGTCTCAAACTCCTGGCCTCAAGTGATCCACCCTCCACAGCCTCCCAAAGTGCTGAGATTACAGGCATGAGCCACCACGCCCAGATAATTTTTTTATTCTTTAATAGTTCGGTACCACTACTTTGTGAAATTACCTTGGTGCTTTTTTGTGAACATTTCCTTCACATTTTTCACTATTTTTTCTATGGAAATCATTCTGCTATTACTACATATTTTTCCTGTGGACACTTTTGGCAAATTATTATTTTTCTATCAAAAAGCCCATTTTAATTGTGCTCAGTTGTTACAAGATAAAACTTTTTAAAAATCCAGAAATACAGATGTTTCATATGATTCTTCATGGAGATTCACTCTCATTGTTTCAAGAACCATCCTGGAGCCAGATAGTTCTCCTGTTACCTAGTTTACCTATTTCTATAATGGGCATTGAAAAATGGGCAATGAAAATTGGCCAGGTGCGGTGGCTCAAGCCTGTAATGCCAGCACTTTGGGAGGCCGAGGCGGGTGGATCACGAGGTCAAGAGATCAAGACCATCCTGGTCAACATGGTGAAACCCCGTCTCTACTAAAAATACAAAAAATTAGCTGGGCATGGTGGCGCGTGCCTGTAATCCCAGCTACTCAGGAGGCTGAGGCAGGAGAATTGCCTGAACCCAGGAGGCGGAGGTTGCGGTGAGCTGAGATCGCGCCATTGCACTCCAGCCTGGGTAACAAGAGCGAAACTCCGTCTCAAAAAAAAAAAAAGAAAAATGAATATTAGTTTTTGCCTTTCACCATCAAGAAATATATTTTGTTGATAGTTTCTGAGCTCTGCCAAAACTGAGCTCTTTCTCTTCTGCTTTTCTCCAGTTCTTTCCAAATGGTCTCTGCATGAATGCAGTTGTTTTTGAAACTCATATCAATATTTTGGAGTTCCTTCCAGATTTGATCAAACAAGAAAGTTTGTATCTTCTTTTTTTTTTTTTTTTGAGACAGAGTCTTGCTCTGTCACCCAGGCTGGAGTGCTGTGGTGTGATCTCCACTTACTGCAACCTCCGTCTCCCAGGTTCAAGCAATTCTCCTGCCTCAACCTCCTGAGTAGCTGGAACTACAAGTGCCCACAACCACGCCTGACTAATTTCTGTATCTTTAGTAAAGATGGAGTTTCACCATATTGGCCAGGTGGATCTCGAACTCCTGAGCTTGTGATCAGCCTGCCTCGCCCTCCCATAGTGCTGGGATTATAGGCATGAGCCACTGCACCTGGCCTGTATCTTTGTTTCATATTTTTTCCTGGTGCTTGTGGAAGATTTAAGGGATTGATTTTTTCATTCCATCTATGCATTTTTGTAGGGTTAAAATCATTGTGGGTCCTTTTTAAACTTGGAAATAATTAGAATTTGTTTTAGAAAAATTTAAAGTATCTAGAAAAGAGTCTAAGACCATGACAAATAAACTCCATTTTAAAACAGAACAAGTCTAATAAAATGCCTCCTACCTATCCTCCTTAAGTTCAGTATTTCTAGATTTACCTCAAATGGGTGACAGGGCTTTAAACTGAACATTAAGAGAATAAGGAAAGGGAGTGGGACAGTCCCCGCTATGTAATTATATGTAATTAAAGAAATTATAGGCTGTTTGATTGAACACAATCTTCAGGTCTTAATAAAAATAATATTTTTTGTACTCTACTAATACCCTCTCCCAGTCCCCTAGAGAAGAAAATCGTTGCCTCCCTGACACTAATCAGTCTCCCAGCAGAGTAAGGCAATTACCCCCTTCTGCGATTCCCTAGGTACAGCTCCCAAGTAGCAGAAAATCTGAAATTCAATCTCTTGTCATCAAATGTGGGCTCTACTTGCAGAAGTAAAATGGGAATCACTCAGAAGAAGTCAGGAAATGGGAAAGTGTTAGCACATTTTATGAGGTGGCAGCAAAACATAAAAAATTCTTATTGTTCAGTGTACCTATGCAACAATCTTGCATGTTCATCACATGTACCCCAAAACCTAAAATGCAATAAAAAAAAAAAAGAAAAGAAGCAACTTGGTGTGAACAAATGTATTAATCAGGTTTTCACAAAGACCTATCAATCTCTGTCCACCCTATGCATTTCCTGCATAGCATGAACTAGCTGTTCAATGGACCAGACATTCATGGTTCCTCCCACTCTCTTCTGCAGACAAAGGGAGGCCCAGTACTTTCCAAAGAATCAAGAGATATAGAATGTCCTGAGCTTTGACAGCTATTTTTAAAAATTATAAAAATGGGTTTCTAGTTCTTTCAGAGATCACTAGGTTATCTTTTTGGGAAGGACAACCTATTACTCAATATTTGTTACATCGACTGGGGTAAGGACCTAGCAGGCAAAAGGAGATGTAGAGATTGATACTTTGTTGTTGCTATTGCTGCTATTATCTTAACCTAACAAACTAAAGCTTCAGAGGGATGTTTGAGGTAATAAGCATATACTGAATCAGGAAACCATTTTTTTCTTTTATGATTTACAGCAGGAATTCTTCTAAAGATTCTGATTTTCTAATGCACTGAATATTTCTTTTAAAAAAATTAAAATATTTTTCATAGCCTCTCTATTTTTTACTGCTTTTTTTATTATACTTTAAGTTCTGGGATACATGTGTAAAACGTGCAGGTTTGTTACATAGGTATACACGTGCCATGGTGGTTTGCTGCATCCATTAACCTGTCATCTATATTAGGTATTTCTCCTAATGCTTTTCCTTCCCTAGGCCCCCAATCCCTGACAGGCTCCAGTGTGCAATGTTCCTCTCCCGATGTCTATCTGTTCTCATTGTTCAACTCCCACTTATGAGTGAGAACATGTGGTGTTTGGTTTTCTGTTCCCGTGTTAGTTTCCTGAGGATGATGGGTTCCAGCTTCATCCATGTCCCTCAGAGGTCATGAACTCATCCTTTTTTAATGGCTACACAGTATTCCATGGTGTATATGTGCCACATTTTCTTTATCCAGTCTATCATTGATAAGCATTTGCGCTGGTTCAGAACCTCTCTCTAACATGAATATGAAATTCTGATTGTAGTATTTTACCACCGGTTGAAAGAAACGATTTCTTTAAGTATTAGAATCCAATATGATTTTGGAACAATTATAATCAATTCTGAATTCTGTATATTTTTCATCTTTACCAAAGATTTTTTTCTTTACTCTGTCTGTCTTTCTTAATGACAATGAAATATTCCCAATTTTTGACATGGAAAACTAGTCATCTTCTATGAGCCCATGTTTCCCAATTTGCTGCCAATTTCTAATGATTTTTCCCTCATATCATCAGTTTATTGCTGGTGCCATAAATCATGTAATGTGTTACTTTTTTTTTTTTTTCGTTTGTTTGTTTGTTTTTCAGAGTCTCACTCTGTCATGCAGCCTGGAGTTTAATGGCACAATCTAAGCTCACTACAATCTCTGCCTCCCCAGTTCAAGTGATTCTTCTGGCTCAATCTCTGGAGTAGATGCAACTACAGGTATGTGCCACTATGCCTGGCTAATTTTTGTATTTTTAGTAGAGATGAGTTTCACCATGTTGGCCTGGCTTGTCTCAAACACCTGACCTCAGGTAATACAGACACCTCGGCCTCCCTAAGTTCTAGGATTACAGGCATGAGCCACAATGCCCAGCCCATAAACCAGGTAATGTTGCATTACCGTTCATTTTCCTAGACCCTTTCTCACTGGCTTTTAGGCTTTCAGCATAGTCTACACATTGCCTATTTCAATTCCCCATCCAGCCTTCTTCAGCAGTTCTTATTTTCTGTTGGACAAAACCTCAGTGCTTAGACTTAACCTTCAAGTTCTCTGTGATTCATCCACACTTCTTTTCAGCATTCTTTACCACTTTGTCTTTCCTCTGCCATGGTAGGCACTTTCAGGCAGGATGTGGTTTTCAGTAAGGTTTCCCCACTAGAGGATAGTTTACAAAATTACAGTAATACCTGTTTTGCCATGAACAAGGCAACTGCTTCTTACATACTGACCTGTGCCAAGGATGATTACAAGAAAGTGGGAAAGAAAGGGCAGCACAATTTACATTTAAACGTATCCTATGCTGCAGGTACTGAGACAGTACTAATATGTGTTTAATAGGTATATTTGGATTTCTGCACGTATGCATAAAAAATGGATACAACAATTTTAAAGGAAATAAGGCATCAGTATTTCCATTTATACATAAGAAAACAAAGGACTAAAGAGGTTAAGTAACCCACGGTCATGCAACAAGATAGAGTTGAGTGCATGGATATTTGTCTTATGCTAAATATTGTCTCATTTTTGTATCACCACATGGTCAGCCTATAGATGAGAGTTTCCTTCTGCTCACTTGATGTGACTTGTTCATGTTATCTACTAAAAATAAAATAACTGTAACAGATCTTAAACTAACAAAGAGTTAAATGATTTGCCAAGCAGTTTCCAATGAGAGTCAAGTGCTGAATCTTCACCTGAGGCCTCTCTGTCCCCAGTTGGATGCTACCTTGAAGTTTTGTGAATCCAGTGAAAATCAATCACAACACCTGTAATGTTTTGTCGAGTTAGAGAGGAATAAAAGATATCCATCTGAAATCTATAAGCACCCTGCCTCTGTTACAACCTTGGGTTGCATTTCAGAGAAAAATATACTACAGCCCAGAGACTCCATCAAAAGATATATTCATCAGTATTGGGTATAACACTGCTTATTCTCATCACAACAATTTTGTTATTTATTTCGGCTTAAATTATTAAGACAATTCTATTTACCTCCCTCCTCCCTTTGCCTATGTAGACACCCAAGGAAAGAGTCAGGATGAGTGTTCTACAAATGGATTGCATGGATAATTTAAATCATGCAACAAAAGTTAACACTTGGAATTGTAAGCCCTTAACTTCATTACATGTAGCTTTTCAATTGTCAAGGGAAAAGTGTGGTTTCAAAAAGTAAAAAGATTGAGGGACTGGAGTGTGGTGCTGATTCAATTACCAATGCAATGCAATGTAAACCATATTAAACATTTAAGGTCTAAGCCACTCCAAGCAATATCAAATACTGTCTGAGAATGTAAGTAAGCAAGCTCCCTAGTTATTACAAATTCATGCTTAAGTGAAAAAGCAGAAATTCAGTAAAATGAAAAATTATATAATCATCCAAAATATAGTCATTATACTTTTATTTCTAGTAAGTAATTTTGGAGAGAAAAGGGGATAAAGTGTATGAATTAGGAGTCTGGATCCCTTGGCTCACTGTATTAGATACAATGAAGAGAATAATTTGTTCTTTGTCAATAAATGTAACGGGCCATGACTTTAAATCCCTTGTGGGGAATAACTCTGTTTTATTGTTTATCTGCAGTGTGAAGACTCCCTCTGAAGACTTTATACAACATGTCATTCAAGCAGATGAAAAATACACTCTGTAAAAGTGCTACCTGCACCTTCTTTGTAAAGAATGGCTTTCAGCAAAAGAAAACTATGCAAATATTTGTCAAACATTTAGCCCTAAGAAGCATTGACTGTGTAGGCAAATTATGAGTCAAACATGGACTTCCCTCGATACAGATGGAAATACGGGAATAATCATCTGTAAGAAATGTCATTGCCTAAAATAAAACTTTTGAGATTCTGTGTGAATTTATCCAAAAAGATAAAGTGATTTTAGAATTCAAATGGGGACATAGTCGTTTAGCAATGGCTTTGAAGAGAGGCTCCTGGCCTAATGTTCTGGAAAAGGAAGAATGCTAGGATCTGAGATTGAAAGTAGCATGGTGGCAATAAGGTGATTGTTTAAAGAGGGTAGACCTAATGAATCACACCAGGAATCGTGGGATGCATTATTGAACAATAGAGAGAATGTTCTGTCTCTATCTACAAGTTACCCTTTTAATTATATAAATGAAACTATCTGATGGAATCAACCTAAATGTCCGTCAATGATAGAGTGGATAAAGAAAATGTGGTACATACATGCCATGAAAACCTATGCAGCCATAAAAAAGAATGAGATCATATCCTTTACAGGGACATGGATGGAGTTGGAAGCTATTATTCTCAACAAACTAACATAGGAACAGAAAACAAAACAATGCACGTTCTTAATTGTAAGTGGAAACTGAATGATGAGAACACATGAATACCTGGGGAGGAACAACACACACTGGGGCCTGTCAGAAGTGGGGTAGGATGAGGGAGAAAAGCAGAAGGAATACCTAATGGATGCTGGATTTAAGACCTGTGTGATGGGATGATGTGTGCAGCATTCCACCACAGCACACATTTACTTATGTAATAAAGTTGCACATCCTACACATGTACCTCTGAACTTAAAAGTTGAAGAAAAAAATTGTTCTGAAGCACAATTCAGATATACAGAAGTTTACAACCCCTTGTACTAGTCCATGTGCATTGCAGTAAAGAATATCTGAAGCTAGGTAATTTAGTTTATACAGAAAAGAGGTTTATTTTGACTCATAGTTCTGCAGGCTGTACAGGTGACATGACAACAGCATCTGCTCCTAGTGAGGGCCTTTGGAAGCTTGCAATCATGTTGAAAGCACAGGGGAAACAGGAATGTCACATGGTGAGAAATGGATGAGAGAGGGGAGGAAGTTCTAGGCTCTTTTAAACAATATCTCATAAGAAGTTACTCATACCATGAGGATGGCACCAAGTAATTCATGAGTGATCCACTCCCATGTTCCAAGCACCCCTCACCAGGCTCCACCTCCAACACTGGGGACTACATTTTAACATGAATTTTTGAAGGGATAAATATCCAAACTATATAATTCTGTCCTGGCCTCCTAAATCTTATGTCTTATCACATTGCAAATACAATAATCCTGTCTTAATAGTTCCTCAAAGTCTTAAGTGGTTCCAGCATCAACCCAAAAATTCTACGTCCAAAATCCAAAGCCTCATCTGAGACTCATGTTCCTTTCACCTATGAACCTGTAAAATCAAAACCAAGTCACTTCCAAGATAAAGTGTGGGTATAGGCATTGGGTAAGCATTCCCATTCCAGAAGGGACAAATCAACCAAAAGAAAGGGGCAGCAGGCCCCACACAATTCAGAAACCCAGCAGGGCAGACATTAAACCTGAAATTTCGAAAACAATCCTTGATTTTGCATCCTGCATCCAGGGCACACTGGTGCAAGGAGTGGGCTCCCAAGGCCTTGGGCAAGTCTGCCCCTGTGGCTTTGCCGGGTGCAGCCTCTATGGCTGCTTTCATGGGCTGGAGTTAAGTGTCTGTGGCTTTTCCAGTCACAGAATGCAAGCTTCTGGTGGCTCTACCATTCTTGGGTTTGGAGGGCAGATTCTCCCTTCTTTCAGCTCCATTAGGCAGTGCCCTCTAAGGGGGGACACTGGGTGGGTAATCCAACCCCACATTTCCCCTTGGTACTGCCTTATTAGAGTCTTTTTGAAGGCTCTGCCCCTGAAGCATGCTCTGCCTAGGCACCCAGGGTTTCCAATACATCCTCTGAAATCTAGGTAGAACCTGCTAAGCCTTCTCCACTCTTGCTTCTGCACACCAGCAGACTTAACACCACATAGAAGCCACCAAGGCTTATGGCTTGCACTCCAAGCTATACTTTGGGCTCTTTGAACTTCAGCTAGAATTGGAGTAGCATGTATGCTGGGAATGCCAGAAGCAGTGTTCTGAGGCTGTGTAGGACAGTGGGGTCCCAGGCCTGGCCCTTGAAACCATTCTTTCCTCTGAAGCCTCTGGGCCTGTGATGGGAGAGACTATCCTGAAGACTTCTGAAATGCCTTTGAGGCCTTTTAAATACATATTTCCTTTTTAGTCATGCTAATCTCTCTAGCAAGTGGTTGCTCCACAGTTCTTTTGAGGTTCTCTCCTGAAAATGTTTTTTCCTTCTCTACCAGAAGGCCAAGCTGATGAATTCCCCCAACTTTAATACTTTGCATCCCTTTAAACTATATATTCCAACTTTAAGTCATTTGTTTGTTCCCATATCTGATCACAGGCTATTAGAAGCAGCCAGGCCACATCTTGAATGCTTTGCTACTGAGAAATTTCTTCTATCAGATGCCTTGAATCATCACACTTAAATCCTGCCTTTCACAAAGCCTTAGGACATGCACACAATGCAGCCAAATTTTTTTGCTATGGCATAGCAAGAGTTGCCTTTCCAATTTCCAAGAAATTTCTTATTCCATCTGAGACCTCCTCAGTCTGGTCTTCACTGTCCATATTTCTATCAGTATTTTGGTCACAACCACTTAACAAGTCTCTAAAAAGTCACAACCACTTAACAAGCCTCTAAACAAGTCTCAACTTCCTTTTTCTGAGCCCTCTAAACTCTTCCAGCCTCTACCTACCAAGCAGTTCCAAAGACGCTTCCACATATTCACGTATCTTCATAGCAATGCTCCACTCCTTGTACCAATTTTCCATGTTAATCCATTTGCATTACTAAAAGGAATACCTAAGGCTATGTAATTTATAAAGAAAATTGGTTTACTTGTCTCACAGTTCTATAGGCTGTACAGAAACCGTGGCTCCAATATTTGCTCCTGGTGAGGGCCTGAGAAAGCCTCCTACTATGGCAGAAGGCAAAGGGGAAACAGGCATCTCACAAAAGAGGGAGCAAAAGAGAGAGGAAGAAGTTCTTGGCTTTTCAAACAACCAGATCTCATGTGAACTCATAGAGTGAGAACTCATTCATTACCTTAAGGACGGCACCAAGCCATTCCTAAGAAATCCACACCCATGATGAAAACTACTCCCACCAAGCCCCACCTCCAACACTGAGGATTACATTTCAACATGAAATTTGGAGGGGACAAGCATCTAAACCATGTAGTGGGGTAAGCTATCTTATTCTTCCAGCCAGGAATTTACATGAGAAAAAGGGTCTGTAATAAGAAGAAGCTAGAGAACTGCCAAACTCGAAGTCCAAAATCAAATAATTCGAGGATGACAGAGCCTGGGAAAAAATAAAGGAACTAGAAACATCTGTCTGCTAGATGTTATTATGAAATCGCTTTCTCAAGCAAAAGATTTCTACATTTAAATCACAAAATAATGAGGATTGTATATATTTTATCTTCTTAAAATTGATCATGAGCATAATATATGATGGCTCAAGTTCCAGGTATACTCGATTAACTGAAATAATGAATTCTCATTAATTTATTTATTCATTAACTCAACTAATATTTATTGAGTGCCTTCTATTTACTTAGCACTTGAATGGTAATGAAAAAGATAAAAACCTCTACCCTCATGGTGTTACATGCTATCACCTTACTCATCCTAGAGAAACAAGATTTACTGCAATTAGACTTAATATGATTTTTCTTATTTTAAGAACTATATATTAACAATAACTGACTGATTGCTGAAGATTTCATAATTTCCAAGTTCTAAGAACACCCATTTAGAAATAGCAATTGTTTACTAACCCTTCTAATGCATTCTGAACTCATTCATATTTTACAAAGCTCGCTAACAAAAACATTTTCACCTCAGGCCCAGAAGTCCTCTACCTATAAACACAAGAACCAGATGGGTGATCAGAAAAAAATAGAACAGATATAACAATAAAGTCTCTCAACTTCGCACCAAAAGGTTTCTCTTTTAGGCTAATAGATGATAATTTTCTTTTCAACTAACCATAATTCAAAGTTTCAGCATCAGCTTGCTAAAAGCTTTCTAAAGGAAGAGAGAGAGAAAAAAATGAAACAAGAGACATGGAGACAGAAACAGGAAAAGAGAGACACACAGAGAGATCAACAAAGATAAAGACAGAACAAACCAAGTTCATCCCATGTATAACTACAAGAGAAATGGATAGAACTTTAGACCAGTAGGTATTATAGGAGGGGGTGTATTAGACTCTTCAGCTGCAAATTAAAAGTAGCCTACCCACACATGCTGAAGTAAAAATGTGTATTTATCTTTTCACATAATAATAGCATTAGAAATATTATTGGTTCCAGATACAACTGTTCTCAAATTCCAAATAATGCAATCTTGCTTCAGTTTCTCTTATCCTTTCAATCAGCCTTCTAGGTTGTTGGCTTCATTTTCAGAGGTTCCACTACTGTGGCTCAAGGTCATAACAGCAGTTCCAGACCTCATCTCCTCTTTATTCAAAGTCCAGCCAACCATGAGAGTCTGTTGGCCAGGATTCCTAGAAAGAGGGCCTACTGTATCTTAACTCTGATCAGACCAGGTTCCTCTGTGGTCAGAGGGGTATAATGCTCTGATTGACTTAGTTCTATGTCATATATTGTTCCTACCCCTGCCCAAACCCCTTTCAAAATTCTTGGGCTGATGTGGGAGGCAGAGATTGTCCACAGAGAAATCAGAGAACAGTTACCAAAAGAAGAAGAAATAGATGCTGAAAGGTCAAAAAAACTAATAATAATAATTAACAACCTCTAGAGATAGAATTTATTTGCATGTAGTCAGGAAAACTAAATTAAGTTTCCTTTTAATTTAGACTTTTTAGAAGGTAAGAAACAATGAAGACAGAGAGATGACTGGATGGGGAAAGAAAGAGATTAAGTGAAGACTGTGATATGAAGAGTCAGGTCTGCTGCTTGCACAATTGTGCCTGTGTGAATTGTAAAAAGGCAGCTGCTCTGGGTGGACAAATTCAAACTGCACCCAGTCTGAGCAGATGAATTACCAAAAGGCATTCCTTCCTGTGGCCTTTCTCCACAGCCAGCCAAGTGGAAGAAGCACTGGCAGGATTTCATCACCTCCTTTGACCAAGCACCTTCTTGCAGTACACAAACTGACAATCAGTGGGGTGGCCCTGGCAGGAATCTCTCTCCAGAAGAAAATTAATTTTTATTAAATTAGGAGGAAGCTTTATGTTTCACACTTTGAGGACACGAAGTTTTGAAGAAATAAAAGTGTTGCATTAGACCTGATATTTGGTCATCTGGGGACCTGCTGGGCTATTAAAGAGGTATGCATCATATTCTGCCAAATCCAAGACACCATTGATAGTAAGATGAACCATTCACTACCTTGTATAGCAGTAAGAAAAAAAAACCAAGCTAGCAATTAGGCTGTGGCCTAGTACTGACTGTAAGACGCAAGCCATTATCACAGATATTAAAAGAGAAAAAGTACTGGTATGATTTGGCTCTGTGTCCTCACCTAAATCTCAACTCAAATTACAATCCCCATGTGTCAAGGGAGGGACCTGGTGGAAGGTGGCTGGATCATGGGGGCTGTTTCCTCCATGCTGTTCTCATGATAATGAGTGAATTCTCATGAGATCTGATGGTTTTATTAATGGCAATTTCCCCTGTTCTTCCCCTCCTGCCACCTTATAAAGAAAGTGCTTCTCCTTAACTTTCTGCCATAATTGTAAGTTTCCTGAGGCCTCCCAAGCCATGCAGAACTGTGACTAAATTAAATCTCTTTTCTTTATAAATTACCCAGTCTCAGGTATTCTTTATAGCAGTGTGAAAATAGACGAGTACAGGAAACTTGTACTGGTAGAGTAGGGAACTGTTATAAAGATAACCTGAAAATGTGGAAGTAACTCAGGAACTGGGTAACAGGTAAGGACGAAGCTCTATTTTCTTTTATCTTGCCAAATGCCTATTGAAGGAGTCCGGGGAGTCATGTTCGATAAACCATAAATTCTCATCAGATGGGTTTTTTAACCCTGTGTATCATGAGTTACTTTCCAATCTGACTCTGGCATAACAAAGAAGAAAATCAAAATGTTTTACCCCAAAATGCATTTCCTTGCCATACCTTGAAATTGCCCTGTGAAGTCTCTTGTGGGAAAAATTCATTCTATAAAGACTCATTTTCCCTTTTCTTTCCTTCCTTTCCAGATCTAGAATATAATCAACCAAGAGCCAGGTACCCTTTTAAGGCTGTTAAGAAACACTTTACAACCTGTTCTTTCCAAAGTCTGCTGAGAGCTTCCTCTGCACAATAAAACTTGGTCTCCACAATCTTTTATCTTAACCTGAACACTTCCTTTCTCTTGATCCCAGGTCTTCAGAAAAACTCAAGAATTGTCAACCAGAAAATGTTTAAATTTACCTATAGCCTGGAAGCCCCTGCTTTAGTTGTCCTGCCTTTCTGAACCAAACCATGTATTTCTTAAATGTATGATTGATGTCTCATGCCTTCCTAAAATATATAAACTCAAGCTTACCCCAATCACCCTAGGCACATGTTCTCAGGACCTCCTGAGGGCTTTGTCACAGGCCACGGTCACTCATATTTGACTCTGAATAAATCTTTTAAAATATTATACAGAGTTCGACTCTTTTCGTCAACACAGGCAGAGGCTGGAACAGTTTGGAGGAATCGAAAAGACAAAAGACAGAGATATGGGAAAGTTTAAAACTTCCTGGAGACCTGCTGAGTGGCTTTGACCAAAATGTTGATAGTGTTATTGACAATGAAATCCAGGCTGAGGTGGCCTTGGATGAAAATGAGGAACTTGTTGGAAACTGGAGTAAAGGTGATTCTTGCTATGCTTTAGCAAAAAGACTGTCAGCATTTTCCCCCTGCCCTAGATATCCTGAACTTGAGAGAGACAATTCAGGGTATCTGGTGGAAGAAATTTCTAAGCCACAAAGCATTCAAGGGGTGACCTGGATTATTCTGAAAGCATTCAGTTTTATGCATTCACGAAGCCATGTTTTGAAATTGGAATTTATGTTCGAAAGGGAAGCAGAGCATAAAGATTTGGAAACCTTGCAGCCTCACCATGTGGTAGAAAAGAAAAAAAAAATATTTTCTGGGGAGGAATTCAAGCCTGCTACAGAAATTTGCATAATTAACAAGAAGCCAAATATTAATAGAAGAGACAATGGGGGAAAATGTTTCCAGGGCATGTCAATAGCTTTGTGACAGCTACTCCCATCACAAGCCCAGAGGTCAATGAGAGGAAAGTCGCTTCATAGGCAGGAACCAGGGCTTGGTGATCCAAGCTGCTGGGTCCCTGCATCCCAGCAGCTCCAGCTTCAGCCATGGCTAAAAGGGGCCAAGGTACAGCTTGGGCTGTTGCTCCAAAGGGTACAAGCCCCAGGCCTTTGTGGCTTCCACATGGTGTTGGCCTGCAACTGTGAAAAACGAAAAAGTTGAGCAGTTATAGCAGTGTGAAAACCAACTAATGCAAGTATGCATCTTAGCACTAATAAAATATGATTTAAAAAGGAAGGCAAGAGGACAATCATCAATGAAAATAAAGCATCTTACAAATTAGGTAGGCAAAGGTTGCAAATAAGTACGGGGTATGATTCTGGTCTTCAAAAAACTTTAAATAATTAATTAGAACTATCTAACTAGGGGGCAATAAAGGGCCTAAAGTGGAATTCAGACTTCCGTGTGATGGTCAAATGTAAATTCTTCCAAAGAGAAGTATAACAACTTTCATCAGACAAATTCTCACCAGAACAATTTCTTTGTGACCCTTAGCAGTTTAAAATCACTCCTATAAACAGTCAGAGCAAACAATTTCAAAAACATAACCATTTAAATCAGAGGAAAACCAGATGTTTAACACCAAAGGCAAAAGAAGAGGAATTGGAATCCTTCTGTAACAATGATGTAGGATACAGTAAATTCCTCTTCAAAGGTTTAGCCTGTTAACATCCTTGTTCTTTGTTCTCAAGCTCAACTTCCTTGTTCTTCACACCTCCTTGCCCCTAGCTGCAGAAAACAACTTTCCTGACAGTTCTAATCTACAGTCCACATCTGTTCTTTGTTCATTGCTCTTAGTCACTCATTCTGTAAATTATCCCTCCCACCACAGTGGCTCTTCCCACCAAGACTGCCCTTCCCACCAGTGCAACCCCTTCCCTGCACCATTCAAATTAGCCAGCTGGGACCAGTTTAGATTGTGCAGTCCAGCTCTAGCCAATAGAGACAGGACACAGTAATAGAAATCAACTGTGTTAGGAATAAAAACCCTTGCTTTCCTTTGTTCAGGGTGCACTTGTGGCAACCAGACTTAAAAGTAGCACTGTTCTGCAGAAGTAAATTTGCCTTGCTGAGTAATCTTTTGAGTGCTCATTTCCTTTACAACTTCGAGCTCTTACTTCCAACAATTCTGGGGACTTGTCCAGGATCCCATTCTTTTCTGGAAAAGGGTCTTTGGTCACCCCACCCCCCGCCAAGGTGAGACATGTCCCACTGTCTTGTTGAAGTGGCCTCAGGGACGGGAGATTGAGACTCACTCATTTTGACAAATAAATCTGGGCTCTCAACACTGCAGGAAGAAAAGGCTTGTGACACCACAGCAACCAGGTAACTCTGTGCACAGACCAAGATAAGAAATGTTGCAGGAGTCACAAAGTATTTCCTTGGTGGTCAGGAAATTCTGGAGGTTGAAACTGTGTGAATGGTAACAAAGCACTTCTGTGGTGCTGAGTGAGTGAGTCCAATCTGTGGTTTTATGGTCACCTCATACGATTTAGGGTGGCCCTCTTGTAGGGATCCTGACATGGGGTTTATACTGTCCCACCGTCGATGCTAAGAGGGACCTGAAATATTCCCATGTGGGAAGCAGCCAGAGCAGTCGAAGTAGAAGGAGAAAGGTGCAAGGAGCCTCTATCAGGTGGGGTTAAAGGAAAGGCAAGAAATTTCTAATGCGAGGGACTAAGCCTCAGCCAACCTCTAGAGAAGGATAGGCAAGAAATCTCTACTATGAGGGATTGAGCCTAACCCGGAACCAACATGGGAAATACCCCAAACAAGACAGGGAGCAAAAAGGATAGAGACAGCAACAAAGACATTCCCTTGATATTCCCCTAGGTCTTATGTTAAAATATTGGAAAGATAATGAAAGGACTAAACATAAGAAAAAGCAACAAACAATAAAATGTTGCTGTTTTATTTGGATCCAGGGACCCATCCTCAAGCCCTCAATCTTCTGGACAAAGTTCGGTTTGAATGAGGATGTAATGTGTCAGCTTTTGGTTCACTATGTAAATGATAAAAGTCTGGTTTCTCAAGAGGAACTAGACTATGCTCTTTGATGGAGGAAGGAACCTGTTCTCCTTCTTTTCCTTAAAGACAACTAAGGAAGAACCCAATATAGCATCAAAAAAGGAAAAACTAACAAATTAGTTCCCATGCCAAATACTCCATCACATAGGATCCCCTAGACCATCTTCCCTCATTCAGTGCCCTCAACTGCTATCCTCAGGCAGTTGCTGCCGTCCAAGATCCCACTCCAGATTCTTCCTCTGCTCACATTATTCCTCCTCTTTACAATCTTGACTCCTGAGAATTATCATCCCAGGAGCCTAAGAACCTCTCCCTAAAGGATTTCAATGTAAAACAGAGAATTAGAAGAAGGATATCCAGAACTTCCCTTTTCCCTCTACATCTAAGGAGTCAGCCCCTGCTCCCTTCCCCTTAAGAGAGGTGCCACAAGGAGGGGGAGCCATTCACTTTGTGAATGCTCCTTTAACCAGTTCAGAAGCCCAGAGTTTGAAAAAGGAGCTTAAGCCACTATTGGATAACACTTGCAGAGTGACAGATAAAATTTATCAATTCTTAAGACCTGTTATACACTTGGGTCAAGTTAATGTCTATTTTGGGCATCCTCTTTTCAAGAGAAGAAAGTATTATTATCTGTAGGGCTGCTATGGTAGTTTTGGAAGGTGAACACCCCCTAACCCCATCAAAATATTCCTACTGCAGACCAGAAATTCCCCATCCAAGATCCTCAGTGGGACAATAACAAAGCAGCTCACTAGGAATACATGCAAGATCTAAGGGAAATGATAATAAAAGGAATTCCAGAATCAGTACCCTTAATACAAAACCTTTCCTAAGCATTTGATATACAACAGAAGAAAGATGAAGGACCTATGAAGCTCCTGGACAGACTAATATTGCCTATCTAATTTTGCCTGCTCTCTAGAACTTTTAGTTTCTTGGGTAAAAGGAGAAGGATTTAAGGCAAAGATCTTAGAAATACAGAAGTTAAATACCAAGGTCGATTAACATATCCAATTTTTTTGATCCCTGAAACAGGAACTAATTTATTAGGAAAAGACTTAATGCTGAAATTAGGCACAGGCCTACAAATTGGCCCTAAATAATTTCTTACTTCATTAAACCTATTCACTACTGCAGATAAAAAGTACATTCATCCTGATGTCTGGTCAAGGTAAGAAAACTGAAGAAGACTTCAAGTTCCTCCAATACACATTAAGCTAAAGACCCTGAGGTAATAGTAAGGAGAAAACAATGTCCTATTCTATTAGAAGACAGGATATTGAGGGTCTCATTAAAGATGGGCTCCTTGAACCCTGTATGTCTCCTTATAATACTCCAACATTGCCAGTCACGAAATCAGACAGATTGTACCGACTGGTACAAGACCTTAGAGCCATCAGTCAAATAGTCCAGACTACCCATTCTGTTGTCTCCAACCCATATACCATTCTCAGCAAAATTTCTTATAATCATCAACAGTTTACAGTAATATATTTAAAAGATGCCTTCTGGGCATGCCCCTTGGCTGAAGACAGCCAAGACATATTTGCCTTTGTGTAGGAAGATCCCCATTCAGGATGGAAACAACAGTATAGATAGACAGTTTTACCCCAAGGGTTCACAGACTCCCCTAACCTTTTTGGTCAAATTTTAGAACAGGTGTTAGAAAAGGTTATCGTCCCAAAGCAAATATGCCTGCTTCAATATGTGGATGATATTCTCATATCTGGTGAAGATCTAGAGAAACCAAGTGCCTTCTCTACACATATTCTTAACCATCTACAGTTCAAGAGATTATAGATCTCAAAAGGGAAGCTTCAGTATATAGAACCTGAGGTTAAATATTTAGGCCACCTAATTGAGTGCAGGTAAAAAAAGAATAGGGCCTGAATGGATCAATGGAATTGTATCCTTACCCTTGCCTCAAACTAAGCAAGAACTCAGGGATGGTTGAGTATTGCTGCCTATGGATTGACTCATATGCACTAAAAAGCAAACTTTTATAGAAAAACTTACCCAGTGGAAACCTGACTGTCTCCTGTGGACCTCTAATGAAATCCATCAGATTGAAGAACTAAAAGAAATGTTTATAACTGCTCCTGTTTTAGCCTTACCTTCCCTAGAGAAGGCATTTAAACTTTTTGTTAATGTAAGTAATGGGGTAGCTTTGGGAGTGCTTACCCAAGAGCACAAAGGCCACCGGAAGCCTGTGGCCTTCCTGTCAAAAGTTTTAGACCCGATCACCTGTGCATGGCCTCAGTGCATCAGTCCATTGTGGCGACTGCAGTATTAGCGGAAGAAAGTAGAAAGTTGACCTTTTGGGGAAAATAGACAGTAAGCACACCTCACCAAGTTCAAACTATCTTAAACAAAAAAGCAGGAAGGTGACCCACTGACCCCAGAATCTTAAAGTATGAGGCTATTCTATTAGAAAAGGATTATTTAACATTAACTACTGCTAATTCACTTAATTCAGCAGGTTACTTAATGGGAGATCCAAACCTGAAAAGAAAACACCTATGTCTAGATTTACTTGACTACCAAAAAAGGCCAGGCCAGATTTAGGAGAAACCCCTTTTAAAACAGGGCAGCACATATTTATAGATGGTTCCACCCAGGTAATTGAAGGAAGGAGACATATGAGTATACAGTAATTGATGGAGAAACTCTTAAAGAAGTAGCATCAGGAAGATTGCTCAATAGTTGGTCTGCCCAAACCTGGGAACTGTTTGCACTCAACCAAGCTTTAAAATGCTTGCAGAACCAGGACAAAACTATCCCAACTTTACGTATGCCTTCAGAGCAGCCCATACATTTGAAAAAATTTGGACTGAGCAGGGTCTTATTAATAGTAAAGGCCAAGACCTGGTCCACAAATAACTAACGTCCATGTCTTAATCTCCAGTTGCCAGAAGAAGTAGCCATTGTACATGTCCCAGGACACCAAAAAGACTTTTCTTTTACAAGCCTAGGAAATAACCTTGCAGATCAAGTAGCCAAACAAGCTTCCGTTTCCTCTGAAACACCTTTCACTTAACTCCTTGTTTTCCTCCCCCTGCTGCAATCCCTATTTTCTCTGTAGCAGGAAAGGAAAAATTAATAAAAATAGAAGCCAAAAAATTCAGAAGACAAATGGGTGTTACCAAATCAAAGAGAAATGGACTGGCTGCATGAGGAACCAAGTCGCAATGTGGTCTTCAAATATTTATCCCATAGAATTCAAGACCAAAGAAGGCCTCAGGAACCCTTATCAAAATTCTCCACGGGATCCCCTAAGATGCTTCTCTATCAACACAATGGCAATGAGGTGCAAATCAGTTGTTTAGGCTTCTGGTGACAAATTCCTAAGAGTACAAACACCTTGATTAAGTAGCTTCTTTCTCCCTTCTTCTTTTTCAGTGGCAGTAACAGCTCCAATATAAACTTAGAGATCAGCATATATCATCCTTCCATTTAAACCCACCCCAGGACTCTTCAGAGATCATCAACAAAGTCTATTCTCTAATACATGTGGCACAGGTCAGGGGCTAGTGGATGTTTTCTTTGAAAGATGACATAAATGTCTTTGGCTTAAAGGCCATATGTTCTCTGTCATACCTATTCAACTCTGCCGCTGTAGCATAAAGACAGCCAGAGACATGTAAACGAATGGATGCTGCTGTGTCTCATTACAACTTTATTTATAAAAAGGGCCAGATGTTTCCTATGGAGCTACCGTTTGCTGACTCCTGGGGATAGACCTTATTTAATAAATAATTGTCTTAGTTAAATTTTTATCTTATTTCAGAAACTTTTTATCTCATCTTGGTTAAATTTGCACTCTGTTCCATACTATCTTCTTTATAAAGCCCCAGAAAAAGTATAGATAGAAGATACTGGGCAGATACAGATAATGAAATAGTATTTGCATGAAAAATGTAACCATTTCTAAGGCTGGCTCTTTGCCTGTCAAATAAAACAATGTATGTGTTGTTTCCTGAACAGATTAACTCAGAATTATCCCTATTACTTTAAATGAAATATAGGATGTTCATTGTTTAATTTCTTTCCTTGCCACATACATTGATGCACAAACAAATAAAAGGAATTATTGCCAATTCTATTAAGTCAAACTCTAAATTTACAAAAGATAAATTAGTGTTTGGAATCTTTTGATTTACTGTTCTGTAGAAATCCCATTCCATGGATATAATTAATAAAACTGAGAGATCATTTTAATTATGTGTTATTTCCATAAGATTTTGATTTGTTTAGCGTTTTCAGAGGCTGAAAGAAAGAGTCAAAGGATATAATTCTACTTAACCACAGGAACAGGAATCTTGTGGTCTCTTTCCAATGACTGTAGGATGGTCTTAACTGCTTAGAAGGGTTTTAGATTGATTTAATGATGACCTATCTTACTTCCAAACACTTTTTTGGCATTTTTAGAGGATTATCATTCTGTCCTTTTTAAAGGATATCTGTACCAGGCTCTTAAGACAAGATCCAATATAAGATACCTTTTGGAGACTTTTTGGACTCTACCCAACAGACTTTAGAATAAATATCAACTGAAACCACCAGGGCAGGTTTCCTGAAGTCCAGGGCACACTCCCTCTAGGAATCCCAGGTGTACAAAGTAGGAGTAAAGGAAGCAAATTAACACCCATGGAACTGCTTTCTACAAGCATCATGCCCAGAGTTTTAGAAATATACTCTCATTGCATGATTAAGGCAAGTAAGAATAAAATCGGAATTTCAGGTTGCCTCAGATGAAGAACTGGTCTGGGAAATGTGCATTATCATATTTTTCAGCACCTGTTTTTACAAGAATCTCTTCTTTCATATCCAATAAAGTTGGCAACTAGGATAATTAAGTGGCTTGATAAATATTTGCAAATCTTAATTTTCTAGTGTAAACAGGATTTCTCCAACTTCCATCATGGCCTATGTAACCCTTGGCCAGATGTAAGGCACTCATTTATGGGTCTATTATTTAGTTCTTTAGATATCTCTTCCAATTAAGAACATAACTATGCATAATAACAGTATTCCAAGGTTAGCTCACAAACACCATGTTAGGATGAATGCAGAGGAACATTTATAGTCATTGTGTTAGGGAGCATTAACTGTTATAAAAAACCTGTTCTGCTCCCGACGCTGTGTCAGGTTTTACACTTCTACCTTGCTGTCCTTAATATAAGCACACTAAATTTTGCAAGGATGTGGGATTAATAATACCTATTATGTATTCAGGGCTATGTACAAAGCATAATGTAAAATATTTTATGCAGCCCTATGAGGCAGAAAATGTTATCCCCACTTTGCAGAAGAAAAACAAGCAGCCCAGAGAGAGGTTGTGATTTAAAACAAGTCAAAACCTAGATAGTGGCTGAGACAGAATTTATACTATGTCTGTCCCACCCCAAATCCTGGGCTCTTAACCACAATGCTATGATTCTCTTGTATTTTCTTTATTTGTTTAAATTGTGGTGAGAATACTCAACAGAGTAATCTACCCTCTTAACAAAAGTTCAAGTGCACAACACAGTACTGTTAGCTGTAGGCACAATGTTGTACAACCAATCTCCATCACTCAATCATCTTGCATAACTGAAACTTTACACTCATTGAACAGCAACGCCCACTTCTACCTCCCACAGTCCCTAACAACCACCAGTGGACTCTCAAATTCTCCCATTTTATAGTGATAGCTTTCAACTTGATTCTAGAGAATTCTTCCCAATCCATTTAATCCCCAGCCTTAATACTCCTAGGAAACACCTTTCTTCCCACCATCTACCTTAACCAACTCTCCTTCCTATTCCCCAGCTGGCTTTCCAGTCATTTCCTCCTAATCTTCAAGGGTAAACAAAGACAAAATGCTGGAATTAGAATCCCAAATCTGTCAAGTACCAGCCAAGTGGCCTTGGGCAAATTACTTAACTTCTCTGGGCTTTAGTTTTCTTTACTGCAAAATTGGGATCATTGTAGGTAAAAATCCCCAGATGAAAACTTGGATTTATTAGAAAGTGCTCCCAGGAAAAAATACAAAGAGAATGGAGAAATGGACCAGGATGAGAAGAGAATGTGATTTCAAGAGGAGTCCCACAGAAGGAAACCTTGGATATATCTCCTGGGGGAACTTTGGAGATAGTGCAGGTCTTACCTCCAAGCCATCTTCATCAGGGGGATGGGAACTGGAAAATGTATACTCCTGTGCCTCTCAGCCATGGGTTCAGTGCCACGCCAAGGAGACATAAATTCCCAAAAGACTCTTTATAAACACAGACAAAGCAGGAAGGTCTATGTCTGAGACGAAGTGTTATTGGGGGTTATTGGGGCTGAAAGTTCATTGGAATTGGCCTACATAAAAAGGCTAAAGAGATCTGGGCAGAATACTGATACCAGCTGCCATAGGAGAAATGACAGTTCCTTCTCTGTAATTATGAGGGCTTTTACTGGTAAAATGCTTATGAGAATGTCTAGTTCATAGTAGGCACTATTAACTATATGTTATATCAAACAAATAAAAAGGATATAAGGTGATAATATGGAGAGTCTGCAAAACAGTGATAAAAAAATTTTTTTAAAAGAAACTCTAAAGTCTGATCTTTTTGTTCTTTGGGGAATGATCTTGCAAAGTTCTCAGGCAGGTTATGTAGGTTCAGCACCTCCGAGAGAAGGAAGAATGAGAATCCAGGGCAGAGTAGCATGAAGCTCCAGAGGCCTAATTCTCACTCACTGACACAGCTTAACTCTAACATATTGAGTTAAACTAAATAAATTAATTCAAGAGTTCCAAAATCACAACATAATCCTGAGCTCTCTACCAAAGCTGAGGAAAGACCCTGAATGGCACTATGGGCACTGAAAGTAGAGTTTTCTCACCACAGCACCCCCACAAGAGAAGTCGCAGCTGCTGAAGTCACACAGGGAACCCTACACCTCCCACTATCCTCCCACATCCTTTTGCCACACTCAGCTTGTTCACATCCTTTGCCCTGAAGCCCAGTTCTAATGCTAACTCTTCTAGCAACTCATCCCTAATTCCTCCACCCAGATATGAGATAACAGCTTTCCCTCCTTGGAATGGCCACTGTATTTTAAAGGAAAAGTAAATTATAAAATGTGTCTCATTTACCTGCAGTGAAAGTGGAATTGTCTCCATCTACTTGCAATTATCTCTGTTTTTAGACAGTTCACTCATAGGTTGGTGTTGAACAATGAGAACACATGGACACAGGGAGGGGAGCATCACACACTGGGGTCTGTTAGGGGGGCCAAGGGAGGGACAGCAGGTGGGGGTGGAGGTTGGGGAGGGATAACATGGGGAAAAATGCCAGATGTAGGTGATGGGGGGATGGAGGCAGCAAACCACATTGCCATATGTGTACGTATTCAACAATCCTGCATGATCTGCACATGTGCCCCAAAACCTAAAGTACAATTTTTTAAAAAATAGAAAAGTGCTATTTCTTATTTACTATTCTACACCATCAGTCATCTAGCATTATAGGATAATCAAGTGATTTTATTTTCTTAGAAAAACTTTTAATGCAGAAGAATATTGAAAGCAAGTTCGTACCAACAGGTATCACACAAACTTTACTGTCATGATTACGGTCTATAGTACCCCTACTAATAATGGTAATCCTAATACTCAAATTCAAACCCTATATTCTAAACCTTCTTGTAAAACTTTTCTCGCCTAGAAGCAGTCAAACTTCAAATGGTGCTGCAGATAGAACCACACATGGACATACCCTTCTTCCGAGGATCCTCAGATCAACTTCAGGAGGAGCCCTAGCTGCTGTCTCCGACACAATACCCCTTTTCAGCATAAAGTAGCCAGAAAGAGTTATTGTCCAAAACCATCTAACAGCAGATAGAATTACCAATCCTGAGGGGGGATGTGGTATAGGAGTTAAAAAGAAATTGTTTAGGCAGATAGTGTGGGTAAGGAAAGCTCAGTAAGGTTTTCCTTTTAATGAAAAGCAGTCCCCAAATCACTTCTTTCCTAACAAAGAGAAGCCTATAAAATTGAGCTGCAGACATAAATAAGCAGGCTAGAGTCTTTCATAGATGAATGCCAGCAGCTATGCCAATAGGAGAAGGCTACCTGGGAGCCAGGCATGTTCAACATGGTGGCTCTATCTTCCCTTTTCTTTGTCAACCACAGGTATAGTAAGGAGCAGGCAACATGATGCCAGCCAGGTAGAAAACCTAACTGCATAATAAAAGATCAGGATGGGATGGTCAGCTTCTTCACGCACTATGCAAATGTCACACCTGGTCCAACCAATCTCTTGAGCCCTGTGTAACTCAGACACCACCTCCTCAAGCTTGTCTATAAAACTCATGTATTTTACCATGAACTGGAAGACCCAGTCAGGTGACCCTCTCTTTCTGCAGCAGATAGTTACTCTCTTTCTCTTACCTCAGTCTACTAAACCTCCACTCTTAAATTCACTTCTTATATGTCCATGTCCTTAATTCCCTTGGCATGAGACAACAAACCTTGGGTGTTTACCTCAAACAACAATGCCACTTCATTACTTTGAAAGACATATAAATTACCCTTATATTTATGGTTATTGCTCTACTCTCAAATCTTATTCAAAATCCAAGAATGGCTGTGTCCAAGGAGTGAATCATTACCCCCGTGAAGTGATTTGAACAAGAAAACTTCTCTCCCCCAAGGCTGCCAACCAAAATGCTAACATTACCAAAGCAGTAGGTTAAGGCATTAAAAGAGATCACAGTTGTGTTCTTGGAGGCTTTGTTCATAATAAAAATTTTGAAGAAAAAAAATTTTTTTAAAGAGATCACAGCTGTGATTCAAAATTTATTAGTTTCCAACATGAAGCCATTCCCTACTGGTGGTCTCCAAAATTTTAGATAGCCTATACATAGAAATTTTTATAATTTGAGCAGTGATATACTAATATATCAAAATATATATATAATGGTTATCTACAGACTACCTAAAATCATTTTAGAGGCCAAACAATTTAGTATATCAGAATATGCAAATGTATGTGTGTATACATATATATGTGTGTGTGTTTGTGTGCATGTGTGTGTATATATTTTAAACCTAAAATTTTCAAATCCATCTTTAGAGAGATTATAAGAAAAAGTCAATTAGAATCTACTAGGTATGCACATATACAGCAAAACTTGTAAAGGAGGCACTGGAGATAATTAGAAGTTTGAGAATTATTGATATAGGGAAATTACATTAGAGTTATAATAAAAGACCCAGATTCCAATCCTGTGGCAAAAATAAAAATCCATACTACTGAGTGAGTCACTTACATGAGTTTCCGTGTCCTCTTTAATAACATAAAGTTTTTATAGCTTGAATTTCTAAATATCTGTTAAACGTAAATGTCTTGTCTATGGTGGACACACATGTTCCCTCATCACAAATTTCATCTTAGTGGAAAAGAGTTTATTTGTTCTGGCATCTAGCTGGGTCCTAGAGAACTCCCACAAAAGCTAGATGCATTTGTATGTAGAAAGCTAAAAAAAAAAAAAAAAATTTAGGACCTACTGGGAGGTAGAGGAAGTCAGATGGTCTAAAATAAGACCAAAGTCTTAGGTAGAGCTAAAGGTGCAAAGACCACATAGAAGGTAGAGGTGAGGTGAGTCAAGATGACTTTAATCTTTTTTTTTTAATTGCATTTTAGGTTTTGGGGTACATGTGAAGAACATGCAAGATTGTTGCATAGGTACACACATGGCAGTATGATTTGCTGCCTTCCTCCCCTTCACCTATATCTGGCATTTCTCCCCATGCTATCTCTCCCCATCTCCCCACCCCCCACTGTCCCTCCCCTATTTTCCCCCAACAGACCCCACTGTGTAGTGCTCCCCTCCCTGTGTCCATGTGTTCTCACTGTTCGACACCCACCTATGAGTGAGAACATGCGGTGTTTAATTTTCTGCTCTTGTGTCAGTTTGCTGAGAATGATGATTTCCAGATTCATCCATGTCCTTACAAAGGACACGAACTCATCGATTTTTATGGCTGCATAATATTCCATGGTGTATATGTGCCACATTTTCCCTGTCCAGTCTATCATCGATGGGCATTTGAGTTGGTTCCAGGTTTTTGCTATTGTAAACAGTGCTGCAATGAACATTGGTGTGCATGTGTCCTTATAGTAGAATGATTTATACTCCTTTGGATATATACCCAGTAATGGGATTGCTGGGTCAAATGGTATTTCTATTTCTAGGTCCTTGAGGAATCGTCACACTGTCTTCCACAATGGTTGAACTAATTTACACTCCCACCAACAGTGTAAAAGTGTTCCTGTTTCTCCACATCCTCTCCAGCATCTGTTGTCTCCAGATTTTTTAATGATCGCCATTCTAACTGGCGTGAGATGGTATCTCCATGTAGTTTTGATTCGCATTTCTCTAATGACCAGTGATAATGAGTATTTTTACATGTTCGTTGGCCTCATAGATGTCTTATTTAAAACAGTGTCTGTTCATATCCTTTGCCCACTTTTGAATGGGCTTGTTTATTTTTTTTCTTGTAAATCTGTTTTAGTTTTTGTAAATTCTGGATATCAGCCCTTTGTCAGATAGGTAGACTGCAAAAATTTTTGCCCATTCTGTTGCTTGCCGATTCACTCTAATGACTGTTTCGTTTGCCGTGCAGAAACTGTGGAGTTTGATTAGGTCCCATTTGTCTATTTTGGCTTTTGTTGCCAATGTTTTTGGCGTTTTGGTCATGAAGTCCTTGCCTACGCCTATGTCCTGAATGGTTTTGCCTAGATTTTCTTCTAGGGTTTTTATGGTGTTAGGTCTTATATTTAAGTCTTTAATCCATCTGCAGTTAATTTTAGTGTAATGTGTCAGGAAGGGGTCCAGTTTCTGCTTTCTGCACATGGCTAGCCAGTTTGCCCAACACCATTTATTAAACAGGGAATCCTTTCCCCATTGCTTGTTTTTGTCAGGTTTGTCAAAGATCAGATGGTTGTAGATATGTTCTGCTGCCTCTGAGGCCTCTGTTCTGTTCCATTGGTCTATATCTCTGTTTTGGGACCAGTACCATGCTGTTTTGATTACCGTAATCTTGTACTATAGTTTGAAGTCCAGTAGTGTGATGCATCCCACTTTGTTCTTTTTGCTTAGAATTGACTTGGCTATGCAGGCTCTCTTTTGGTTCCATATGAAGTTTAAGGTGTTTTTTTCCAGTTCTGTGGAGAAGGTCATCGATAGCTTGATGGGGATAGCGTTGAATCTGTAAATTACTTTGGGCAGTATGGCCATTTTCACGATATTGATTCTTCCTAACCATGAACATGGAATATTTCTCCATCTGTTTGTGTCCTCTCTTATTTCATTGAGCAATGGCTTGTAGTTCTCCTTGAAGAGGTCCTTTATGCTCCTTGTTAGTTGTATTCCTAGGTATTTTATTCTCTTTGTAGCAATTGTGAATGGCATTTTGTTCTTGATTTGGCTCTCTTTAAGTCTGTTATTGATGTATAGGAATGCTTGTGTTTGTTGCACATTGATTTTTGTATCCTGAGACTTTGCTAAAGTTGCTTATCAGTTTCAGGACATTTTGGGCTGAGACACTGGGGTCTTCTAGATATACAATCATGTCATCTGCAAACAGAGACAATTTGACTTCCTCCTTTCCTATTTGAATACCCTTTGTTTCTTTTTCTTGCCTGACTGCTCTGGCTAGAACTTACAGTACTATATTGAATAGGAGTGGTGAGAGAGGGCATCCTTGTCTAGTGCCAGATTTCAAAGGGAATGCTTCCAGTTTTTGCCCATTCACTATGATATTGGCTGTTGGTTTGTTGTAAATAACTTTTATTATTTTGAGATACGTTCCGTCAATACCTAGTTTATTGAGGGTTTTTAGCATAAAGGGCTGTTGAATTTTGTCAAAGGCCTTCTCTGCATCAATTGATATAATCACATAGTTTTTTTCTTTGGTTCTGCTTATGTGGTGAATTATGTTTATAGACTTGTGTATGTTGAACCAGCCTTACATCCCTGGGATGAATTCTACTTGATCAGACAGAAAATTAACAAGCAAACCTAATTAATATCTAGGACTTGAACTCAGACCTGGAACAAGCAAACCTAATAGACATTTACAGAACTTGCCACCCCAAATCCACAGAATATACCCTCTTCTCAGCACCACATCACACCTACTCTAAAATTGACCACATAATTGGAAGTAAATCACTCCTCAGCAAGTGCAAAAGAATGGAAATCATAATAAACAGTCTCTCGGGCCACAGGACAATCAAGTTAGAACTCAGAATTCAGAAACTACCTCAGAACCATACAGCTTCATGGAAACTGAACAACTGGCTCTTGAATGTTGACTGGATAAACAATGAAATGAAGGCAGAAATAAAGATGTTCTTCAAATCTAATGAGAATGAAGACACAACATACCAGAATCTCTGGGACACATTTAAAGCAGTCTCTAGAGGAAAATATATAGCAATAAGTGCCCACATGAGAAGTAAGGAAAGATCTAAAATTGACACCCTATTGTCAAAATTGAAAGAGCTAGAGGAGCAAGACAAAAAAAAACTCAAAACCTAACAGAAGACAAGAAATAACTAAGATCAGAGCAGAACTGAAGGAGATAGAGACACAAAAACCCTTCAAAAAAAATCAATAAATCCAGAAGCTGGTTTTTCAAAAAGATCAACAAAATAGACCACTAGCCAGATTAATAAAAAAGAAAAGAGAGAATAACCAAATTGATGCAATAAAAAACAATAAAGGGGATATCACCACAGATTCCACAGAAATTCAAACCATCATCAGAGATTATTACAAACAACTCTATGCACATAAACTAGTAAACCTGGAAGAAATTGATAAATTCCTGGACACTTGCCTCCTCCCAAGCCTAAACCAGGAAATTGAAACCCTGAATAGACCAATAACAAGGTCTGAAGTTGAGGCAGCAATTAAGAGTCTGCCACCCAAAAAAAAGCCCAGGTTCAGACGGGTTCACAGCCGAATTCTACCAGACATACAAAGAGGAGCTGGTACCATTCCTTCTGAAACCATTCCAAATAATCCAAAAAGAGGGAATCCTTCCCACATCATTTTATGAGACCAACATCATCCTGATACGAAAACCCAGCAGAGACTCAACAAGAAAGGAGAACTTCAGGCCAATATCCATGATGAACACAGATGCAAAAATCTTCAGTAAAATACTGGCAAGCTGATGGCAACAGCACATCAAGATGACTTTAATCTAATTTACAATTTGACTAAAAGTCACCAGAACTATAGTGCTGGCTCACACATGTAATCTTGGTATTTTAGGAGGCCGAGGCTGGTGGATTGCCTGAGCCCAGGAGTTTGAGACCCACCTGGGTAACATAGTGAGACTCCATCTCTACCAAAATGTATATATATATAAGCTGGGCATCATAATATATGCCTGTAATCCTAGCTACTCAGGAGACTAAAGTGGGAGGATCATTGGCACCCAGCAGGTTGAAGCTGTAGTGAGCTGAGATAGCAACTGCCCTCTAGCTTGGACAATAGAGCAAAACCATGTCTCAAATATGTATATATGTATATATATATATATATATATATATATATATATATATACATACATACATATATTTTAAACACTTTATATTTCTCTTGATAGCAAATGTGATCCTTTAAGCAAGTGAGGCAAGCCTTAGGGGAAAGACAGAGTAACTTAAAAATAAATAAGAAATTTTGGGGTACATGTGAAGAACATTTCTTATTTATTTTTAAGTATAAATTATAAATTATTATAAATTATAAATTATATATTTATTTTATATTATTATAAAATACAAATTTTTATATATATATATATATATAATCCTGAGAATATACAGTTGTTTCTGAAATTACATCATGCCCAATCTATCTTAATAGCTTTTATAAAGCTAGATGTGATCTTGTATAATCTCATTCTGGAAACTTACTTCTCTAAGCTTAAATTTAACAACGAAGGGCTTAACATCTGCCACCATGAGTCTCAGTGTCCCGTGACCGGTGCATCCAGACTAGCTCAGACCTACTGCAAGGAGGACATATGCTGGAGTCCCTGTTGTGAAGTCACAGTGGCTTTAGACTAAACAAGTCATATTCCTCAACCAGAAGCCACCCCCACCTGCCCTCCTGCCCCACCTCCAGATCTGCACTAGGATACCCCATGGATTTTGGAACCACTTGGCAAGATTATGGCTTACCCACTGAATGACATAAATGGAATCAGGAAAAAATAAAACCCAAGGCCTCCTCTTCACCAGCATCATTCAGAACCACCTCACTCCTCGGCGGCCACAGAAGTGCTGAATAAAATCAAAAGGTGTCATATGTCTTCAGCAAGAAAATCAGATTTTATTAGAGAGAGAGAAAGAACTCTAAGTATATTTGGAGCCATGGTCTTATTACTATATAACAGGATTAAATCTACTACATATCAGACTTCTTTCCATCATCTAGCAAGTGCTTCAGAGATGCAGTAGGCATGTTCTGAAAGACATTTCAACTTCAACTACCGAAGCTCCACGTTAAACACAACCATTCTGTTCACTTTGAAAGTGCAGATTTCTCAAGAAAATGTTGTGTACTTCAAATCACAGAAGAGGATCTATATGATTTCCCCAAAGAGATGAGGAACAGTTGTTAATCTTTGCCCAAATATGCTAAGGCTAGAGAATTCCTATTACTTCCTGGATTTACATAGTGACTCCCTAAATTCTGGGGATCAGGAAAAGAAAAATTCAGTTGGTCAAATAGCAGGGAGAAGTCTTTCCCCGCCAGCAACTCCATTTCACAGAATTATGACTCACTGTCTATAAAACTAATCATGGCAATTAAGGACAGAGAGAACTCATAATTCTGTGGCTAGAAGGCAGCACTGCACTGCCTTAAACATCTGTATTAAAGGTTTTCATGCCATGGTTACTATTGAAAGACTGGGTCTTTGCCCTTAGCCTGATAACTCTGATATATAACAAAAAGTGCTTGTGCCCATTAAATGCAGGTGAAAGTGAAATATTAGGAACACATGGAAAACATACAACTTAAAAGCAAATGTTGATGGTTTAGGTGGATTTGAGGTTGCTTTCTTGTGCATTCCTATGAAGACGATAAGACATTTTTGAAGTAACAGAGGATGAGTTACAGGAAGAAAAGTAAAAGAAGCAGAGAAAATAGCAGGAGATAAAGATAGCAAAGAGATAAAAAGCAGAAAGCAATTTCTTTGTTCTCTTCCTATATATTTTTGTGTTCCAAATTTGATTTTTTCCATTCCATATATTTATAGAAACATTTTTGGTTTCTAAAATATTTTTATCACCTTCACTATGGAAAAAAATATGCATTGTAGTACTGAAAATTGCAGCTGAAGGAATCAACAGGATAAATACTATTGGGCCTCAAGAGCAAAAGCTGGTAACCTCTCACCATATCCGCTTTTGGATTTTCTTGTGGTTCAGATACTATTTCAAAAATATCTTTATTTGCAGCTTCTAAGTTATTAATTAAATCTACCCTGTAAAACCCTGTTTCTTCAACATTACCATTCCCTTAGAAAGATCATTGCTAGGTAAAATAACAGATAGCTGGTTACATTTCAGATAAATAACTAAATTTTTAGTTTATGTCCCAAGTATTGCATGGGGCAAAGCATCCTGCTTTTTGTTCTTTGTACTTGTTTTCATTAACATTTCTTGTTTGATTCTTGCTAAATCTGAAAACCCTGCTCAGAAGACAAACTTCACTCATCACAATAAAATTACACTGACTGCTGAGTGGCTTAGCAAGGTTGGAATAGAAGTTTGAAGAGTCAGGGGCCAGATATAAGAATATGATTGGTGTTTATAGTAGGAAAAAAAGCATGTTTTCTACAATTATATATACCCTCAATACTGCACTTCTATCACCAGATGTGAGGGGCAGGGGTTGTTCTATACCAACAATTGTTTATGGATACCAACCAGGCATCCTACATTCAACTCAATTCTGGTACCAGTAGCAGTTAGCATAGACCCCACAGGCTGAGGGCTCAGTCTCACAAGACCGCCCCCCACTTCAGATGCCACTCTCAAATTCTAGATTGTTACCTGTGCTTCCAACCAGCTAGAATCTAGAGGTTCCCCCAACCTCCTCCTTGAGTTTGATCATTTGCTAAAGCAGCTCACAGAATTCAGGATAATACTTACTATTACTCACTTATTATAAAACTAGAGAACTCAAAAACAGCCAGATGGAAGAGACACAGAAGTCAAGGTATGTGGAGAGGGATACAGAGCTTCTGTGACCTCTCTGGGTGACATGGTTTAGATGTTTGTTCCCACCAAATCTCATGTTGAAATATGATCCCCAGTGTTGGAGCTGGGGCCCAGAGAAAGGTGTTGGATCAAGGGTGGATTACTCATGAGTTGCTTAACGCCATCTCCTTGGAGATAGTGAATTCTTACTCTGTTAGTTCACATGAGGGCTGGCTGTTTAAAAGGAGCCTGGCACTGTCTTCCCTCTCTCGTGATTCCGCTCTTGCCATGTGATAGGGCAGCTCCCTCTTCACTTATCTCCATGATTGAAAGCTTTCTGAGGCCTCAGGAGGAGCAGATGCCTGTGCCATGCTTCCTGTATAGGCTGCAGAACTATGAGCCATAAGAAACCTCTTTCCTTTATAAATTACCCAGTCTCAGATATTCCTTTATAGTGATGCAAATGAATTAACACACTAGTATTCTACCCTGCACAAGTCCCACAACCCAGAAGCATTGTCAACTCAGACCTTTTGGATTTGTATAAAGTCTCCATTACATAGGCATGATTGATTAAATCAATAGCCACTGGTGATCAGTTCAAACTTTAACCCCACTCTCTCTTCTAAAATAGGGGTTAAGGCTGAAAGTTCCAGTGCTCTAAGAACAGGGTTGATTCCCCAGGCAACCAGCCCTCATTCTGAGGTTATTCAGGACCCTGAGCTGCCAATCATCTCATTAGCATACAAAAAGACATTTATCAGTTCAGAGGTTCCCAGGGTTTTAGAAGCTGTGTGTCAGGAAACTGGGTCAAGACTAAAATATATTATTTACTATATCATAATATCAGAGTTTCTGAATGAGTTGAGAACCAAAATGTACAAACCTGTGAACGCAGACCACTTCAGTTTTTATTTTCTTTTGTTTTGTTTTCATGATGCAGGCTCAGAGAACTGTTTAAGGAGAGATAGATCTTGGAGAAGACAGGATGAAGATATAAATCAGACCAGAAAGGGCTGAGATTTCTTCAGAAAAAATGGAGAAAGGAGGAAAGAGTAGTAGGCAGAAAAGAGTGGTGAGGGCTTGGTTTGCAAACTGTTTATTTTTTTTTCTTTTGCAATAAAGAGAACACTTTAAGATGTTTCATTGAGTATACAGAGGTATTTTCCTCCTACTCAGAAGCTTTGGGAGAGACATCAGTAAGGACTAGATGATTCTTAACTTTAAGTTCTGGGATACATGTGCAGAACATGGAGGTTTGTTACATAGGTATATGTGTGCCATGGTGGTTTGCTGTACCTATCAACCTGTCATCTAGGTTTTAAGCCCCGCATGCATTAGGTATTTGTCCTAATGCTCTCCCTCCCCTTGTCCCCCACCCCCTGACAGGCCCTAGTGTGTGCTGTTCCCCTCTCTGTGTCCATATGTTCTCACTGTTCAACTCCCACTTATGAGTGAGAACATTCAGTGTTTGGTTTTCTGTTCCTGTGTTAGTTTGCTGAGAATGATGGCTTCTAGCTCCATCCATGTCCCTGTAAAGGACATGATCTCATTTTTTCTGGCTGCATGGTATTCCACGGTGTATATATGACACATTTTCTTCATCCTGTCTATAATTGATGGGCATGTGGGTTGTTCCCAAGTATGTTACTGTAAATAGTGCTGCAATACACATATGTGTGCATATATCTTTATAGTAGAATGATTTATACTCCTTTAGGTATATTCCCAGTAAGACTAAATAATTCCTAACTACTTTTTGCCCAGTGTTTCTTTGAAAGTGACACCACATGGATACTGTGCAATGTAGAACTCCACTTATGTATTAGGGTGACACACAGACTCACATAGCACGGACTGACAGAAAACTGAATGGGATTAGAAACAGGTCCTTATTTTCCCCTACCCTACAATCCACATATGTCTTTGTATAGGTTTGCAGGGTTCAAGAACCCATGAAAACAAGAAATACATTCACACGTTTCCAGGAGAGAAAAAAAAATTTTTTTTAAACTTATTCATTACAGAAAGGTAATTCAGAAAATGCCAACAATAAAGAAATGTGCAATTTGAAAGACACTCTTTCTGACTTCTCCAATCTTCTCTCCTCCTCCCCTATATCAAGAAGGTCAGACTTAGGACAAAGTTTCACCTCACTTGTTTCCACAAGAGCTTCAAGTTTGCTGTCACCCTAATTAAGCTGGTGTGATGCACACACAGATAGGACTTTTTAAAATGCACTGCTAGTAAGTGGCTCTTATTATTCCTTCCTACCTCTCAATTATATTCTATTATTTCATACCATTTATGATTTACATATGTACTCTAGCATCAGTATTCAGTTCTAACAGACATAAATAAAATATCCATAAAGTGATGGTAGCTGTATTAGTCTATTTTTACACTGCGATAAAGAGCTTCCTGAGACTGGGTAATTTATAAAGGAAAGAGGTTTAATTGACTCACAGTTCTGCTTGGCTGGGGATCCCTCAGGAAACTTACAATCATGGCAAAAGGGGAAACAGGCATGGCTTACATGGTGGCAGGCAAGAGAGAGAAAGCATGTGTCAGTGCAGGAAAAACTACTATTTATAAAACCATCAGATATCGAGATAATTCACTATCATGAGAACAGCATAAGGGAAACTGCCCCCATAACCCCATCACTCCCCACAGGTCTCTCCCTTAACAACTGGGGATTACTATTCAAGATCAGATTTGAGTGGGGATATAAGGCTAAGCATATCAATAGCCCATTATGAACCTCTTCACAATGTACCTCTCTTGCATGCCACTCTAAGAAGTGGAACTAAAGGTGAAGAGAAGGGGGAGGAATTTCCTGGAAGTGTCAAGGCCTCCTCTGTGTTTGCTTTGTTATTGAGCCACCTCCAGTTTATTTTGTTTCTGTGTCAGAGAGTAAGCGTGATAGACCAGGGAACCAGAGCAGGATGAAGGGTCAGAGGAAAAGAAAACCCAAATCATGCTGTTACACTTACTTGTTCTGACAACCAAGCCCTCCAAATGACAAAGTTTACTAGAATTCAATGGAAAAAGATTTTTTTTAAGTTTAAGGTCAATTTCCCTTTCAAAAATCAGAACAGATCACATATTTACTTGAAAAAATAAACTAATATAATATTTTTGTAGGTATCATTAATATCAATCACTATATTGATTTTTTTAAAAGTAAATCAGATTTGGTCATCGAACAAAAAAATAATCAGCTTGACAGCTAGAGAGAGAGTTGGGAAAATGCAGAAACATTTATACAATTAGCTGATACCATAATTTCTGGTATAATTAGAAACTTATGAAAATTAGCACTGACACAAGCAAGGCTGCAAATATTTCATTAAGACAGCAACAATTTTTTCTTTTTAATGTCCATTACTTTCCCTAATTTAACACTATCCAGTTCATGTTGACCTGTTACAGGTGATGTCCAATCCTACTGCCAGAAATATTTCACACGCCTGCTTCTCAGAAGTATAGAAAATGAGAGGAATGCAGAAATGAAAAAGATAGAATTGAGGCCCTGAGGGGAAAAAAGAAAAACACAGTCTACAAATGAGCCAGAAAGAGCCAGGAATTGGCAAGAGGTTAGTCACTGGTTTAAAAAAAATGATGATTATAATCCTGAAAAAAATAGCAACAGGAGGAAAGCCCAGCACTTCTGTCCATAAATGCAGTGCTGAGAGATCAGTAGAGAGGCACTCATGGTTAGGAGAGACTTTAGCTACAAGGGTAAATGCTAAAGTCTTTCTATGTTCAATCCCTCATTCCTGGCCATTTTCAGGGTACCAGCGTCTTTCCTGAGCATTCTTTGTGCTTTGACAGAATTTAAGAAGCAGAACCAGGGAATATGTTCATCGAATTCCAGCCTCACTTGGTGTTAATGTTGTTCTATGATCAAGTAAAGATAAGTCTCAGATGCCATTAGAGACACACGATCCAGACGGTGACCCTGCAAAGCCACCACCTGCTTGCATGTAGGCAAGCCTGTCTCCATGCTTCTGCTGAGAAACAGCAAGGCATTTCCTTTAGTGCCTGTCTTGCAAATTATTACCCCTCCCCAATGTTCCTTTCCCCAAATGGCAAGAACCATCTGTGGCCTTCTCTGCTCCCCAGCCTGACCTGGTCTCATTGTGCCTGGGAACTCTGTCCTCCCTTCTCACTCAAAAGGTATATACTTTGTACCTTACTTCCACAACAGAGTAATCCACTGTGACCACAGACAGGGACTTTTAATGGGGTAAGTGGCTATCACCTGCCCCGGGTTACATTTGCATTCTAAAATATGTCCAGGAGTTCTGGCAATTTCAGTGGTCAGGAGGTGTGCTGTGGAGGTGGCTGTGGAGCATTTGCTGGCATTGCAAAAACCTGTCTCGTGGGTGAATGCCAACACATTCTTGAAAGAGACAGCTTGTGTTTAGGGATGTTTCTCAGAGTCTTGGGGAGGAAAATAAGCTCACGAGTGCCTTAGAAAGCAGCAGCAGCTCCATGTGGAATTAATATTACTATATAACTGGCCAATTTCACCCCAGGATCTTTTGCACAAAACTCAGCTGCCTTAAAGTGCTGTACTTAGGGCCACTTCCAGAGGAGGTGACACCCTTACAGTAGGAACAAGATGGTGGAATTTTTTCCTTCTCTGAACATTTCTCCCACATGAAGCTGGTTACTGGGATCTCTATCAAAAGTTCTTTCATCATTTCCTCCCTCCTTTCCTCCTCTCTTTCTTCACCCATCCACCAATCCAAGAAAGCTATGATGACACTGGCAGCCGGCTGATCTGGAGGGGAAGCTGTAATAGGCCTTGCTTGCCTTGCTATAAATAAATACTTGAGGCTGGGTAATTTATAAAGTAAAGAGGGTTAATTGGCTTATGGTCCTACAGGCTTTACAGGAAGTATGACACCAGCATTTCTTTGGATTCTGAGGAGGCCACAGGGAGCTTACAATCATGGCAGAAGGTGAAGGGGGCGCAGGCATCTCGCATGGTGACAGCAGGAGGAAAAGAGAGAGGGGGAAGATACTACCTACTTTTAAACAACTAGATCTTGAACAAACTATCAGGACAGCACCAAGAGTTTGGTGCTAAACCATTCATAAGAAATCCACCCCCATGAATCAATCACCTCCCACCAGGCCCCACCTTCAACATAAGGGATTACAGTTCAACATGAGATATAGAGAGTGTAACATCCAAACTATATCACAGCAGCACTGAACAAGCCAAATGAGGTTGCTGCCTTCATGGAGTTTACATTCTAATGTTGGGGGAGGGTAAAAAAACTTACAAAGTATGTGAACATCAAACAAACAAGGCAATAAGATGTGTAAGAAACTGGAAGAAGGGGTGACCATTTTTAAGAGGGTGGTTAGGAAGCGCCTCTTTAAGGAAGTAAGATGTTAGCTGAGAAACAAAGGAAGAGAAGCAGGCTATCATAGGGGGAATTTTAAAAAGTAATGTTTGAGAAGAAAGTATAGCTTGCAGAAAGATTTGGAAGTAGAAATCGTTCTGCACAAAGAGCAGAACAATTGCTTGGAGCATAGTGAAACAGAGGTGCATGTAAGGCAGAGGGTTTCACAGGAAAGGAAGCTCGTGGAATGCTGCCGACCTGGAAAAACATAGAGACATTATTCTCAGAGTCATGGGGAGACATTGGAAGATGTTAAAGCGGGGAATGGCAAAATGGGGTTTGTACCTTTAAAAATATTTCTCTATCTAATTTGTGGAGGGTAAATTTAGATAAATGACTGTGTCTTCTTAAAAATGAAAGAAAAAAATGACAATTTACTTTCATTGTCATCCAGTGTACCATGGGTCACCATGAAAAGAATTTCAGCTCACTCACTAAGGCATAATATAAAAGTTCAATATAGAGTTATATATAGAATTCATATAGTTACACAGAGAGACTATATGTAATTACACATATAGGGAGGCTATATATACATATGTAGACTACCTATGGTTACTCATGTAGAACATATATATTATACATAAATAGTTACACGTTTAAAAATAGAAATACATGTAAGGCTCAATAAATCACTACATAAGTTCTGATATGGTTTGACTGTGTCCTCACCCAAATCTCATCTTGAATTGTAGCTCCCATAATCCCCACATGCCATGGGAGGGACCCTGTGGAAGGTAATTGAATCATGGGGGTGGTTTTTTCCATGTTGTTCTTATGATAGTGAATTGGTCTCACAAGATCTGATGGTTTTATAAAAGGGAGTTCCCCTGCACATGCTGTCTTCCCTGCCACCATGTGAGACGTGACTTTGCTCCTCATTCACCTTCTACTGTGATTGTGAGCCCTCTCCAGTCATGTGAAACTGTGAGCCCATTAAACCTCTTTCCTTTGTAAATTACACAGTCTTGGGTATGTCTTCATTAGCAGCATGAGAACAGACTAATGTAAATTCTCAATATAGCCCTAGTGCAAATGCAAAGAATAAAAACTATGTATGTCTTAAAGGTCAGAATGAACTTGGCTGTTTGAATATAGTAAAACGTGAAGGTTATAAGATACAGCTGGGTCTTGTTCAGAATCATCCCTCTAGCATACAGTCTTAATTTGCCAACTTCCTTTTATAGGTGTTTGCACCGTGATTTACAGCTTGAGGGCAATTGATCCTCCTGAGAAAGAAGCCCCCATCTGGATGGTCTACACTGAGTGGCACGTGAGCTGTGTCTGGGACTGTAGAGATGAAAATATCTTTAACACTCTCCCTGGCTCTGCAAGAACAATATTTTGCTAGGCATGATAATTCAAGTGCTGTTTATTTGAAACCCGTCTATAGAAAACCTGCAGAAGCTTTAATTAAGACAACAGAATATAAATGTTATCAGTCTTAGCGACATGAAATTTATAATGCATCTGATAGAAACTGGAATAAAGGGAAGATTGTTGGTATAGGGAACTGTTCCATCCATTAGGGCTTCACGATATTATTTGATTTTTAATCAAATTTCTTATGACTATATATAACGTATATTATTTTAAAATTAAACAGAATAGATAAATCCTTGCTGAAGTGAACATCACCTTTGTATAGTCAGTGGTCATGCTTCCTAACTTACACAATTCTATTTTTGCTCTGTAAGCAGAATACATCTGTGTATTCTACATGTTTGTGGAATGCTCACCACTGTGACCTCTGTTTAGCATTACTGAGGCAGAGTCTTTGCACACTCTAGTGGAGTATCTCAAAATGTGTTCCATGGACAGCCTGCCACAGAATCACCTGGGGCCTCTGTTTATTAAATAATAATAATACCACCACCACCTTCTTAGAAGTTATCTGAAACTAACAGATTTCTATGGTGGAATCCACGCCTTTAACAAACTCCTCCCAAATTATGTTTATAAACGTTACAGAGCTAAGAATCATTGCTCTAGTGTTCCATTTCCACCAAAGTATCCTCTCCTTGGGAACGCAGATACTAAATTCCTTTTCTAAGAAGCTGGAATTAAAAGTAAAATCTCAAACTCTATTCCAAAGCTCCCCAAATCAAAGGGTTTTTTGTTTTTTTGTTTTTGTTTTGTTTTGCTTAATTTGGATCAGTTTGGTTTAAGAATCATACAAATTTTCTGAAGCCGAACAGCCACAGTGCTTTGAATTTATTCTTAGAGAAAAGTTATATTCAGTACATTTTACCACCAGTGTAAGGGTACTAATGAATCAGAAAAGACTCAAACCTCAAACAAATTTTAAAAACACAACCCAGGGGCAGCATTCTAGAGGCCCTGTGCTGTTGCAGGCTTTATGCCATTACTGGCTTGACCTGAAAAAGGCCCAGGACGGAAAACCTGGAGCACCCAGGGTAGTGAGGGTCACTCAGAGCTACGTGAGAGACGGAATAATTACCAAGTAGTGTGGAAACACATCAATATTTAAACAATCAGTGAGGCTGAGCAAGCACAACTAACACACAGCAGCTGAATATCAGCCTGATCTCTAATGAGTCCAAGGTAGTGGCTCAGGAGGTGATTTTACCATGAGCTATGAAGGTTATGATTAATCCTTATTGCCTTGGTACATGTTACTTCTCTAACAAATGAGAAGCAATATGTGTGTGAAGGGTATGAGGGAAGCAGGGGTGGAGTAGGGGGCAGAGATGAGAAAAATAAGGATTTTCCATACCAGTTCTAGAGTTACTTTACAAAGGGTAGATGATCATGTTTCATTTGAATAAAAATATTTCAGACTCTTTTGCACCTCCCAGATCATGTGAAAACTTCATAAGGCAAGAAATCTCCTTGACAATCTGTTTTATGCTTATCTGTCAAACCAAAGTAATGATAAAAACTTAGCACCAGTACCACCCTCTTCACCCCTACACTCATGACAGACTTCACCGTTCAATTGGGCATGTTCTCCAGTTGAGTACCAAGTGACCATAGCTTCTTCCTTATCACAATGTCCCAGGAAATTCCTGCCATTTAAAGTAGTTGGCACAGGAGTCCATACCTTCTTTCCCCTGTTCTAGGTCACACAGAACCAAGATTCCCCAAATCTGTTCTGAATCCTTCTCTTGCAATGGCCATTTAGACTACCTATACTGCTCACCCTTGACCATTAGGTAAACTTCTACTCATCCTTCAATAAGTCAGTTCACATATTACCCACTCTATGAAGCCTTTAGCCATGAATCTTTGATATTAGGCTGTGTTTGATCTTCTATACCTTCATAATATTTTGTAAATATCATAGGAGACCATCTTTGTTATGCAATGGGATTACAAACTGGCATACCCTTCTCTTGGCTAAAGTTTGAACTCCTTAGGCATGCATACTTGAACCTTGACAACTCACGTTCTGGAGATAAGCAGTACATTCCTATAAAATCTCCAATTACTAGAACCAAATCAAGTATGACCAGGATCAATGGCTTCCCACAGATTGTCAGCAACCTTTGTCAGTGACATGTTGGAGACCACATAACAGTAACCACTCTGTCTTTATTCCTATTTGTTAGCTCTGGGTCTTATATCAAGGCCTGGATTATACTCACTAGTGGAGAATTTGGCTTATGTAAATCCTTGAGACTAGACCATTTACTTGTTTCTCACACTTCTAGAGGCTGGGAAGTTCAAGATCAAGGCACCAGAAGATTTGGTTCCTGGTGAAGGCTTGCAACTTCCAGGATGGGACCTCTTTGCTGGGCCCTCACAGGGTAGAAGACAAAAGAGCTTAGCTGGCTACCTGGAGCCCTTTTATTTGGGCATTAATCCTATCCACGAAAGCATAGCCCTCAGAACTTAATCGCCTCATAAATGGCCCACCTCTGAACACTATCACACTGGGCCCTTAGTTTCCAACATTTGAATTTTGGATGACATACACATTCAAATCATGACATGGCAAAAAGTGGCTTAACACTTAGCCCCTGCCCTGCAAGCAAAAAGATCCAGAATATATATTAATTATATAGTTTTACACAAGATTTATATACAATATAAATTACATGTGATTAATCGTGTTGATAAAAATATATATATTTAATACATTTAACATTTCAAAATTTCATATTTGACAAAAAATGAAATAGAAACATATCAACCAAAAATTAGTAAAGGACATAAACAGTTAATTTTCAGGAGAAACTCTACGTGGTTAATAAACAACAAGATAACATTTTTAAATTTAGCAAAGTTTTCTGAAAAGTAATTGTTAGTGATAGTGATGCGATATAATAATATAGTGGCTAATATTTATTGTGTGTTTACTCTTTGCCAGATACGTTTCACGTATTTTACTCATTTATTTTTTTCAAAATTCATTAAGGCAGATACCTCATGACTCTATTTTCAGATTAGGAAACTGAGGTACAGGACATACATGAGACACACACACATTGCAATGGTTAATTTTATGTACCTCCTTTGCTGGGCCACAGTGCCCAAATATTTGGCCAAACATTATTTTGGATGTTAAGAGGGTTTATGGATGAGGTTAACATTTAAATCAGGGAGTGTTAAGTAAAGCACATTACTGCCATAGTGTGGGTGGATTTCATCTGATAAATTGGAAGCTTGAATGGAACAAAGACAGACTCCTGAGAAAGAGTTCTGCCAGGGAGAAGCCTGTAATTCTTCCTGGGGTTTCTAGCCTGCCAGCCTACTTCACCAAATTTTGGACTCACCAATCCTCTACTATCTGCTCTATTGTATAAGCCAATTCCCTAAAATCTCAATCTCAACCTCCTCTTTTCCCCTCTCCCCACCTTTCTCTGCATATATCTATATGCATGCACACGCACACACACACATATACACACCCTGTTGGTTCTGTTTCTTTGGAGAACTCTGTCTAATACATGATACATTTAGTAGTTGTAGATCCAGGTTTTAAACTGAGATTTTCTGACTCTCCACCACTACCCTTTATAACTTCCCTACCAATGTTTTATTAATATGAAAAATTCATGCAGCCTTTTGGGATAACAGTTTTGCTATATACATCAAGAGTCCTTTAAAAGTTCATACATTCTAGGAGTCTCTTCTAAGTAAATAGTCAAATTCAGATGAAGGTTTATATACACAGCACTTTCCTTAGAGTAAGAAAATTTGAATTCATTTAAGTGTCCAACAGTGAGAATATTAAATAAATTATGATGCATACATAAGAGTAAATATTAGGCAGTTATTAAATTATGTTTCTGAAGAACAATGCCATGGGGAATTACTCAGAAAATAATATCAAATCTTTAAAACAAGCTAAGTCATTATATACAGGGTGTGACTAGAATTATTTTAAAGATAAATGTGTATTCAAAGATACATGGATAAAAGAGATAATTATATCACAGTGTTTATAGTTTCATTTCTGAATGGTATTATTCAGACTCATTTTCTTCGTTTTCTTCAGCCAAGGCAACAAAAGGCAACAATGTGTTCTACAGACCTTTGTGAGAGAAATACGTGACACATTAGGAAAAACAAGGTGTCTGGAGCCTGAAGACCCATATTCCTGTCGAGGTTGCTTTGCCTAATTAGTATCTGTGGAAACTTCATCAAGTCAATCGACTTGTCTAAGGTTCAGTCTCCTCGATGGTAAAATTGAGGTACTTTTCATACCTACCCCATTATTTCACAGCAAACAGAAAGAGATCAGGTTTGGGGATTGAATGGTGGTAATTGATACAAATTCCTTTATAAAAAGTATGAAGCACAGTTTGTGATGATTTTTAACAGTGTTATTAAGATATAATTTACATACTGTACAGTTAACTCATGTGTATAATCCAGTGGTTTTAGTGGGTTCACGTAGTTGTAAAACCATCAATACAATAGAATTTTGGGACACTTTTGTTACCCCAGAGAGACATTCATACCCATTAACAGTCACTCCCCACTCCCCAATCTTCTCAGCCTCTGAAAGCCACTAATATTTACTTTCTCTGTAGAATTGCCTATTGTAGATGTTTCATATAAATTGATTCATATAATATGTGTCCTTTTGTGACTGGCTTCTTTCACATAATATTCCGAAGGTTCATCCATGTTGTAACATGTGTATTTCACTTATTTTGTCAAATATTCTACAATATTAATATACGATATTTTATTTATTCATTGGTTACCATATAGATATTTGAGTTATTTAAACTTTTGAGCTGTTATGAATAATGCTTCTGCAAACATGTGTATACAGGTTTTTGTGTGAACATACAATTTATCTTGGATAAATACCTAGATAAGGTATGAGTGAAACTGCTGGGCCACATGGCAACTCTATGTCTAGAACTTGGAAAAAGTGCCAAAGTGCTTTCCAAAGCGGCGGTATCATTTTATGATACTATCACCAATGTATAAGTGTTCAAATTCTATTTAATGATTTTTAACTATATATATTTGTAGCTATTTTCTGCTAACTTTCAAGTTAATGGGTACATGTGAAGGTTTTTTACATATAGACTTGCATCATACAGGTTTTTTGCACAGATTACTTCATCACTCAGGTATTAAGCCTAGTATTCATTAGTTATTTTTCCTGATCCTCTCCCTCCCCCACTCTCCACCCTCTAATATGCCCCAGTGCGTGTTGTTCCCCTCTATGTGTCCATGTGTTCTCATCACTTATAGCTCCCACTTGTAAGTGAGAACATTCAGTATTTGGTTTTCTGTTCCTGTGTTAGTTTGCTAAGGATGATGGCCTCCATCTCCATGCATGTCCCTGTAAAGAGCATGATCTCATTATTTTTATGACTGCATACTATTCCATGGTGTATATGTACCATATTTTCTTTATCCAGTTTATCTGTGATGAAAATTTAGGTTGATTACATGTCTTTGCTACTACAAATAGTGCTGCAATGAACATATGCATGCATGTGTTCTTGTAACAGAATGATTTATATTCCTTTGGGTATATACTCAGTAATGGGATTGTTGGATCCAACGTCGTTTCTGTCTTTAGGTCTTTGAGGAATGACCACACTGTCTTCCCCAATGATTGAACTAATTTACATCCACCAACAGCGTATATGCCGTCCTTTTCCTCCACAACCTCGCCAGCATCTGTTAATCATAATAGCCATTGTGACTGGTGTGAGATGGTATCTTACTGTGGTTTTGATTGGCATTTCTCTAATCATCAGTGATGTTGAGCTTTTTTCATATGCTTCTCGGTCACATGTTTGTCTTCTTTTGAAAAGTATCTGTTCAAGTCCTTTGCCCACATTTTTGTGGGGTTCTTTTTTTTCTTATAAATTTGTTTAAGTTCCTTATAGAGGTTGGATACTAGAACTTTGTCAGATGCATAATTGCAAAACTTGTCTTCCCTTCTGTAGACTGTCTGTTTACTCTGTTGATAGTTTCTTTTGCTGTGCAGAAACTCTTTATTTTCTTAGTGGTTGCTCTAAGACTTTAAAAGAATATCTTATTTTCATACTAACTTGATTTCAGTGATATATACAGACTTAACTCTTAGACAGCTCTAGTCTTCCTCTCTCCCTCTATTGTCGTACATACCACAAATATATATGTTACAAGCCCAACTATATGTTGTTATAATTGTTACCTTGTATAATTTCATGTCTTTCAATGAGGCTGAGAGAAAGAGGTCAAGGACATATATACACAGTTTATATAATATTTACCTTATTATTTGACATTTCTGGTTCTCCTCATTTGTTCTTGCATATTTGTGGCTTTATCTGCTGTCATTTTCGTATTCTAAAATAGCTTAGTTTCCTCTAACCAGTTCCATGTTATTATTTTCAAATGTATTACATGTCTACACATTATAGGTGTAAAAATACAGTTATATGCATATTATTTGTGTAATTGCTTGTTAAATCAGTTAAGAAAAGAAAGGTCAAGTCAGTTAAGAAATGAAATATTCAAATATACCATCTTTTACAATTACCACATAATTACCTTTAGCAGCCCTCTTTGCTTCTTTCTGTGCATTTGAATGTAAATGTGTTATCACTTGCTTTCAGTCTGAAGAAGTTACTTTAGTATTTTTTCTTAGATGGGTCTGATAGCAACAAATTCAGTTTTTGTTTATTTTGAATGTCATTATTTCACCTTAATCTTTGAAAAATAACTTCGATGGATGTGGAGTCAATAGTTGGCAGCTGTTTCCCTTAACCACCTTGACTCTGTCATCCCAGTGCTTTCTGGTCTTCCTAGCTTCCTATGAAAAGTTACCTGGTAATCCTATTCCCTCAGGCTATGGTTTGAAGTTTCTCACCAAAACTCATGCTGAAATTTAATAGCCATTATATGGTATTAAGAGGTGAGGCATTGAAGATGTGATTAGATCATATGGGCTCTCTTTTCATGAATGGATTAATGGAATATCATTAAAATGGTTTTGTTATCACAGGAGTTTGGTCCCCTTTTTCTGTCTCATGAACTCTTTCACTCTCTTGCCATGTGATGCCTTCCACCATGTTATGACACTGCAAGAAGGTCCTCACAAGACATCATGGCTTGATCTTGGATTTCCCAGCCTCTGGACTCATCAGTCAAATAAACTTCTATTCCTCATAAATTATCCAGTCTCTGGTACTCTGTTATAGAACCCAAAATGGACTAAGATATCTCATACATAATGAGGCTTTTTTTTTTTTTTGCTTTCAAAATTTTAGTTTTGACTTTAGCTTTTGATATCTATGCTTTAGGCTACTGATGTCTTAGCATTTATCTTACTTAGAGTCCTTTAAGCTTCTTGGGGTATGGAGATGTATATTTTTCTTTAGATTTGGGATGTTTTCAGACATTATTTCTTTAAATATTTTTTTCTGCTCTTTTCTCCATATTTTCTTTTGGGGACTCCCATTCTGCATATTTGTTGCATTTAACAGTGTCCCACATTTCTCTGAGGTTCTGTTCACTTTTCCTCATTCTATTTTTCTCTCTGTTCTTCAGATTGCATAATGCATAATCTCTATTGATCTGTCC